>NW_006159990.1:6553191-6592786 GCF_000334495.1 Tupaia belangeri chinensis | reverse complement strand
GAGGTTAGCATTATGCTGATTTTAAGTTAAAGAAAAGTTTTCAAAATATGTTAAATTAGCCAAATTTTTTTTTCACCAAGAGATGAGTTAGAATAAAGATTAATTCCCTTTGGGGATCATATTGTCCAATTTTTGTTTCTGAAACTTCCACTAAGAATTCTTCCCCTTACATAAGAAACACCTGGGATTAATCACACATTATTGGTGGAAGGGAATCAGGTAAACTAAGCAAACCAGGATATGCGTTGTAGTGAAGTCAGATGGAAAAGAGATTTTATCAAGTATAGTAAGGTTTCAGTCATCTTCAGAGACCAGTTTATTGGCTGTTGAATTGCTTCTCTATTTCTACATTTTTACTTCTGTGTTTAGTTTCACAGTATTAATGTTTTCATATCATAATATCTTGTTTCCTTTACCTACCTCTTCTGAGATCCTGATTCTATTTTCAACCCCACCCTGTTCATCTGATTCTCATCGATTTGTACAGGAGCTCTGGACTTCTACAGTTTGGACTTTTTCATGGCTAGACTAAGTTATGTTTCCCAGAATTCAATTCTCAGTATGTTTCTAGGCAGGGTGATCTACACATTGGAGGGGGAAGCAATAATTATTTTGTAGTGTACATATCTACCCACGCTGTTATTCCACTAACACTAATCTAGATGCTGCTGTGAAGGAATTCTGTCAACTTGATTATAGGCATCATTTTGTTTTTTTGTTTTTACATTTATGTTTAAATTTTATTTATGTTTTTAAAGAATTACTTTATATAACTTTATTTATTTATTTTAATTTGACCAGAGAGGGACAGAGTGAGAGAAAGAGAAAGTGAGAGAGAGGGAAAGTGAGAAAGCAAGCCACCAGGTCCAGAACTCAAACCACGGTCAGCCATGTGGAAGTCCAGAGCCCTCAACCACCACACCACCTGCCGGCCCCTTTTTTAAAAATAATAATTTAATTTAATTTATTATTATTATTCAATTTTACCAGAGAGAGACAGAGACAGGGAGATGGAGAGAGAGGAAGAAAATAACCTGCAAGTTCTAGGACTCAGATCATGGTCAGCCATGTGGGAGTCCAGTGCCCTCAACCACCACATCACTTGCCAGCCCCTAACTCTGTTATTTTAAGTGAATCAAAGAGGAAAGTATCAAGACAGCCCCTGCATTAGTGGCTAAGGAAACTGGATCCCATATGGTCAACTACGTGGTTTGAGTCCCAGATCTGGAGGCTAGAAAAACACTCCAAACACATGTATGTGCTAGCCCCAAATCCTGAAAGGGTGAAGAAAATGGAAGAGAAGGGATTATGAGGTGACCACGCCCCATGAAGGGCTGGTTTCTCCTCCTCCTCTCTCACTGTCAAGCATATACATCTGCTGGAAAATTTTAAAAAAGAAAAAAATAAATAAAAAGGAGAGAGACTATCATTGCTGGGCCTGAATTACTTAATTAGATGGCCTTTAGAGAAGGCTTAGGCTTTTCTTGAGAGACTACAAACAGCAGCTGGAATTATAATCGCTTTCCTTTCCCTTCTTTCTTCCTGACTGATACCTATGGATGACAAGCTTCAGCTTGTATTCATAGGGTTTTGGCCCACTCACAGTTTATCTTTCCTGATTTCCTACCCTATAGACTTTTTTTTTTTTTTTGAGAGATTTTTGCTATAGGGCGCGTGCGCTCACCAGACAGACAGAGAGAGACATAGAGACTGAAAGCGAGAAATCACCCCCCAGGGGGGATGGTCACGCCGCAATCCCTTCTCCTCCATTCTCCTCTCGGGATCTTGGGCACACACGCACACGCACCCGGCGTGAGTTTTAAGCCACCGGGTCCAGGACGCGAACCACGATCGACTACGTGGGAGTCCAGCGACATAGCCATTACGCTAACTGCTGGTTCCCCCCTATAGACTTTTGATTTGATTAGTCAGTCCCCAGAATTGCTCATTGCTTATATAAATTCATATGCATCTACTGACTCTGCTTCCCTGATTGAACTGTGACTGATACAAGCTCCTACAAACCTTGTCTCATCTTTTCCTGTTTGATATTGTTGCTGAGTATGGCTTATAAGGCCTGAATGCTTTCCTTATGGTGAATGTTTTCTCAAGGACTGCCCTTTGCTCTTTCCCAGAATTTGTCTCCATTTGGGCCATTCCTGTCCATGAATCATCTCAGTACTGGGGAGGAATACTGTTCAAATAAATTTTGATAACGTCTGAGGCCAACCAAGTGGTGTAGTAGTAACACAGCACTGTACAATGCTGGGACCACATGGGAAGGTCCCAGGTTCACATCTTGAGATCTTGCAGTCATGCTGGTGTAAGCATGCCCTTGAGAAGGTGTTCATTGAGGCTAGAGGTAGATCACAGTATGAATGCCCTGTTGAAGATGCTGTCTTTCTCACTCTCACTCAAAAGAAATAAAATTAATTAAAAAGAAAGAAGCACACCTCAGTCCAACAACATAAATAGACATACAGTGAGAGGGATGCTGCTAATACCACCAGTAAAGAAAATTATTTAGTGGAATTTCACAAAAATTTGAAAAATATGGCATCACAGAGAAATTTCTTTTTCTTTTCTTTAAAAAAAAATCTCTTTCTTTCTTTAGAGAGTGAGAAAGACAATGATCCGGGCCAGCAGATGGCATGAAGGGTAAGGCAACCAGATTCCATAAACCCAATCTGTGAAATTCATCGAACCTGTGAGCCTTCATATAGATCCATCATCACTTGAGAAGTCCATTACTGCTGTACCTCTAAGCTGGCCTGTTGTATGTTTTGATTATGGAGCAATAAATAGCTGCTATGGAAGAAATCAAGACACTTACTTGAATGGCCAGAATTAGGTTTCTTTCGGGGCTGGTAGATGGCATGGTGGTTAAGGATTCTGGACTCCCACATGGCCTACCATGGTTCAAGTCTCACACCTGGCAGCTTGCTTTCTTTCTCTCTCTTTCTCTCTTTCACTTTGTATCTCTCTAGTCAAATTAAAATAAACAAATAATGATGTTAAAATAATTCTTAAAATAAAGAATTAGGTATCTTCATTATATGGGCAAATGGCATTCAAAGAAAATGGAGGCGAATAGGGTTTTGCCATCTGTAATAGCTAACCTTTGTAATTTTCCTGAATTCCATTGATTTCCAATCAGATTGATGTGTGAGTCACTATTATTAACCCAAACTGTGCCAAAGCCAATACCTTCTCAGTGTATTATTCACTTTTTTGGTGTGTAACCTTGACTTCATCAGATGAATCCCATGCCCTGTTCAATTAATATCCTCATTACCATCCTCAGAAGTGAAGAGTTAAACTCACTGGGGAACAGTAACGGTAATATGTCCTGAGAGAGATTCATTTGGCCCCGGCTGTCCATTTTATTCTAAGTGCTAAATGCGTTAATATACATAGACTATCATTTACATAGCAAGTGGCTATGCAAGATGAATTATTTATTGTATGACAACTACCTAATACCCAGCGTACTATCACACGCAAAGCCATTTCTTATTTGACCTGTATGTAAATTTGCATTATAGAATTCATTACCTTTATATATAAGTCACATTGAAGTTAGGCGCAGCTCTCTCTCAGAGAAGCTGCAGGTTACCTCTGCTTTGATTTAATTGCTACTCTCCTTGTATGGCAAAGAAGCCCGTTTTTAGAATGGGAGAATTGCAGGGACCCCAGCCAGGCGGCATGTGAAAAGCCTCTCCTTTGATGCAGAGAGTAAGGTGAGAGAGAAAGACAAGCCCAAATTTAATTAAAATGTTATGAGAGCTAGAAACCAGCACATGAGACAAAGTAAAGGGGAGCATGGTTTGTGCCTCCTGAAGTGTGTATGCTGCCAGGGATCACCAAGGTAATAAAATTCAAGCTGCTTTCCCCAGGCAGTGGGTGACCCCATCCTCTGCAGAGAGCTGCGTGTTTACATTCAGAGAGAACTGGGAGGAAATCTTCTTGAATAAGAAATTGCCTCATTTCCAATTTATTCTTCAGTCTCTGGAATGTAATTTAATTCATATTTGCAGTTTTCATGTGGCTTTTCAGACTATTCATCTCTGGATTATCTTTGCAACCTCTAATAATATGGTTCATCAGGGAGGTTGGTGCCTCTGAACATAATAGTGCAAAGACTCCTTCCCTGAGACCGGGCAGATAGTGAGTTAATTACCCAACTTGTTGGGGAAACAGAGCTGCAGGGACTGGAAATTTCTGGGATTGAAATGAGTTGTGGAGAGCCTTTAGAGGCTTGAAACTTTAGATATTTTCCCCATTAGATTCTTAGTTTCTCAGGGCTCTACCAAATTGGATGGCCTAAAGATTTGCTTTGCTTGTGAGATTTTTTTTTTTTTTTTTTGGGTTACTTCGCAATTCCACCTGGACTGCAAATACTGCAAGAAAATCCTTTTTTATTATTGGTATTTTGGTCGGTCTATTTCCCATCTCACCTGGAAACAGGCAGTGCAGGGAGTGACGGAATGAAAAGAACAATGGAAAAGGTAATAGAATTGCACTGAACCCTCAAAGAGATTTGCTTTGAATTCCACATGAAGGTTGAGGCACCTGCAGACTTCACCTAAGTCAATGCAGAGGTACCTGTCCCTCTAGATGTAATTTTAGAGCTGCTATATACTGAGGAAAAGCTGTTTTGATAGTACATCTGTTCAAATACCCATACGATGACAAAGTTTCATTTGCCTCACTCATTTGATACCCATGTACCTGAACTAAAAGTAGTTTTCTTCAGTAAATGGAAACTTCGAAATGAAATCTTGGTATTGCATTCTAATCCTTTTCTATAAGGAGTGTGGTCTGAGGACAGGATGCATCAATCCCATCTGGGACAGTCTTAGAAATACCACATACCAAACCTATTAAATTAGAGTATGAATTTTAACAAGAGCCCCAGTTTATTTGTAAGCACTTTTAAGTCTTGGACTCTCAGATCTAGCCCACTGATTTTTGGCCATTTACATTTGTTTCCTACCATGGATCCTTTCTTCAAGTGACCTAGATGAAGCTTAGGAAAATACAGGGTGTGGGGATGAGATGGATACAGAAGGCTCTCAAGCTATTCATGTCTCCCAGCCTTGCTACAGGACCATGTTACCCCAGGGCACTGTGGAACACTGTACAACAATACTAAGCCAATCCTTCCATTTTGTTGTGCACTGAGACTGAGGCTGAGAGGTTAAATAGCTTACTTTAGGTCATAGAGCTTGTTAGTGCTAATGCTGGCTCTGTAAGCCAGGTGGTTGGACTGCCAGTTCCATTCTCTTTCCATACTGCCTGGTTCTGACACCCAGGATTTGCAATAAGCCTTTGAACAAAAAAAATAAGCTGTGTCTGAGACTGAAGTTATTATACAGGCTTTGTCACTCCCTGGACAGTGAATGGCATTTAAACACCTGTCCTTGGTTAAGATTGAATTAGAGCTTTTTGTGTCGATAGTTCTGGTAATTGTACTCTGTGCATACTGTTGCATTTATAGAACAAATAAGAGATTGGATGCATATTTCTAGTACTGACTATAAATGATTACTTAAAAGATGGCTTTGATTCAATACTATGAAATCAATTCTAGGCCACCTGAGAGAGCACATCCAAGCTTTTTACCTTATGGGCCTAAAAGGTGATGAAAGGTGGATGGCATTATGAACTGAATGTCTGTGTTCTTGCAAAGTTCTCATGTTGAAGCTCTACCCCACCATGTGATGCTGTTTAGAGATGGACCTTTATTAGGTCCTTTGGTTTAGTTGAGATTATGAAGGCGGGGTTCTCATAATGGGCTTAGTGCCCCTATAAAAAAAGATAGCCTGCTTAGGAACAGATTCCAGGTTGCTTAGTTTGCTCTATCTCTTTCCTTGAAGATACACTGGTTTTGAAGATGGAGAAAAGGATCATGAGTCAAGGGAAGTGGACACTCATAGAAATTGAAAAATGTAAAGAAATATGTTTCCTTTAAAGCCTCCCACAAGAATGCAGCCCTGTAAGACAATGAGTTTTAGTGTAGTGAGGTTTATGTTGGATTTCTAACTGACCAAACCGTAATCAATTTGTGGGCTGGTACCATAATGCAGTGGTTAAGTGCTATGCTATGGAAGCCAGATCCCACATGGCAGACCAGGGTATGAATCCCAGTCCTGGAAGCTTGAAAAACATGCCAGGCACAAATGATGTATGCCTGAGATCCTGAGAGAATAGAGGAAAGGAGGACAAAGGATTATGGTGTGATCGGACCCCATTAGGTGGTACTTTCATTCTCTCTGTTACTTTAGTTTCTCTGGCGTATGCATACATACTCCCTCTGGCATTAAAAAAAAAAAGCAGTACATTTGTGTTGTTTTAAGTCACTAAGTTTGTGTAGTTTGTTAGGAAAAAGTTAAAATGCTCTATTTTAAAACAAACTTATGTAGAGCATCTGCTTTGTGCCAATAACTATAAATACACTTCTATACTAATTTCTTTATTGGAAAGGGTCTTCCACAAGTCAAGTAAATCCTGTATTATTTTTTAAAATATATGCGTTTCAAAATTTTTGCATGAAAATAACTCACACTTTAATTCAATTTTTCCACATTTTAAAGTCTCCTCATGCATATTATTTCATATAATTTTCAGAGAAATGATACAACACATTTTAAGCACCATCTACACTTAATAGCTATAAATACTAAGACTTACCTAAAGACACACAGTTCTACTCTGAAGTCAGCATTGAACATGGATGATATGACCTCTGAGCTATCATTCTTTACACTCCTGTGAACCACGAGAAAGATACTGTACAGGTCTTAAGATACATGTTTATAAGCACTCATTTGAATGTGTTCTCAACCAAGTATCAAGAAAAGCTTGAATGACGATATCCCTATTCATGGTTAAATTCTGTCTCAGCTTAGAAATAGTTTTCATAATTGTTCTGTAAAATAGGCAGTTTGGGATATAAAGATGTTCTAACTTGATTTTTCGGTATTTCCTTCTTTTTGCCAACAGCACTGAGGAAACAAAGAGTTGAAGGAGAAAGAGAAAGAAAAAGACAAGCTATGGAGGAAAGGAGCTTTATATTTAAGATTTTATTAATTCAAATTAAATTCCTGAAATTTTACAATTATTCTTTAGCAACACATTCTGGCATCCAGAGGTTTCTTGATTCTAATCTCTGCTTTCTTATCAATGCATAGCTGATGTCCATCAAATGCCAATATGCCAGTAGAAATAAGCTCTAGGAAATTAATTTAATTTCAGTGAAGTGCCACTTATGTGCCATTTTAGTTATGAATCTGCCTGCTTTATTCTGCACCATGACTTAGTTTCATCCAATCACTTTTAATTATGAGCTTGTGCTTGGTTCCTCATATCCTTTGATATAAGCTTTTCAGACCCAGGCTCTGGGTCTCATTTTTCTGAGCTCTAGCTTCAACAGTAGAAACCCCTGAGGCCTGATGTTGGTTGGACACTGACTCCAATTATTTTCTGTGCAAATTGCTTGACCCTTCAGCTTTGATTCTCCCTTTCACAAACTGAGGATATAATCACTTCTTCTGTTATCTCACAAGGCTCCTAGGGGAAACATTAAAGAGCTTTGAATATGAAAAATACAATATACCTGTGAAATTGTGATGCACTCATCATTTTCCACCCAATTTCTAGATAATATCAGGTGCAAGAGTCCCTAGGGAAGCTAGTTAAGACACAGCAATCCTTGGCCAGGTCTGCAGTCTCCTTTGCAGCTTCTGAAGTGCCCTGCAGCAGACAGCAAGCATCTGCCCATTCCCTCTTACAGAATTTTTTTTCATGGGTGTTTGCAAGGGAGATCCTAGCAAAACTGCTGAGCCTCTGTTAAACTTTTCTCTTCATTTAACCTACTTGAAAAGAACCTTGCTGCATGCATTTGTACACATCACCACCCCAGAGGAGCACTGTGAAAATGCACTCCTGTTCCTCTGGCCTGCTCCGGGGGAAAAGAAAAGCAAGTAGCTTTCAGTGCAGTTGGAGTTCAAGTGAAGAACAGGTATTTTCAGGATTAAAGTAAACTGGTGTTATAATTACAGTACTTAAGACACCCTCAAACTGAACATCATTTTTACTCTTCTTGTACTAGCTAAGGACATCATCAGACTCTTCGTTCAAGTCCTCTCCTAATACAGTCGGCCTAGTCAATTCATGGTGAAGTGACGGTGAGGCGTTACATAGGCCTAGGCCTTTTTCTCTCTTCTTCTATAATAAAACAAGAGAGGCTGATGAATGAGTACACATTTATCTATTTTCTTAGATTACGATCTTCATTCCTAATCAGTTGGCTTGGATTATCTATGAATAGCTCTTGTTCCTTTGTTTTTGCCTGCATCTGTTCCACATATTCCCCAGCGTCCTTGTCATTTTCAGGAGAGAAAACTTCAGGAGTACCTCTTTTGTTACTAGATGGCTAGAATCATGCCATGAATTCAATGTGCCCTTGGAATCAAAAATGATTTCAGTTTACAGAGGAGAGTATTGAGGCCCAGAGCTATTCACTATTGTGTTCTAAGTCACATATCCGATTAGAGAGAGATCTGGGACCAGAACCTAGGTCGCCTGACTTCCATTCTGGGGTTCCCTCCATTATATGACCTGTAATAATTACTGCATCTCAGTCCCCTGTGGAACACCACCCACAGATTTTGCCTTTAGGGATGCGAAGTCCAAGACTTTCCTTTGCTTTTGGCTCTGTGCAAGTACAAATCAGAAACATTTTTGCATTTCCCCTTTGGCCGTGGGTGGTCCTGGTATCTCTGGAGAAAGGCAAAGTGGCTAGCCTGAGGTATCTTAGCAAAATGCTAAGTTTGAATTGTTCACTTTCCATTCTAACCCACATTTTCCATTCTGGGCCAGCCCAGAGGTGGAGCAATCTTAATAACAGTTATAAAATTGTATCTTTCTGATTCTGGCTTGATCCACCTTTGAGAATTCCAGCCCCCTCTAATTCTTCCTAAGTTGTTTCTGGGGTTCACAGAAGTTGTTTCCCAGGGGCTCTGAGAACAAGTTTTTAGGTTTTATAGTGAAGTCTCAATGATTATCATAATCTCCTTGAGTTACCTAAAAATCAGATTTTATGCCACCATCCTGAGAAAATATGAATTACTGGTTTGATAACTGGGCTTAAGACTATGTGTGTCTTTAACCCCTTATATTAACTTGATAACCAGTTAGGTACAGGAGCTTCCACTCTGTTTCCATAGGTTATTCTTCCAATATATGTTTGTAATCCACTCTATTCTAAGCATTATGCTAGGCTCTGGAGATAAGCAATAAATAAAATAATGTTCTGACCTCCTGGGGCTTTTACTTCACTAGGAGAAACAGACTACACATGAGTAAACAAGCAAATGTATAGTAAGTCAGTCAGCAACAAATACAAGGAAGAAAACGTAGGTAAAAGTGAAGTGGGAGCAGCAGCTTTTCTGTTGCACGACACCTGGGCACATATTAAGAAATGGAGAAACAAATGTATGTGAGTATTTTGTGGAAGGCTATTCCAGAGTGAGCAGCCAGGCCATAGTTTCTTAGGAGTAAGCTTGTTGTGTTCTCAGATCAGCAAGGAGTCAATGTACCTGGAGAGGACAGGATGAGGAGGAGAAAGAAAGGCAATAATATTCAAGGGGCCCCTACATGCAGGACAGAGAGGACTGTGCAAACTGGAACTTCATTATATACATGATCATATCACCAGTCACTGAAGGGTTTTCATCAATCGAGACATAAGGTCTGATACATGGTTTAAATGTGTCATTCTGGTTGTCAAATTGCAAGTCAGATTTAAGATGGCAAAGTAGCCCTGGCCCTGTAGCCTGGTGGTTAAGGGATTTGGATTCCAAATGGCCAACCATGATTCAAATCCTGTCCCTGATGGCTTGAAAACTATGCAAGGCATGTGTGCACATATGCCTAAAATCCTTACAGGATGTACAAATGGAGAAGGGATTGTAGTGTGACCAAGTCCCATTGGGGCATGCTTTCTCCCTTTTTCTTTCTTTGTCTCTGTCTCTGGTGAGACATATGACCTCTGGTCATTAAAAAAATATTTTTTCCAGAGGGCATGCATGCTCACCAGGGACAGACAGACACAGTAAAGGGGAGAGGAAAAAAACTATCCCACCCTACCCCTGACACATACACATGGAAAATAGTCACATCACAACCCCTTCTCCTCCATTTCTCCAGCATTTTGAGATTTTGGGCACCCACACATACACACCTAATATGTTTTTTTTTTTAGCCACTGGGCCCAGGACTTGAACTGCTCTCTTGGCCATATAGGATCCACCTCCCTTAATTATCAGGCTACAGACCAACCCTGGCTGCATACTCTTGTATATGTCTCTTGCAGTTCCCATGCTAAGGGCTCTGACAGGCCTAACAAGAATTGTTTCTGGTTTCAAAGCACTTATTATTAATCTCTGATAAGTCTGAGTCTTCTTGTTATCCCCTGGTGGCTTATCATGCTGCACATCTCTGTTTTCCTAACTTAAATGTACTTTTTTTTTTGAAGTCTGTCCTGTGGTCATATTCTCTTAGAGGAATCAGCTGCTTGTTGGGTTCTCCGGAAACCTTGAGGGAAGGAGGTATTATATAGTCACCCTGATTAGAAGATTTTATGATTAGAAGATTTTCTAACTTGTAATAAGAATTAAACTTGGACTCTTCTAGCTATTCCATGGGCCAGTGTATTAAATATCTCTAAGGCAACTGTAGCTCTTATCATTTTGGTTTATCACTCAGTGTCTAATACCATGCTGGCTGATGTCATGATCATTGCCAGCCAGAAATGGCAGATTGGATGAAAGAAAATGACAATAGGGCTTATTCACATAGCATTCTCATGTTCTGTATTAGAGAGGACAACTGTGAAGCAAGTCCTAGACCTGGTGGCTTGAAAGTCATGCCATGTGTGTGCACATGTGCCCAAAATCCTGAGAGGAGAATGGAGGAGAAGGGATTATAGTGTGGTCACTCTCCTTGAGGGGTGATTTCTCACTTTTCTTCTTTCTGTCTCTCTCTATCTTCAGCAAGCCCATGCATCCTATAGCAAATAGTCTCTTCTCTAAGTATGTGTATATATATATATATATATAGACATATACATACATATATATGTGTGTGTGTGTAATGGCTATGTCGCTGGACTTCCACATAGTCTACCGCAGTTCGTGTCCCGGACCCGGTGGCTTAAAACTCACGCTGTGCATGTGTGCCTGCATGCACAAGATCTCGAGAGGAGAATGAAGGAGAAGGGATTGCTGAGTGGCCATCCTCCCTGGGGGTGATTTCTCCCTTTCTGTCTCTCTGTCTCTCTCTGTCTGGCGAGTGCACGTGACCTATAGCAAAAACTTCTCAAAAAATTAATTTCATTTGTGACTTGTATTTTCCATGCAAATGGCTACTAACAATGTAAAATTATTTATGGCTTGAGTTTTTGTTCCTTTTTATTAAATTTATTTATTGACATTCATTCACTGTACATCATGACATACACAAAATGAGATTTTTCATCCAGAATACACTGTATATTGGCTTAATCAAGGAGATTACCATACATGTTATCATCAAAAAATAATTTTCCATTTCTTGTTTCTTATATATTTTGCTTCCCCCTACCCCCTTGACTCCCTACCTCTCACTCTCTGCCATTTCTCACCCTCCTCCCACACTGTTTCTGGTACCTACAGTTGCTTTCCATGCCTTTTTCCCCCCATATTTTATTGATTCACTAAAGATTTTAATTAATATAAATACTTTCAATATCAAGTGTAGCTGATATATACATATCTATGAACACATGTCTGACTTTAGTCATAAATCTCAGTGCGTAGAATGAACATACTATAAAGTAACACCTAGCTGGGGCTATATAGCTTACTGTAGTCATTAAATAGATATTTTTAATGCATTTTTTTAATTTCAAGAAAAACAGTTTTAGTTTTTAGATCAAAACAAAAACATTTAAGAGAAATTTTTTTAAGGCTTAAAGCCAGTAAGTTTAGGATTTCGTCCAAATGGTAGGTAGATGAACCTATCAATAGTTCAAGAGAAGACACAAATCTTTAAATATGGAAAACAAAACATAGAAGAAAATCAGTAATGTTTTAGTCAAAAGTCATAAAGTTCTATTTCACCAGTTCAGTCTCATGTAATTAATCTCTCTTCTATTAAATTTGTAGTGTTATTGAGATCTGATCTTTCTGTTTCAATTCTGTAAGTTAACATTCAACTCTGGACTTCTCCCTACTATTAGGCTGGCCATTTTCTTGGTTGTTTTTTTGCACTCTTATTTCTGTGTGTCTGACTTTAGTTTTCCTGGTATAGCACTCCCTTCAGCACTACTAGGAGAGCTGGCCTGTTGTTGATAAATTCTTTTAGGTTTTGTTTATCTGAAAATGTTTTTGTCTTTTCTTCCCATATGAAGGATAATCTTGCTGGGGATAGTATTTTTAGTTGAAATTGTTTTTCACTTAACGCTTTGAATATATTTTCCCATTCTTTCCCTGCTTGTATTGTTTTCTATGAGAGGTCCGATGTTAGCCTGATGAGATATCCTTTGAAAGTAACTTGATGTTTCTTTCTTGCCAATTTTAGTATCTTGCCTCTGTTTGTGGTTTTGGTCAATCTAGTTATGATGTGCCTTGGAGAAGATTTTCTTGAGTTGATTGTATGTAGGGTCCTTTATATTTCTTGGGTCTGTATATTTGAATGCCTCTCAAGATTTGGAAAATTTTCTTCCAGCATTTCATGGAATAGATTATCAATGTCCTTATTAGTTTCTTCACTTTCTGAGATTCCAGTTATCCAGATGTTTGTATGTTTCATGGTATCTCATATTATTCATATATTCTCATTTTGGGGAGTTATTTTCTCAGTCTTTTGGGTGAATTTTTCTAAATCAGAGGTTCTATCTTCTACATCTCAGATTCAATGTTCTGCATGATCTAATCTGCTTTTAATACTCTCAAGGGAGATTTTGATTTCCTCTATTAAACTTTCATCTCTAACAATTCTGTTTGATTCTTTTTTATGGTGTGTATTTCCTTTTTCAGATTGTGCAAGAACTTCCTCACCTCCTCGAACTCATTGTCTTGTTTCTCCTGCATCTTCTGGTATTCGTTGTCTCTTTTTTCTTGCATCTTTGTTAGCTTTGTCACTGTGAATATTTTAAATTCTTTATCTGACATTTCCATGAGTTCCCTTGTATTGTCTATGGAGGCTGAGGAGATATTCTTTACCCTTACAAGAGAGATATTTTCTTGGCTTCTCATATTTCTTGTGCCTTTGTAGTGGTTTCTGGTCATCTGATGGATTAAGTATTTTTTCCTAGGATTGGAGTTAAATCTGAGCATTTGGATGCATTTAGGAGGAGGTAGTCTGCAATCTCTAGTCAGTACTGCTTTTCTCTCTTTGTGCAACAGATTTCATGGAAATTAAAGATTACTCTGTGGCTTGAATTATATTTCTTTCTGACAACACTGCTTCAGTATTTACTAATGTTGAACTTGGTCTAGCATGTATGTATGTATATCTAGCAGTTCTACTTCTTGCTGTCTATACACAATAAGGTGTACATATGTCCGACAATAGTTACATCCCAGAATGTTCACAGTAGCACTGTGCTTATTTTTTTTTAAGAAAAGAAAAGAAAACACTAGGTTTTTGTTATTTTGTTTGTTTGTTTGTTTATTTCTGGGTCTTGGTGTCTTTCATCTACAACAGTCAAAGTCATGTAACATCTTTGGCAAATTAATGAATGGCTGAATGGCTTTTGGCAGCCTAACTGTAGATTAGGAGAGTAGACAAACCTTAAGGGGGGAGGATGGGATTTTGTGCTAAATGAAGATATTCCATAGCTATCTAGTCAAGAGGCAGAGATAATTACTGAAAACATGAATATTTTCCTTTTGTGTCAGCACATTAAATAGACTCCTTATCCCAATTATCCCTGTTTATTCCCCATATTACTTTTTTTAACTATAAACAATATCCATGCACACACTCTTGACCTACATATCGTATTTCTTTGTGATGAATTCCTAAGACTAAGCTTTCCAGAGTAAAAGAGATTGCATAATTTATATTTGTGTACCTATTTGCAGCCAGAGATGTGCTTTTACATCTTTCACACACCAATGTTAGCGCACTCTACCAGGGAAGTCCACTCTTGGGCAGCATTCTGCGTAGCAGTGCAGCACTTAATGGCTCCAACCACCTCCTTGGTGTACATATCCTGTGACTGAGAAAACCAGCCTGAAAATGTACAGCAATTGTACTTGAGAAAGTCCCAAATTTCTGTACCACTGATAAATTAATAACGCCAATTTATGAAGGAATTTTGCAAAGTCATGACATGAGAATAAAGATTGCTGGTCCAGTCAAGGTAGTATGTACTGGGCGGTGATACTCAGCAGGCTGAACTGAATGGGAGGCCCAGTTCAATTCCTGGCCCACTGTAAAAGATCAGGTGTGGTGATGCATACCTGTAGTCCCAGTTACTCAGGAAGCTGAGACAGAAGGATTGTAACACAGCAAAATTCTGTCTTAAAACATGTACACACACATACACACACATGTACACACAGGGCCCGTAGGTGGTGTGGTGGTTAAGGGCACTAGACTCCCTCATAGCCTATCATTGTTCAAGCCCTGCACCTGGTGGCTTGCTTTCTCACTTTCCGTCTCTTTCTTTCTCTCTCTCACTCTCTCACTCTGTCCCTCTTTAGTTAAACTAAAATAAATAAATAAATAAAGTTTAAATAAAATAATTCTGTAACACATGCACTCACAAATGAATAAAAATTACTTAAGAAAACTTATCGAAAAGTTGCATTAAACCTGCTCAGATGGGGATGGAAGAATAGGCTGGCTTGAGCAGTTCTTCTCAACAGCCAGACAGTCCTGCTTGAGCCTCCCAATCTCCTCTACCAAAGCTCACACTTGCAGCCCAAAGGACAAATCAAGCCCTTTTTAGTAGGAGCCTGCATTAAGACTGCTGATGAAGTATATTGCTTTGTTCCAGTACTCTCCTCTATGAAAAAGGCCTTGAAACCTTGTGAACCTCCTCAGGACTGTCATTCCCCCAGTTGGGATACAGGAGTAGATGTGCAACTCATGGTGGTGACTTTATTACTAATGGGCTTGGGCTCCAAGATGGCCTAAGTAGGATTCACCTCAGAATTTTTCTTTTGGATAATTAGGGAACAGAGGGAAGTGAACAAAGACAGGATGCAGAACTATGCTGAAACAGGAGGGAGCGAGGAAGGGAAGAACAAGACGATGGCATTAAACTCCTGGTTCTAGGCATTCTGGAGTTTAGAGCCTCTTTCACTTTTCCAATAAAATCGCATGCAGGCCTGACATCAGCAAATTGCTAAACCTCTCAACACTTCAGCAGCTTATAAAGTCCAGTAGAGTTGGCCCTTCTTGGTTCCTCTATTGACCTCATTTTGTGCAGCAAACTTTCTCACCCATCACTCTTCAGCCAGTAGACTTTTCTTAGACCCCTAAGCTCTCAAACTCTTAGGGTTCTTTGCTCCACTGAGGGATCCTTGCACCAATCATTCTCCCTCTGTAGTTTGCTTCTCTCCATACCCCTTTTCTGGATGACAATTTTGGTTATTTTTTTAGTGTTCCCCTTCAGAACAAGGGTCACTTTCATAAAGACCACTTGAGGGTCACTTTCACAAAGACCACTTGATCACCTAATTTAAAATAGCCACCTCCTAACTACATAGCACATCAACTTCTAAAATGTATCACATAGCATTTATTAAAATCTGATAGTATTCACTTATTTATTGGTTAGTGTGTATGTTGTTTGATTTTCCCCATTTGACCAGGAACTCTATGAAAAAAAGTGTGAATACTTGTATAAAGACAAAATAATGGCAGAAAATATTAACACATAAAATAACAAGACAGATGGGAGACAATGACATAAATACAGATAAACAGAAAAAGATTGAAAAATAATAAATAGAAACCTTATACTTCAACAAACTGAAATGATGCTGAATTTTTGTTTTATTTTAGAAAGTGACTCCTCATTTTGTAAGGTTGACTAGTGAAGCATGTGATTTCTATGACTAAAGGCTTTACTGATTTGAAATATTATAAAAAGGCAATGCTGATATTGGAAATACCATAGAGATAGAATCAGGAATCCTTTCCTATATGACATTACTGATCTGTCTCATAAGAGAAAGTGTATCAGTGGCATTTTATAAAGCTTTGGGAGCTTTAAAAAGCAAAGAAATTGAGACTGAGTTAGTTGGAATCCGACAGCAGGTTTAACGGGAAATACTGTTCTGCTACAACTCTCACCAAGGGAGTTCAATTTCAACAGTGCTAATCTTTCTATAGTGGTATAAGTTTAAATTTTGTGCCCCTAAGGAAAAATTTCCAAAGTAATTCACATTGAACTTGCCTCCCAGAAATCCCTGCTTCACGCACTATCCAGGTACCACAGGTGCTTCTCCCAGGGCGATTGTACCTCTCCACTCAGCAGAGACTTACCCATCTGACAGGTGCTGATTTCTCCTTTCCAGTGTGGTTAAATAAAGTTACTCTTCCTTTATAAAACTCTGGCATGGAAGCTTTTTTTAAAAAAATTTAATGTAATTTTGCCCACTTTATTCTCTGGCTTCTTGTATTACAAATTAATGTTTATTTTAGCTATACTGGAATGCTAAAAGTATTTTATTTTTCTCATAATTTTATGTATCTTTCTTTCCGATCATGCATATAAAATAGTGTAGCAGCTAAATAGTCACCAAATAAAGAAATAATTCTGTGTGTGCGTGTGTGTGTGTGTGTGTGTGTGTGTGTGTATTATTCAAAAGTGAGGCCAGGTCTGTTCTAGTTCCAATTTAGACTGGAATTTAGAATGTTATGTATTTATTACATATAACAATGTTTCTTTAATTGAGGGACTTTGGATTACTTGGAGTGCCCAGAAAGAAATGAACATTTCAAAGAAATTCTCCTTTTCTGCTGAACCCAATTATCAAGGATCATTCTAATAAGACCATAGCAAAACAAGCTTTCCAGGTGATTCTAATACTTACCACATTTGGAGTACTACTAGTAAATACCTTAATTACAGGAACTAAAATTGAGTCTACAAAAATCACCTTTCTGAGATATCAAACATTTTGTTACAGTATTACACATGTGAATTTTGTATATATAACACACTGTGTCTCCTTAATATTTTCATAAAATGATTTCCAAATTTACATTTTTTTCTGCTATTGTCATGAACATTCAAAAGCTTTTTTGTTTTGTTTACCTTAGGGAGTTTTCTGTAACAAGGTGATGTCAACTTAATGAACCCAAATTACATTCCACATACAAGCAACAGCAGGTCAGCTCTTCTTATCTAACTGAAGTTTTCACTGAAACAAAGGTTGGTCTGCACAGTGTTGCCTGGGGTATTAAATGAAAAGATTTGGGTCTCTTGAATCAAGAAAGCCTGGGTCCATTAAATATAGCCTCCAAAGTCCATATGAATTCTTCTCTCTTCAAAATTTGACAATGTTGGGGGAAATATGGTTAAAAACAAATATCTTGATCAACAAGTCTCCACAAAGCTAATAGAGAAAAAAAATACTATTATTAAATTAGTAGTAAGCTAGAATGTTTTCCTGATCAATTGGAAGTCAGCTAAGAGCTCACAAAATGAGAAAGAAATCTTATCTTTATTTATTTATTTGTTTGTTTGCTTGTTATGGTTATAAAGCATGTGCACTTGCCAGAGACAGAGAGAGAGATAAGAGAGAGGGAAAGTGAGAAATCATCCCTCAGAGGAGATGACCACCCTGCAGTCACTTTTCCTCTAGTCTCTTCTTGGGGTTTTGGGCACTCATATACACAGCAGCTAGATCCCGCATGGCTGACTGCATGGTTCAAGTCCCAGACTTGGTGACTTGGAAATCTTACCCTTCTGTATAGCCAAGCAGATAAAACCCATTACATGCATACTTTGAAGATAAACAGTACCTGATCCTCAAGTAAGAAGACTTACAGTACGATTTGTCACAAATAGTTCATCTTGACACGGGCTATTATCAGGGTGACCATCTGTGCTACCTAATAGGTTTTACTCAGAGAGGAAAACAAAACAAAACAAAACAAAACACAACTTGTCATCTTCTCATTTCTTTATCACAGGAAGTAGTTTTACAACTTGAAGCAAGGTGCCTACTGAAGTTAGGCTCCCACCTTCTCAGAGAAACTGGGAGATGGGGCACTGTATGCCTTGATGTTTACATTTCAAAGAGAAGTTTCCTGAGTCCTTGAGAAAGGCATTCTTGAGTCTTAAAACTGACAAAAAAGGCCTATCTAGTTTTCAAAAAGGTTTATATACATTTCAAAGAGAGGAGAAAGTACTTGCAATTATAAGTTTTCTAAAGTAAATGCTCAAAGAAAAAGAAGAGCAATCTCCTTTTTAATTTTTAACAGGGAGAATTAAGCTTCTTATTTTTGATTTGTATTTGTCCTACAACACCACTCGTAAAAGTTAATTCTTAATTAAGAAGGATGAAACCAACTCTTCATCAGATAAAGGCTCTTGGTTACCTTTGCACGCATGTCAATAAGTTTAATAAATTCAGATTTTCTTGTTTCCCTTGAGACCAAGGGTCTCCACTTACAGGACAACCAGGTACATTAATGAACAGTTTTTAGTGATAAACCTGGCACGCAAGGGAATGGTTAAATTTTTAAACATGTTTTTGAATCCAATCATGTCACCACTGAAGCAACTGGCCAAGAAATTCGAATTACTGATGCCCCGTTGGTTCCTGACTCCTAGTTAGTAGTTTTGAGCCCCCCTCGAGACTAACTTTAACTTTATTTTAAGGACATTTGCTCAGTACAGAGATGTCCATAACGACTTGCTAGGAGATTCCTTTCAGAACGCGGCACTCACTAACTTGCATTTGATGTGAAGGGTGCCCATCAGTGCATACCTGGAGCCACTGTTTATGGTTTTGCTTGAATTGTTTGCCTTCTAGGAAAACAGAATTATTCGTATAAGTGTTATTCCCAGAGCATTCCTTTGACTTTCTGCATAAATAGGCATCACATCACTTTCTCACTCCTCTTCAGTTCCTATCTCCTTGAAAATGAGCAATGTGAACGGGGTTGGGACCAGAGGGAAACGCTCCTGATTTAACAAGTGGCAGCGGGATAACTGAGGGGCCCCTTTTGATTCAAAATGTTTACTCTTAAAGGGTTGGTTCCCAAGGAGTTGGAGAGATGGTTCTTGGGCTTCAGTCAAAGAAAAGAATAACACAGCTGCCCTCAGCAAGGGGGAATTCCAGTATAATGGATTGGCAATGGAAACAGTTTAAACCAATATAAATATAATAGCCACCCACTGAGAGGCAATTTACACGCACCAGGCCGGCCACACAGTGGTGTACTTGGCCGACTTAATCCACCCAGGAGTATTTTATGAGGCTTGATATAAGGGAAAAGGGTGGGGCGCAAAGGGAGAGAAGACCGGGGTCAGCCAGTCCAAATGCTGCACGGAAACCGCAGACCACTGCTTCGAGGGCACGTCTGCTTTGTGCGCCACATATGGAGTAGCATCTGTCCGGCTTCAACTTTAAGAAGCAATTTTTTTTAAGTGGCAATTTGTTCTTCATTTTAGTTCTGGTTATGACCCCAACTGGCTAAATCGCTCTGAATCTATTACTTCCCTATTCGACTTCAGTGAAAATAGGGGTTAAATAGAGAGCCAGTCAAAGAAAGTGACTAGGACTTGGACGCTGGACTCAGGCTCTGTGGGCACCAACCATAAGCAACCCTCAGGAGGGCTGCATGAACTTGGACAAGTTTCTTAGTCTCTCAAAACTTGCTTTCCTTATCTGTACAATGGGGACAATACTAATAATGCTTCCCTTATATTAGAAGAGTTCTCCATCATACCAGGGCAATTTTGAGTAGTCGTTGAAGGTTTAATAATCCTTATCGTCAGAAACTGTTTTGTTCTCTTCCTGTTCCTAATGTCTAAGGTTTCTTTAATGTTTTGTCATTTCTCATTTATAGTCAGGTTTTAATGCCTAAGGGAAATTCTCTTTGAGAAGTCTACTTGATAATTGTGTTTTCTGGCTTTATATTTCTAGAAATAATTTTTTTATACCTTTAATTTAAAACCATTAAACATTGTTTCAGAAAAGCTCTTTTCCTGTGTGAAATTCCATCACATTTGCAGAAATGAAGGGATCTCTACCTTTATTTGAACCTCTCTTTACATTTCAGATACCACCTGAGCAGCAGCCCTGTTATGGCCATTGAGGGAGGGTGTAACTCTCTAAAAGTTAGATAATATTCAAATCTGTGTGTGACTCTACCTGAACCATGAGATGACAATGAAATATATCTCATTAAACGTAAGGATTGCTTTACCTAAACTTCTAGTCAGGAATAACTACCGAGAAATAAGTATAAAATATTTTTATAACTCTAATCTGTATCACAGTGGATAAGAAAAAAATTGAGGAGGTGGATGCTGGAAATTTGATCTTCTGACAGATCTAGGAGGTGTGTGCATGTGATTTATGCTTTGCTTCTCAGAATGAAGAACCAGAAATGCATTTCTGACTGTAGTAAGTAGGACATGCAATAAAACTGAGAAGAGTATACTTGGTCATATTTTTCAAAGCTAGAAGATTCCCTATAGATTAAAGTTGTTCACCTTTTTAAAGTGTAGTTTTAGTAGTCATAATAAAACTCATGCTAATCAGCATACTATTGAAAATAAGTCCCCAGAGCACATATTGCTAATATTTCTTAACATAGATTCTCTGTTTATTAAACAAAGTGATGCTATATTGGGTTTAGGGCAGCCTAATCTCTTAAAAAGCAATTTGGGGAGTAGTGCTAACTTTTTAATAGCCAGATCATAAATAATATTATTTCACTAACCTGTATTGATTCAATACCTTTTTGGAGTTAATGATACCTGAGACTTTATATCTTCATATTTTCTTTTATTTTTTTGAAGAGTGACCAGTTAATTTCAAAAACAAAACAAAATATAACATCTTCCTCCATGCCATTAGTCCTTTTTCTCTGCATGGATGCAACTAAGAGATAAATATAATGCGTGTTAAATTCCACTTTTACCAACATGAATTAATTTTCAGTTAATGAGAATTTGTGAGTGAACGAACATTCTTCATCCCATGAATAGTAGTAACTCTACTATTAGAGACAACATCCTCATCCCTCTATAGTTAATGTGTTGAACATTTCTGAAAATAAGAACACATTGAAGATGCTCCAAAGCGACATTATGCTTCTGGAGATCATTTCTAAGCATTTATAATATTTTAAGGACCTGGCTAACTATGAAGGCTTGTTACTCCTGACCAAAGCAGCCAAATTATTAATTATAATAATACTATCACAAATTTATAAAGTATGTTTTTTTACTTATACAGATAAATTTCAGTTTAGTTTTTCATGTCTGATTTCCTTTCTGTCTACTAAGTTCCATGTTATATTACTCACTAAAAGGGCATTTGATTAGAGTAAATTAATCTGTAGAAGAGTATTAGCCCTATAACAATGCATCATGGACATTTAGGCTTGGCCACTATTCTTGCATTTTTATCCAGAATCACCTTGTAGAAATTTAGAGACAAGTATAATCCTTATTTTAAAACCAGAGTGATATGGGTTACAGAAATAAAGAGGTTAAAAGTGGCCCAGATGTGACATAACTACACTATTTACCATCATCTTGATAACTGACAAATGATTGACAGCTATACTTGACAATGACATGATTTCCCTAATGTGTTGATAAGAGCTGAAAGGGATAATTTTAAATAAAAAAGACTTTGTAGGTTTCTAATATCTACTTGCTAGAGCTAATCAGAAAATCCTGTTACAGCAACTTTTATTGAAGAAAATTCACAAAATACTGGAGTGAGGAACCATCAACTTTCAAGACATGTTTTAAATATTTTATCTTCTCTTTCTTTTCTTTTTTCTTTTTTTTTTACTATGCATAGTTATAACTTTTTTACTAATCCTAAAATAATTTTTAATATTAGAAAAATAACATAAAAATGTAAAATGATAAGAAATTTTCCAAAAGGAACAAGAAGGTAGACATCAATAGGCCCTTGGTATAGGAGAATTAATATACCTAGGCACTCAAAATGGCTCTGAGTTTTTTAGCAGAAAAGGCAAGAAGATAAACACATTGGTTTGCACATTTTCTTTTTTCTTATTTGACAAAAAAAACTTATCTGTAGAAATGAACTTTTCCTGGCCCCAAATTTTAGAAGAATTTATCACGTAGTTCCTTGTATAAGAGGTGTTGCATAACATAACAGACAATGTCTGCAAGAAACAAAAATACTGTTCAAATGGACAGTTCTGGTATTGATTCACTTTACTGGCTGAGAACATAACATTAAATTGTACTCAGTGAAGGCCTTTCTGCAAGCGATAAGAGAAAATGGTCAAGTTATTCCAGTTTCTGTTGACTAAACCTGATAGTGGGGAATAGAACCTGAAGACTAGGAGAAGGGATAGTTAACATGCCCATTATACTGCCTCCAACATCATATGTCTTAGGAAAGGCTTTGATCTGTGTTGGGTGGCAGTTAACTCATGACTGAATTCTCAGAGGTGCCTACAGTGCAGATAGTCTGTGTTGTTTGCTAAAGTGAAAAACTTATAGTTAAGAAGGAAAAATGGTTACTGAATGGAGAAAGTTTAAGAGAGAAACTTGTGTTCTTGCTCAGACAGAAGGTCAACTTGATTCATCTTTAGTTGTGAGAACAGGGTTACCGAAAAGTGGTGCCAATCTTTTTCACAAAAAGGAATACTTTATCTTGTAAAGCATTTCACAGAGTATTTGGTTGAACCTCTGTGTTCAGTTCTGCCTTGTAGAGATGAGATGACTTAAGGATGAAATGTGTTAATGGCAAGTGTTATCAAAAACTCTCTAGTTCATGAAAGTGGGAGAGTCTTTGCATGGTGCTTGTAGAATGTCTGCATTTAAGTAAATTTTTCACATAAGTGATGAAGGATATAAAACCAATTGTAAATTTCATAAAATGATGGTGAGCATTAAAATCTAGTGAACACAAAACATTATCTTTGGAGTCAGAGAAACTGAATCCTGGTGCTACCTCTCCCTAGTCTTCTGGCTGTGTACATTTTTGCCTCTTTAAATTTCAGCTTTCTTTTATTAAAAAATGTATGTAGAACTGATTTGAAGTTTGAAATACAGCAAGATGTATAGCATACCAGTATTCAGCAATCACTCTTTTCCACATTCTACATTTCATTTGGCAAGTACCGCTTCTAAATACCAAGACAGCAAGGCTGAGAAAATAAGACATCTCAGCATAATTGGTTATGCAACTTACATTCAGTATAACCATTTTCCCTCCCACACTACTTCTCCAAAACACTACTTGTATATTGTAAAGACTCATACAAACATATATATTTTTTTATCTTATGGCATGTACTGAAACTATACAAGAAGTCATCATCTCTCAAAGTGTAGAACCTAGTCAAATATTTCAGAGTCACTGATGGTATTTATTGTAGAACTTGTACCCAAGTTGGACCTGCTAATTTAAAATTCTTGGGTAACAGGAATCTATATCTTTAGACAAATATTATAAGTAACTCACATGTACACTAGAGTTTGGGAATATCTAGAGTTGGTATTAGAATGTCTTAATCCCAACTCTAGAGAGTAAACTCTTCTCTACAAGGCAACATTTTAAAATAATACTAAACCCTTACCTGTAATATCATAACAACCCATATCTGATAATATGCAGTGGGAAACATTGTCAGGAAAGAGGAGAATTATGCTTATGAATGTCATCATTAAGTTTGATATGGAGAATTATATTTTCTAAAATTTGCACACCAAAATGTATCATCTCATATGTTCTTTGCACAATGTGAAGTTAACATTCCTCCACCAAGAAATGTGTCTTCTCTTGAAATCTGAAAGGGTATGTTACTACCACAGAAATGATGCTATGTCAGTGACTTTTGAGGTCATAAATGGCATGAGTATAAGTCATAAATGGTTAAGTTGTATTGTTTCCACCTGTTCCTCTTGGGATGCCTGCCCTTAGAATCCAGCCACCTTTCTACAAAAGGCCACATACCCATTATGAAGGCCATGCATAGGTGCTCTTTCCAAAGTCCCAGGTAGGCTTCCAATTGACTGGTCATATAAATGACTGTATTTTCATTTTTTTTCCTAGCCCCCAGCCTTCAAGCCACTCCAGCTCATACTAACTGAATTAGGAATTTGTGAGAAAAATTAAAGTGTTGTGAGTGAAATAAGTGCCACTATTATTTTAAGCCACTACTAAGATTTGGAGTAATTTGTTATGCACCAGTAGATAATTATATCCAAGTTATAGGTGATTATTAACGTAAGTTCCAACCTATGATGTCATTCTCTGTGGATATCTGGTATATTCTATCTGTATTCCATTCATTCAACCAATATCTGTAATTTCTTCTAGGAGTTCTGGATTATGTCAACCCTGAAGTGCTTTAATCTAGCCCCTCCTGTCTTATCCTGTATCAGTGAACTGCAAATAACAGATTGTATAACTTCTCCAAAGTCACTATATATATTCATTGAATATCACTGGTTAAAAATTAGGGAAGGGTGTGAAAAATATGAAAAAGTTGAGCTCTAAATGAATGAGAGAGAAATGGCAGACAAATTGGTGCAGTTTGGCAAGTTTAGCTCAAGTCAGTTGTATTTGAAAAGCTCTTTATGCTTCTTTAAAAAAACATTATTCAAAAGCCTGAGGAAACCATAACTGAGTCTGACAGTCTCTGCCCTTCAGGATCTTACTTTTCCAATAGAGGAGATATATAGGGAGACACATGCATATCTCTCAGAGAGCTCATATTTGTGGAGCTCATAAGATAGGTATGAGAATATAGGGAAGAAGGATTCATGCCAACAATACAGATCAGTATCATAAAGTTTGGATGAGATTTGACAAGAGGATATTTTTTTAAGAAGGAATGATACATCATTGGAAGTACTTCTAACTTGAAAAATAAAGGGAAAGCAGGAGAATGCAGATCATTCTTGATGAATATTTATGATCATTGTGACCTGAAATGGTTGGTTAGCAAAAAATAGAATTACAAGAAGCCAAAGTCTTTACTTATATGAACAAATAGACTTTGTTTCACACGGGGAAGTCAAAAGATTTAGAAGGCAGAGAAAGGAAATGAAATGGTGATGGTGCTGACCAAGGTGTAAAGAATGGATCCAAATTATGAAGGCAATAAAATTCATTAGGAAATTATAACAATAGTTAGTCAATAAGAGCAAAAACCAGGGCAGGGGCCAGCAGAGTAATGCATACAATAAAACATATGCAAAAGATGTTAAGAAGGTACATTTGAGAGGACCTGATGATTGATGACCAGTTAGGGTTAACCAGGAAAAGAAGGAAGGTTGATGTCACTGTCAACAGAAAAGAACTATTGGTTCAGTGTCCCTGTTTATTTGTGTACTTGAGTGAATGAGCTCTGCGGTATCTCCCCTTACTTTTGAGTTGCATGACAATGGCATCCCTCAGTGACAATTAAGCTATCATATAATTAGTAAATGATTGCTGAGTTTAAATAATGGAGAAGGCAAAGGAAGAATTAATGACACCAATATTTATAGAAAGACAACGATGTAACAGTTTTCCATGCTAAGATCTTTACACATGTATGAAATTTAGTCTTTCTAGGAATGATATTAAGTAAAAATGATTATTCCAACTTTCCAGGTAATGAAGTGAAGATCAGACTGGTTATGTGCAGTATGTTTAAAAGTGGCATCCCTACATATCTAATTGTGTAGATTATGTCTCTTCCCCTTTAATAATTAAGACCTTTCTGAAAAATGATCCAATTCAGGGCCTTCTCCAATATCCATTCTCTGTAGGTCCCCCCGCCCTCCCCACTCCCCCGCCATCCCACACACACACACAAATTGAATATTAGGATTCAGAAAAACTTAGATTTAACATCACTGTTGCTTCTCCAATCATTAAGTGGCCTATTGTGTTCCTTCTTGGTGGGTGGCACCGGGGCAAAGAGAGCATTTTATAGGTTACAAATTGCTTCCATGTGCATTAGATTTTCAACCAACCCTATAAAAGTTTTCACTATCTCTCTGAGGATGGATGCACAATAGAAGGCATACCAAATGTCACAGCTTATATTAAACAGATATTAACCCAATATTTGAAAAAGTCAGAGACTCTTCAAGAGAATGTGCTTCCAAAACTAGCTATTTAATAAAATAAATGAACTTTCCTTCAATACAGGGTCCATAGTTGTATTTGCTTGAAGTTGTGCAAATTACAGAGAAATGTATATTATTTATAAATACAACAGGAGAATAAAATACCCAAAGCATGGATATTTAGTATGTACTTATCTTTGTTCTTTAATAAAGTGTCATACCTGGACATATGCTAGGTATATATTTTGTGAACAGATTAGAAGACAGGGCTAGGAAGAAGTGGAGAGAATAAAACAAAACAAATAAAATTCAAGTGGACTACCGAAGTACAGAGCTACTCATTGTAAAAAAATTATGCCGTAATAACTTTCTTTTAGAAGACATTTAAATGATTTTTCTTTTTTTTTTTTATTGAAGTTTTTGCTATAGGGCATGTGTGCTCACCAGAAAGAGAGATAGAGAGATAAGAAGCCAGAAATCACCCACCAGGGGGATGGCCACTCTGCAATTCCTTCTTCTCCAATCTCCTCTAGGGATCTTGGGTGTGCATGCGCACGTGCCTGGTGTGAATTTAAACCACCAGGTCCAGGACTTGAATCACTGTTGACTACATGGGAATCCAGCAACATAGCCATTATACTAACTGCTGGTTCCTTAAATGATTTTTTAATATGTAGACTTTACACAAAATAGTGCCTGTTTTTGGAATTCCCCTGCATCCTGTACTAGTGAAAAGCACTATCTTTGCAATATTTATCAGATCAGAAAAATTACAGGGAGCAATACAGACAGTTCATATTGTTAAAGCTTTAGGTGTTTCTGGTAAGTGTAGGCTTCAGTATACTTAAAATAGACCTACAATTTCAGATATGTAGCACCCTCTGGGTAGAATCAGACAATCCACATGCTGGGAAATGGGGCATAACCATCTAATATTGCTTTCTAATGTTGGTCTTTAAATTCCTTTATTGAAAACTTTGACACTGTTTTTATAATTAAGTCAGTGATGATTATTCATCAAAAAATGTTTTCCCTGGGGGTAGAAACTTATCATTTCCCTAAACTTCCAAAATCTTTCACACTAGCCCATGAAATTTACCGGGCTAACACTGGTCAATTGGTTAGCATTTTGGAGTATACCACGGCAGATATTACTCTGAAAATATTTATTAAGCACATGAACATCTATGCACACTTCAGTTTAAAGAAGTAAGCCAGTTTTTAGGGTTTCATATATGTCATATTTTCCAAGTTTGGCTTTTTGGCTCTTCAATTTTAGGCAATAATATTATTTTTCTTATTATGTGTGTGTGTGTGTGTTTGTGTAAAGAATTATTTATTTTTAATTGTATTTACTCATTCACTTATTTTATTTTAAATTTTGACCAGACACACACACACACACACACACACACACACACACAGAGAGAGAGAGAGAGAGAGAGAGAGAGAAATTAAGAAAGCAAGCCACTAGGTCCGGGACTTGTACCATGGTCAGCTATGTGGGAGTGTCCAGAGACTTAACCACTATGTCACCTTCAGGTCCCCTTATGTTTTATATTTTTAAGAAACGACTCATTATAATGTGAGTAGGCAGAACTATGTACAACCTTAGGACAAGTAGAATGAATGTGGTCATGCTTTTTTATGAAAAAGCCTTATGTCTGGGTTTGAAGAGTAAAGCTATTGCTTGCTCCCTTTATCTGATGAAAAAATTAGGAGTTTTTATTGGCATTTGTTTGGAAATACATGGCTATACAACATTACATTCTCATTAAAATAATAACTGATTGTTGAGCTCTTTGCGTGTTGCAGGAAGTCTGTACTGATGTACTCACAATGTCCTTACGAGGAGGGTAGACGGAGAGAAAGCTGGCAACGGCAGAAAGCCACTCCCTGGCCTTAACACAAGTAGGAAGTATCAGAGTTGAGAGAGGGGTCCAGTTCGTCTGCTCTGCTTTACAATGCTGAATGATTTTTAATTTCCTTTAATTTTGGGTGTTTCTTGAGTATAATTCAGATGTGTTGACTAACTCTATAAGGATTTGAGGGAGGTTGTTTCTCTCCAGCACTTTTTATGGGGTGATTTCTTATTTCAGGTATTTTAATTATAGATATTATCTTTTAATCCAAAGTGGATTTACATAAAAGGAAACATAAACAAAGTGACTTGTCTTTTCACAGGGATATAAGGTTTGCCATTATTTGAGCACTATCTTACTGTTTTAGGAAAAATTGAAATTCTTATTTTCATTGAGTTTTGGGTACATAAAAAAATTAGTGTCTCATCTCAACCTGAAAATTATGTGGATGAAATTAAATTATTATTTACTAAAAAGTAGAAGTTAAAATATTCTCCAATTATACTAAATTTAGTCATTTTGGAAATTTCAGATTTTTTTTTTTTTAACTAAGATAGGACCAGCTAGTACTGTGGAGTTTAAGGCAGCTGGATCCCACACAGCCAACTGTGTGGTTGGTGTCTTGTACCCAGTGGCTTGAAAAACACTCTAGGTGTATGTATGCATGCTCGAAATCCCAAGAGAAGAATGGAAGAGAAGGGACTACAGCTTATCCATCCTTTCTGGGCTTTGTTTTCTCATTTTTCCTTCTCTCTCTGTCTCTGAAAGTATGTGTGCTCTATAGCAAATCAAAAAAATAAACTAAATAAATAAAGATATGTACATGAAGATATTTGATACTTAGGGAAGATAAATTGATATAATGAAAATATATTTATAATTTTCTTTTCATTTTTCCATATCTGTTCTTTTTTTAATCATCTAAATCTAAATCATGCTTTAACATAGCCACGGTGAGCTATGTATGTGGTACAGTTATTTCCAGCATTTTAAATCTTTGAATTTAGTAATAATATACACTTTAATTTTTTCACTTTAATTAATAAAAATGTTGAAGGCCCACTCTCCAGTAGTGTGTGTTGGTTGGCACTTCTCAGCAGGCAGAAACCACATGGACCAGTTCAATTCTCAGTCTACCCTAAAAGCTGAGTGAGTTGGTACGCTCCTGTGGTTCCAGCTACTCAGGAGGCTGAGAATAGCACAGTAATAACCTGCCCTCACCCCCCAAAAAAGTGAAGAAACAGAAAAGGACAAAGAAAACTGTATTTGTATACATAATATTAGCCTATATAATATAGTACATAAGTAATATACTAATATGAAATCAATATTAAAAAGTAATATGTAGTAAATAGTATATATATATATGTGATTTTTTTCTTACTATTATTAGTATTTATTTGTACAAATAAGTGTATAAATAAAACATGATAATAGGTTTTGGAAACAAATCATGGGACTAGTGTCAAATATTTCAATTAATAAAAATGACATATAATGGATATACTAAGGGCCTGCTCCATGACTGCAGTTCAAATCCTCAACATGGCTGGCCTGAAACAAGCCAGGCATGTGAGGGAATGCCCAAGATCAAACAGGCTGGAGAACTGGGGGAAGGGTATCACGGTTTGGCCAGACTCTACAGAGGGTGCTAATTTCTCTCTGACACACATTCTCATATATGTGCACACATGCTCTATCATGAGTGAAGAAAAGAAACTCTTTTTGTTTTTTAAATAAAAGAAGATATACTAAGGATTGAAAAGTTATTCGTTAAGTGACCACGTAAATGTTAAAGCCATACTGATCTACATGAATCCAAAATCCATATTTTAATAACCATACGAGCTTGGGAGTCCTAAAAGGCAGACTCTTCATTTACACACAGAAGTTACAACTGATATCTTACAGGATTGTTGTGCAAACGAAAAGCAAGTGAGTGAATAGAAAATGTTTGGCAAGGTAACTAGCACATGATAAACAGTCAGTTGATGATAAATATTCTACTTAAATAAAATAGCTCTTTATTTTTAATAAGCTATTTATGGATTGGGACACCATGTTAGGACTCTTTGTTGATCAACTATGGGAAGAACCTTAAAAATTATCCAGTTCAAAATGAAATTCAGATCAGACATTTTGTGGAGTGATAGAATAAGCCTTAGAACCCAGCTTTTCTGATGCTGAATCTACTGGGGCGCCCTCTACTGCTGGAATTTGGTGGGATAAGTAAGTGACAACTGTCTTCCTCTTCCAGTTCAGACCCAAATGAGATACAAAAGACAGGATGATAAGAGAAAGAACAGATTGGAAATTTTGTCTAATGTTTTATCCCTGAATAAACTGATTTGCCTAGCTTTCACAGACAGTGCTGAAACACAAGAGATCTCCCAACTGGGCATTGCCTTTCCTGTGATCCTAACATACAGAGAAGGCAAGGTCTGCTTCTCAAGGACAGGCCATCAACATTAAGCAAAGCCAAAAGCAAATAGTCAGTTCATGAGCCAGTATTTATGGCAGAAAAACTGTGTCTTACCTTGTTATTTATTTATTTGTTTATTTATTTATTTGGAGAGGTTTTTGCTATAGGGTGCATGTGCTAGCCAGAAAGAGAAAGACAGAACATGTGCTAGCCAGAAAGAGAAAGAGACAGAAAGCAAGAAAGACAGAGAAAGACAGAGACAGAAAGTGAGGAATCACCCCCCGGGGGTATGGTCACACCGCAACCCCTTCTCCTCCATTCTCCTCTTGGGATCCTAGGCACATGTGCACATGCGCCTTGTGTGGGCGTGAGTTTAAGCCACCAGGTAGGGATTCAAACCACTGTCAACTATGTGGGAATCCAGTGACATAGCCATTACACAACTACTGATCTGTATTTTGTTTAAGATTACATTTAAAATAAATTTAAAATAGAGACATGGAAGCAAAATAAATCAGTTCAGAATGAATGATAGGTCTAATAAGGAGGATAATCTGAATGTATTCAATGGTAAGGGAATTAATATAGCGCCATGCTATGGAGGTTTGCTAATCTGCAATAACTATAAAGTGATCCTGCTACAGGTTGTTTTACTTTCTGGATTAGCAGAAATATACACAATTTAGGATGTGAAATCATAGGCATCAAATGTACTTATATTGAAGGACTTTTTAACTATCTCCAATGGTTCATAGTGCACTAGTAAATGCACAGCATTCTTGGTAAAATTTGAGAAATTTTCTCAATTACATTTTCTGTTGGCTATTACATTTTTCCTGACAGGTGATGTAAACTGCCAAGATCTTTTAGTGAAAATTTCAAGATTATTGGAAAGAGTTATTGAAGTTCCTTGGCAATTGTTTCTTCTTGACACATTACAGACTGTAACTTCCATGTAATATTTAGTATTATAAGCAAATCAGCCCTCATTCCTGGCTGCCCTATTTATATTCTGTACTCCAGAATAAAATCAATGATGAATTTATTCAAAATAACAACAAAAATATTTTTTTTCACATGTAGGACTTTAATTTTAATGAATCATGTGTGGGAAGATTGCTATATTTGAGTTCAATAATCTGTAAGAATTAAGTTTTTATTTTAAGTTTATTCATTTATTTCATGAATGAGAGAGAGGAAAAAAAGGGGGACAAAGCTAGAGCACCCCCCAACAGGATCTTGATGCCTAATTGATCTCCAGCTCTAGCCAGTCTGGATAATGGGTACACATGTGCCCGGCCTACTCAGGAGTTCTCTGGATGTGAACCAATAATCTCCTTACGTGACACTGCTTTGCAGAGCATTGCCTTTTACTGCTACACCACTGTCCAGCCTCCTGAATTTTTAAAAACAATTGACCTTTATCTCCAGACATTGTTCCCCACCATCACACTGCCCTGTTTATCGTTTCTCCAGTATACACATTATCATCTACCTTCCCTCCTTGCTTCAGGGACCCTGGGTGTGTTCTCCACTGGATTACGTGGGCCTGGCAGTGTGCCTGAGATGCGCACGCATAAATGACCATCTGCCCAAGGAAGGGACAGATTCAGACCACTAGGACTTCATGCATCCACAAATAAAATCGCACCTTTATTTGCATATGTTATACTGAGTGAATCTCCATACAACTGAGAGTTCACTCTATGAGACTGTGCTTGGGTAGTACTGAGTCCATTCACTGGCACACAGCAGGCCCTGAAATTGCTTATACTTATGAATATAAAAGTTTTGTGCATAAAATGGTAAAGAAAAAAGAAATTTAATTTAGAAAGTTTAAATGTTATCCTCTCTCAGACAGTATTTCTTCCTCCACACAACTCTGTTAATAATATTAGTGTATTCTTTAGATAGTTGCCTCATGAAGACAAAGCTAGAACAAAAAAGCAGACTGCAGGCCACTGGCCAGCCTAGTCTGTACACAAGCTAAGAGTGTGTTTTATACTTGTAAGATTGTTTAAGAAAAATAGAAATAAAAATATATAGTATCATATTTAGGTCTATAAAGTCTAAAATGTTTACTGTTCATTAAACAGAAAAGATTTTGGGACCCAATATTTATAATATCCATCACGCTACTAGATAATGTCATTTTACAACTAAAGTAAAATTAGTATAAATGACAATGCATTTCTGTATTTTAAAAATAGTTATGAAATTAATTAATTTACTATGAAATTAATTATTGTTTTAAGTATATATATATATTTAAGTATACATATATATATTCTTCATTGACTTTTATTTTTCAGTCTTATATTCTTAATTCTGGAATTAAGAATTAGACTCATGGACAATAAAAAAATGGACATATTTTTCATTCTCATTTAATCAATATTAGAGACAATGCATCTCTGACTTTACATTGTAAACAAGAAAAATGTTCTTGCATATATCATTTATTTAACTTGATTTTTCTTTCTTCAGAAATCAATGTTTATCATAGAAAGATGTATTATATAAATACTCTGTATGCCATTAAAAAAGGATATTAATAAAACAAATAAATGAGATGAAAAGAGATAGAGAGATGACAATATGTGATTATATTTTTGGTTTAATTTATAACTCATTTCATCATTTGAGAATTTCATAGAGCATAAATTAAACTGGTTTCCTATAGATTTCCAAAACGCTGACCAAATATTTTCAAGACATAGAAAACTTCTATTTCAGGAAAATATACTTTTCATTGTGTTCAACTTGAAGGGATGATTTTTACCATTCCTATATATCTTGTTTCTGGAAAAGAAATAATGGAATTGTATCTTCAAGGCTCAGAGCAGACTGATTTAAAAGGCTATTTAGATGCTCGACTACCACTTCATATGTAGTGACTTGGGAATCTGAGGAGTTTGAGTATATAGAATATAGTTTTCTTCATTTCAGAACCTTTGCCACACACTATACATGTTTAGCTCTTGAGGAGTTCCCAGGCTCCACTGTTTACATGAAAATGGAGAAGAGCCAAAGCAGAGTCCTGGAAGCAGTCTTGCCTCATGAGACCCAGTGTTTGGTTAAACAAGCTTTCTACAGTCCCAGGGACTTCATCTTTGTGTTACTAATAGCCCTATTTTAAGGGCATTGGCATTTTAGGTGGATCAAATGACGATGCATGTTTTTCCCTATTTCAGCTGTTAGAACTGACCCATACTAAGTAAGGACTATACCTTGCTTTTTCCGTGTATCTTCTCAGTGTTTATATGTGAATGATATTTAAAAGGCAAATGTGTGACTCAAGTAGGAAATCTCATACAAGTGTGCTTAGCCGTGGATTTCTAACTCTGGCACTTAATAAATACACACTCTTAGCAAGTTACTCTTTTTTTTTTTAGCATCAGTTTTGTAATTTTTGAAGTTGTTATCAAAAGTAATATTTCATGATGTACTCACATTAGAATAAATATTTGCTGAGGGCGTACTAGAAGCCAGGGCCACTTCTCAGGCTCCGGTGTATGGGTGATGAGCAGGACAAATGTTACACACATGGACGCAAATGCTGTCTTTGGGATGGATCCAGAATACTTGTACCAGTTTCTGATTCCTAAAGTGTAGAGGACGATGTGTCAACTTGTGGATCCTGAGGCAATTTTCAGTGTCCTGAATATTTTTTTCTTCATCTCTCTTGAAATTGCTGCTGATTGCTCTAACAATCCCAGTAGAAACAATTCTCCTCCCCTGCCAAGAAATGTGCAAAGTCAGGCTCCCCCTGTTCCTCCTTCTCCACCATCCCTCCCACTGTAGCTGATCTACTCTATGGAGGCTGGTAATTGGAGATGTGGCAGATGACTTTCCCTTTTCCAGATCTCCAGGTCACTGTGAACTTTGAATTACACTAAACTTATCCTCCAATCCAATAGCCTTTTCCTTCTCCATAGTAGTTAATTTCATAACTTTTCCCACCAAGTTATCTAGTCTGGAAAGAAACTTGAAAATATTCAATACTTCTTCCTTTATTACCACGTTCATTCAGTTCCTTACCTAAGGGGAATACTTGAAATAAGATTTAGTATGATTTTTTTAAATAACATGTGCTTTGATTTAAATGTCTATATATCTATCTTTCTCCCTCTAAAATTTATACATTGGAGCTTTAACCTCAAGGTGATCGTATTCACAGTTAAGGCTTTTGAGAGATGATTAAGTCATGGGGCTCTTCCCTTATGACTGGGATTAATGTCCATTAAAAAGCGGCTTCAGAGACTTAAAAAAAAAAAAAGACCTCCTAGAAGAAGAAATGAAATCATGGTTACTAGAAGCAGAGAAGGGTAGGAGGGAAGTGCAATAGGTAGATGTTGGTTAATGGATTATAGAATTTCCTTTTGGAGTGATGTATTTGTTCTGGAATTATGAATTAGTGATGATTGTACTACATTTTAAATGTATTAAAAGCCACATTGTAGTACAATTTACAGTGGTTAAAATGGTGCATTGGACGTTATATAAATTTTACCTCATAGAAGTAGGTGTTAAAAACAAAGCAAGAAATTTCTGGGAACTGACTGGCCCTTTTTGTCCTTATGCCTTTCTAGCTATTCCACAAGATTTTGACTCTGAAGTGGAGAATGCCTTGCAGTCCTCCTCAGGCTCTGAATCTATCCCTACCTTGATTTTGGATTTTCCAGCCTCCAGAATTGTTAGAAATAAAATTCTAATATTTATAAATTGCCCATTCTGTAATATTTTGATATAGCAGCAGGAACAGACTAACGCAGTGTTGGGACTCTTAAAACGATATGCCAAAGACAGGAGTTATGATGTGTTCAATGAAAGGAACAGCCTCAGAACCCGTTTCTTTTTTTTTTTTTTTTAATTTCAAACTTTATGTTTAGTTCTAAAGTTATAGTCTATGGAGTGACTACATTCCATTTAAAAATAATAAAATATATCACAAATATTTGAATAATGGCATTTTGGCTTCGACATAGTCATTTGAAAACTTCTTGAAATTATCAAAGAATTGTTAGATATCTGGGAATGTCATGGGATATAAGAAAATGTAACATGAACGTAAAATAAATGTAAGCAATTTCACCATCTTAACTGTTCCACAAAGCACATAGCTATTGCTAAAATGAAAACCCATTTGTTTCCCAAAGCGAAACAAATATTTTCTTTGAAAATCAAAAATCACTTTGTGTATATGTGTGTTTTATTTGCTATGGGACATACGCACTTGCAATAGAGTGATGATGGTGGGAGGGAAGCACCTAAGGATGGCCACACTGCTGTCCTCTTCCTTCACTTTCTACCTCGCCTCCCCTTACCTACTCTAGGCCTATGCCTGCACACATCCACCAAGACCACACACCAAGTTCCCAGATACAGGACTGAAAATGCACAATCTGTCAGCTGCTTCAACCAGTGTGCCACCAGCTGGCCCACAAATCACTTTCTAGACATAAAGGTACAAATTAATATGTATTCTAATAAGTATATTATTTAGACAATGTTTTTTTTTTGTTTGTTTTGGAGAGGTTTTTGTTATAAGGTGCGTGCGCTCGCCAGACAGACAGAGACAGAGAGACAGAAAGCGAGAAATCACCCCCCAGGGGGGATGGCCACGCCGCAATCCCTTCTCCTCCACTCTCCTCTCGGGATCTTGCGCATGCACGTACACGCACCTGGCGTGAGTTTTAAGCCACTGGGTCCAGGACATGAACCGTGGTCGACTACGTGGGAGTTCAGTGGGAGTTAGCTATTACGCTAACTGCTGGTCCCATAGACAATGTTTTTACTCTTTTATAGAAGCCATATTTGTAAGCTTGAATATTGAATATATTCTGAGTTATTATATTTGGTTATTTTGTAACATTTATCTTATTTAAACTCAATCTACTAGAATTTACTAGATAGAAGCATTAACCAAGAAAAATAAAGATAGGGTCACTGTGCTATACAAAACTTATAATATGCTTAGAGATATAGAGTTCCTCTTAAATAAAGGAGAACAATAAAGATAAAGGTTAGCTTATATTTCTATATAGCATTATAGTTTTATTTTACTTTTTAAATTTTATTTTTTATATATTCAATCATTGTATATCATTACAGCATGAGAAATGAATTTTCCTAGCATGAATACACTGTTTATTAGTCCATTAAAGATACTACCATACATGTTATCAACAGTTAATTTTCCATTTTTGTGTCTCTTAAATGTTTTCTTTCTTTCTTTTTCTCTTGATTTCCTTCCTCTTACCCTCTCCCATTTCCCACCCTCCTTTCATACTGTGTCTAGAATAACCCAATTGTTCTTCATGCTTGTATATCTTCCAACCCTTCGGTTTCTGCACAGAGTGCAGACATTCAGTACAAACTGAATGGGGACACACAATGCTTCTCTTTCACAGTCTGGCTTGCTTCACTTAGCAGTGAATCTTCCATATTTGTCTACTTTCTAACCAATGCCAAGGTCTCACTGCTTTTTATGGTTGAATAGTTTTCCATAGAATATATATGCTACACTTTTCCAATACATTTATCTGTTTGTGGACATTTGGGTTAATTCCCACATCTAATCCTCAGAGACACTATGGGCTATTACTTATTTTCACTTTGTCTTCTGTCTGGAATGACTTCCTTCCATATCTCTAGTTGGTCCATTTTCATCCTTAAAACCCATTTGAACTTTTTTTTAACTCTTCTATTTGTCTACAGAAATTCTGGTCAGCATTAATTTTATTTTTTTTCCTGTACATTTGTAGCATCTCTGCCATTGTAGTTCTTATACATTTAAATTAATTATGGTCATCTTTCATCCCTTGGTGGACTCAGTTAAAAAGTTCCAATACAAAGTCTTCATCATTGTATCTGTGCTGTCTTGTGCAATGCTTGACACAATTTTAATCATTTTTGGGGAGTTCCACTATGTTATTAGAAAAATCTATATAGAGTATTATACTTGAAATATCATGATACTTAGCATATCATGTATTAGCTTTAAATTTTCATATTCACTTTTGAACTGTAGTCTTCAAGCATTCCATTTTAATAACTCCAAGTCCTGAGTGCTTGCAGATTCTATTACTGTAAAAAAGAGAGATGTTTTCCAAGATTAGTCCAAGAAGTACTAGAAAATATAAAGGTGTTCTACACAGTCACAATTTGATTAATTTCTTGTGAAGTATTTAGATTTAAGCCTAACTTTCTTTCATCTATTACTTTTTCATTCAATACTTGAGAGTCTATTCCAAGTTCAATCTCTGGATATACTTTCTTATAAAATATAGAAAAGATACATTTCAATTCTTCACACAAATGTCATAGAAATAGCTTTTAAAATTGCATTGACTGAATGACTCATTTACTTTTTGGCTTTCTTAAATTAAAGAGAATAATCTTCAATAAAGAGCAAAACAAATATAGAAGGGAGGTTAAGACCCAGTAAATGGAATGAAATAGTAAATGAGCACTTAGATGCTTTCAATATGCTCCAAATTCAGATAAATTAGATTCCATTTATTCAACAAACATGTAATAAACATCTACTTATTAAAGATTTCAGCTAAACATAGGTATCTAAAATAAATAATGCATACTATTTACTTTCAGAGAATTAACTTAGGCCAGAATCCAGGCCTCCTGTCTACTGTCCAAGGACTTTTCATTCATGCTACATTTCATTATGGACAATACACATTTAATGAGACACTTATTCCTTTGCAGTGCAATCCTGAGCAATTTCTTAAATTGTAAAGCTCTGTGATTTCTTTTTATATTTTTCCCCTAATTTTACCAGAGGCTGTGTGTGTTCACCAGAGAGACTGAAAGATAAAGAGAGAGAGGGAGAGGGAGAGGGAGAAGGAGAGAGAGAGAGAGAGAGAGAGAATTGAGAAAGCACATCATGGGAGGTGGCCACACCATAATCCCTTCTCCTACATTTCTTCCTCCTTTTGGGATTTAGGGCATGCATGCACAGACACTTGCTGTGTTTCTCTAGTTGCCAGGTCAGGGATTCAGACCCTGTAGTTGGCCATGAGAGAACTAGCCATCTTAATTATCATACCATAGGTTGCCCCAATCTCTGAGATTTCTAAAACAATTTGTATATATCATCTCAAAACCACTGTCTATAATTTTAGGCAAGTCTTAGAAAAAACAAAGCTCCCACACTGAAAGTGATAAAAAAAAATGATCAATTTAAACATGTACACAAATATAGATTTTAGGGAGTACAGTCTTTCAAGTTTAATAATTGATTTTTATTATTATAGAGCAGAAGTTGAAGTTGTAGGTCTGTGAGTCCATAGAATAACATATATGGTGGGAGAAATAGATATGAACATAGTAAGAACAAGTTTTATCTTTCTAACTTTATTCCTTTTTTTGGTTGTATATTACAATCATATTCAGAAAATGCTGATTTATTGAATGGTGCTAATTTGGAGAAAATCTACTAATGATTCAAGTGGCTTTGGCTATTCTGTTTAATATGCAAAAACTGAGTAGAACATTTTTGCAGACTCCTGAAATGTACAAGAATTATTTATAATATTTCCAGTAAAAGTACATGAAATTTAGGGATGTTTAAGTCCTAAACTCAATATTTACAAATATTGAATGAGAATATAATGTGTGTTTTTTATTTTTGGTTGACAAATTGACAAAAGTGGACAATATCTCAAATGCAATAGATTATAAAATTAAGATATAAAATGATATCAAGAGACTAAAGTAAGACCTTATAGAAAAATGTAAATTTATGCATTTTGGAAGAAAAATAAATCCTATGAGTCTTTGATGAGAGAAATTTGGCTAAACATCAGTTATGATGAAAATGCTTATGATATTCACTGACTCCAACAAAGTCTTGCAGATGCTACAAGTTTAATATGATGTTATAGTGAAAAATGAGATCAAGGTTACATGAAGGAGTAACTCAATTGAACTCTTGGAGGCCCAATCAAATTCCTTTGTAATATGTCCAGTTGTAACCATATTTCA
>NW_006159990.1:6519434-6553160 GCF_000334495.1 Tupaia belangeri chinensis | reverse complement strand
CAGGAGCATGCCAATTTAGAGTTTGTGGAGGAAAGATAATTTTTAAATAAATAATTGTCATTAAACATCACTGCAGTATTACCAGGGGATAAAAACCCAACTTTTAGTTTTTCAGGAATGTTTAAGATGAACACTAAACCAGAGTTATGAAATACAAAATTTCAATTTAACCGGGAACCAGCAGTTAGCATAATCATAATGGCTATGTCGCTGGACTACGTGGGAGTCCAGACTCAGTGGCTTAAAACTCACGCCGGGTGTGTGTGCGTGCATGCCCATGATCCCGAGAGGAGAATGGAGGAGAAGGGATTGCGGCGTGACCATCCCCCCGGGGGGGTGATTTCTCGCTTTCTGTCTCTCTGTCTCTGTCTGTCTGGCGAGCACACACACCCTATAGCAAAAACCTCTCCAAAAAAAAAAAAAAAAGAAAAAAATTTCAATTTAATTGATTCAAGTATGATATGATAATTTAAGAGAAATTTTAAAGCATTTATAAATCACGTTCTTAAGGGTTTTGCTTGGGTAAAGGCAGTTCCTCAATTAGTGTATACTTTTTTCCTATTTTTCTTTTTGTTTACTTGGTTATTTTGTTTATTTGTTTTACTTAGTTTCTGATTTTGGATTTTTCTTTTAATATGGGCATTTTTTCTCTCCTTCACTTTTAACTTTACTACCCAAGAAAATAGATGTTTACAGCATTATTACTATTCCTACCAAATAAAAATTTACTTCCACGGCTGCTAGAAATAAAGTAAGCAATAGATAGTCAAATAAAACTTTTAAGTTCTTATTTTGCCACCTGGGCTTTAGACACTATCATGTAACAGTCATAATTACAGCACCTGATTAAAAATTTTCTGGGGTCAGCTGTAGACATGAAGCTTAAGGTGGTTGTATCTCACATGACCAACTGAACGGTTTGAGTCCCAGATCCAGTGGCTTGAAAAACACACCAGGTGTTTATGTGGGCATGCCCCAATCCCAAAAGGCAAGTGTGACTATTACCCACAAAAGGTGCTGTCTCACTTTGTCTCTCTCCAGCAAATTATGTCCTCTAGTAAATTAAAAACAATTAAATTAGTATAATAATAATAATACTATTGAGATGATGTTAAGAATACTAAAGTTGGAGCAAAAAATGAAATAAAAAATTTAAAAAGGATTGAAGTCTAACATAGATATGAAATATCACTAGAGGATAAAAGTAGGTGCTTTAAAGAGACAAAATATCTCAAATTGTCTTAAAGAGTGCATTTTTCATGATATACTATAGCATATTTAATGAATTTTGGGCTTTTTGGTTTGTTTTTAAAAGGCTTTAAAGTAGTTCCAACTAAACAAATGTAAATAATTTTAATAATAACAAAGATTGAGTTACCTTTTATTGAAATGGCAGAATATTTAAGAAAAAATACTGTGTAGGGGGACAATCTGTATAGACCTAATAGAAATAGTAAAATCATTGGCAACATCTTGAGACATTTACATCATAATCTGAGAGAAAGAGAGACAGAAAGTGAGAAATCACTTGCTGTGGGGAATGGCCACCTCTCAATCACTTCTCCTCCATTCTCCTCTTGGGATTTTTGGGCATGCGCACACATGTAGTTAGAGTGAGTTTCATTCCACAAAATCTGGGACTTGACCCATGGTCAGCCGTGTGGAAATCCAGCTACATAACTTTTATGTCATCTGCTGGTTCTGAGGCAGAATCTTAATTATGTAAGCCTCATAGTTTTAATTATCTTTGTGTGATATAATAAATAATAAAAAAATAAAAAGTTAATAAATAAATAGTTAACAAAAGTTTAATGGCTATTTCAATCTGTTTACGTTTTTTTTTAAAGCATTCATACTGTGTATAATAGTCAAATCAAAGATATACATACGTTCATCCTCTTCTACATTGAATATTACATTATGCTGTGCACAATTGCTAATAGTTCTACTTTGGTTAGAATACGTATTAAATTGTCCATAATTTTTACTCTGCTGTGGTGCATTGTCCCGTAGCCTCTTCACCTTATTTACATGCATTCTTGAATCATTTAAATTTTTCTCACAAACTCTCCTTGCCTGCAAACCCCCGTGCCTATCATTACTATCTATCCTTCTATACTTTTGAGTCCAACAGTTTCTGCTATGGAGTGTGGGCATTCAGAATATGTTTTAAGTGGGGACACACAGCATTTGTTTTTTGTAGTCTGGCTTATTTCATCAATATTTTATCTCCTGGGTTGATCCACTTTATGTCTAATGAGAGGATTTTGTTGTTCTTTATGGTTGAGTAGTATTCCATTGTGTCTTTATACCCTGTTTTCCCAATCTGTTCGTCAGTTATTGGGCATTTTGGTTGATCCAATGACTTCGCTATTGCAAACATGAATGTGCAAATGTTTCTCAGACTGAGTGATTTCCTGTCCTTTGAGTATATCAGATTTTTTAAAAACCTCTGTACTATTTTCTACAATGACTATATTAATTTACATTCCCACCAATGAACAAGAGTTATCTTTTCTCTGCAGCTTCACCAGTACTTGTTCTTCCTTGTTTATTTATTTGTTTTTTTTGATCAGTCATGTCTTTTTCAAGTTTTTTTTAAGAATTATTAATTTTATTTATTCATTAATTTCTGATTTTTTAAAATTTGACCAGAGAAAGGCAGATACACAGAGAGAAGGAAAGTGAGAAAGCAAGTCACCAGGTCTGGGACTCAAAGTGTGGTCAACCAGGTGGGAATATCTAGTGCCTTAACCACCATGCTACCTGCTGGCCCCAGATCAGTCATTTCTTTTTTTTTTTTTTTCTTTTTTTGGAGAGGTTTTTTTCGCTACAGGGCGCATGCGTTCACCAGACAGACAGAGAGAGACATAGAGACAGAAAGCGAGAAATCACTCCCCAGGGGGGATGGTCACGCTGCAATCCCTTCTCCTCCATTCTCCTCTCGGGATCTTGGGCACGCACGCATACGCACCTGGCGTGAGTTTTAAGCCACCGGGTCCGGGACGCGAACCACGGTCGACTACATGGGAGTCCAACAACATAGCCATTACGCTAACTGCTGGTTCCCAATCAGTCATTTCTAATGGCTATTAAGTCATTAATAATGCACTTCACTGAATAATGCACTTCACTACCCATTGAAATGAGAATATTTCCTATAAATTTCTGGTGTGATAATGTTGAAAACTAATGTAGAATGAATTATTTGGAAAGTTGAAAGATTTTGTCAGATAAAGACATTGTGAATGTAGACAAGAATAATACCTTATCTTATTGGAATGCCACTCAGCTATAAATAACATATTTTTACAAAGCTATAACTATATTTACAGAGACTTATATGCATTTTCATTTAATCTGAATACAAAAAATAGCAACACTGCTAAGGCTATAACCTAGCTAATGTAACCAAGAAAATAATATCTAAAAAATGCCTTGGGCCCAATATGTTTTCAACAAAATATTCAATGCCATGTACATGGAGAATGAATAATTTCCTCCTTTAGCACTAATTTAATATGTAAATATTGAAATACATTACAGGAGATAAAACTTTTTGGAAAAATTGTGTATAGTTCACTAACTCTATATGAGGGGACTTCAAAAGTTTATAAAAAAGTGGAATTAAAGTATATGTTTATTTTAGTACAGAAAGTTTGCGTAGTGTATTCATCATATAATTTGATATAAACTTTTTGAAGACCCTTTGTGTATCACTAGAGTGTTATTGGAGTTGTTTAAGTTTAAGTGGTCTATAACAAATGAGTACTTATGGCTAATATGACTACCTTTTACAGAGACCAGCATCCGAAGAAATCCAACTGGGTAGAAACCTATATAAACAGAACAGCACATAAATCTTGACTGTCATTGGCTCACTTCTTTGTTTTGTTTCTCTTACTAATGATGGTTCCTTTTAGAAATATTATGAGAAGAGTATGAATTCATTTCCCTTTGATATCCTTGGCAGTCATGATGAGCCTTAATTTGTTTAGTTGTGGAAAAGGAATTTTGCATTATCGATGATTTTAATGCTATTTCTGGCATCCACATTTAGAAGATATATAGCTACTTTAAAAAGTGTCCTCCTAAATGCAGAATGTTTTATTATCTCTAGTTGGGAGCAGTCTTCCTGAAATTTTGCTTTGCAATAAAACAACTTTCAACTGATACATTCAAGAGACGCGGTATTACTGTGTGTGTGTGTGTGTGTATTTCTTTTCTCATTGTGCAAAAGTGTAAAACATGGTAGCTACTTTTGTGATTCTGGCATTTATAAATATAAATACTATTTTTGTATTTTAATCATGCAAATTCTACATCTTGAGTAAGATTTTATAAATGAAGAGAGAAAATGTAAAATTTTTGGAGGAAACTTCAATGTTTCAGGATATTTTACCAAAGATGTTAATAGTTTATTTCCTTTTCTAATCATTGGAATAGTACAAACACTATAATAATTTAGATAAGAAAGACCAGTTATTTGAAAAAAATCATTCATAATCCCATTACATAGAGAAAGTTGTTACAGTTAGTTCTGCTTAAATACGACATATGTGTTCTCAAAAATCACAATGCTGCAACAAATAAGTTAATTAAAATAAATCTGTACATTTATGAAAAAAGTCTCAAATCAATTTCCTGTTGCTCTTATCTCTCCCTGCCCTCACAAAGTGTTCCTCAAAAATGCCAAAATGAGAATGTCTCGATTATTTACACTCTATTCCTATCCTCTATTCATTTACTTCATGCCATTTTTCACAATTGCTATTTATTTACTTTGTCAGAGGGTTTATGTGCTTGTCAGGGAGAGACAAAGAGACAGAGAGAGAGAGGGAGAAAATACCCAGACTATCTCTTCCATTTCTTCATCCTGTCAATATTTTGAGCATGTACCCCAAGTCACTGGGTCGGAACTCCAACCACAATATCAGCCAGGTGAAATCTAGCTGCCAGACCACAGAGTCAACCCATAATTTCTACTTTTATATTTTATTTATTTATTTATTTATTTTTGTTTGTGGTACACTCCAGGTTATAGACAGATGTAGGAATAACATGACATACCATTCTGGATTGTCAATTTGATTTTAAAGATTTGGAAAACAGTTTATATATTAACTACGAAAAAATACATATTATAGAGTAAAATACAACATAAGCATTCAAGTAAAATTTACTCGACAGAGATTTCTTCATCATTGATGAAATCCTCTGCTCTTTCAGGATTTTTGGTGAAAAAGGCAAGAATATAACTTTAGAAGGGCTAAATTTGCAGAAGGAAAATTCTTGAACTATTTTTTAAGATACAGTACAGCTGCTGTTCTAAGACTGTGCCAATTTACCATCCCAACAGTGGTATCTATGTAGATTAATTTTTTCAGTCAGGCTGTAACAATGTAAAGAATTTCAGTTGTGAATTTATATAACAGAAGAGATCTGTCTTTTGACTTTATAAGGGATATTCACTGATGTTGCTATTCAATTGGGTATTTAAACCACATATCATATACCTCTTTGTGTGTGTGTGTGTGTGTGTGTGTCTGTGTGTGTACTCAATCTTGTGGGTGTACACATATCTTTTCTGTATGTTCTTATATAAAAATGCAATATTGGGTCCTTGATGTTTACAAATATCAAGTAACTCAGAAAGTTTAGTTAGTAAAGTCCAATTCTCAGCATCATTTTGTTCCTATAGCAAAGACAATAATGACTGTGTTACCTTTACATGTATGCATTTTGATCTGATTCCTAAAACATTTTCTAGTGACATAAGCATTCTTCAGACCGTTCTTTTCAGTGACATCTATGGATATCTTATAGTTTATTTTTATGAGCCTACATAGAGATCCCATGACACAGAATTTTATTGGCATTTTCCTTTTGCTTTTTTCAGCTTGGCTCTAACATTTGCTTTGTCAATTATAGTCATCTTAGTATTCATAGTCAATTCTATCACTGTGTGACTTTAATTGTATTTTGCTAAATTAAAGAGGCATTATAAAGTTGTTACCCTTTGATTTTTCAGTTTAATTTCATTTTTCTTTAATCTTCGGAGCACACTAGATTATCAATTAGCATAATAAAATAGCCAGTGTGGAATTTAGTAACTATATTGAATATTCTATCAAGTAGACTAGTGTGTACAATGCCAGTATATGCAAAGAACGGTAGAATTCTTCTGCACTTTAAGATTATCCCCATATGTTATCTTTCACCGATCATATTAGACCATTATGCAGGAAAACATTATTAACTGGTGAGTGATACTAATGCCATGTACTGTAGTAATATATTTTATCCAAAGACCTTAAAATGCTTTATACATGACAATTTATCAAGTCTTCCACACTACTCTAAGCAAGGTATTATTAGCTTCTATTATAAAGATAAACCATCTTTATAGTTAAGAAAGATGAAAGATTAAGTGACTTGTCGAAGAGCACATGTTAGTTCAAAGCCAGAACAGTGCAGCTCCACTTCCTGACTGCTGCTGTTAGCATTGAACAACAGCCTCTGTACATGTTATCCACTGAACGCGACACTATTTTTTGGGATAATTTACTATATACTAATCTATTAAGTAACTTAAGTGAACGTGGATATAATAGCATTATATCATGTATTCATAACCAATGCCAAATTTGGAAGCATCGTGTGCGATTGAAAGATGAGAACCATAAAACACATAAGTTTAGATCATTTGTTTCTTTCATTAGAAAATATTGCTGCATTGCCTTTCAAACAGGGTTGAGTTCTCTCATTATTACTACTCACAGCAAATGTGAGAACAACGGAAAATTGAAAGTATTTTCACTGATCGTGTGTGTGTGGGGGGGTCTGTTATCTAAGTAGAAGTTGTAGGATGAAGTCTTTTCACAAGGCTGTTGCTCCAGATTACACCATTGCTCCTAAGCATTTTCAACAAAGGATAGCATTGATTACTTTTATGATCTTCCTTTATAATTTGAGGAAATGGAATGAATTGCAAGTTTCTTTCTTGTCTTTTCTCCCCCCCCCCCATTTCTAGTATGTGATTTTTTTTTTTTCCTGGTAAAGGAAGTTTCATTTTGTAGGGATCTCCAGATACTCTTTATTCAGTTCCATAGACCCTTCCAAGGTCCATTTAAGTGAGAATCACTGAGAATGATTTGTGCAATTGATTGGTGACATTGAGCATAGAATTGATGCTTCATCGTTTCAGGAGCCCTTCCTAGAGGAGACAGAATTGTCAAACAGAATGCAGCATAGTATTTCATCTGGGTGAAACTGGATATCACAATTGCTAGAACTCAGCTTCTGAAAATCCTGCTTATTTCTTCTCCGCTTTTTGACACCACGCAGTGCCTTACTTCCCTGAATACTAGCGTGTTTTGTATTTGTATTCATGGTAGCTGTGCACTAAAACTACCGCAGATAATTTAGGTAATTGGCAAACCACAGGGGCACTTAGTCTGCTCACCTGCCTATTTTAGGTTGGCTCATCATCACTCTAATTGGCAGTGGGTAGTTACTGGTCCATTTGCCATGTATTATGACAAAAGATGCTAATGGGCCCCGGCAGTGGGTGTGTTGTACCTTTGCCCTGCTTCTGGCATGCAGAAAGCAATCCCACTGTTTTTGCATAGCAAGTAGCATGGCTGGACATTTTTCCTACATCAAAAAGAGCTTTTCCTTTTGAAAAATGACAACTTCCCTTGGCAAAGGCCTAATCTCAGAATTGACATGTATCCTTTCTCACAGCCACCATATAGTGCGTTGTCCCTAAAAACAAAAGTACATCAGTCAAGGTAGTTTTCATCATTTTCACCACATTTTTATTATCAGAACTCCTCTGAAGCTTGAAATTGAAATCTGTTTCTTTCTTGACACTTTTCTCTATATTGGGCATGTAATTATGGGCCCAAACGAAGTTCAAGAGGAATGGATCAACAAAGCCCACAGCTAAGTACACTGTACTTTGATCTTGGAAAAAAAAATATGAATTCCAAGGTAGATTTGGACAGCTGTGCTATGAATGCCACAGTGAGCAAATGTGGAATCATAAGAAATATCCCATGGTTAACTGACATTCTTTACGTTAATGCGGGAACATATCAGAAATTCAGTTCTCCTAGCACAGGATAGTTGGTTCTTAACATTCTAAGATAAGCATTACTTCTTAAAATAAATTTCTGCTCAGTTGAAGATAATTATGATTCTACTCCCTATTGATTGAGAATATATCAATATTAGTTCAATCATTTTAATAAATGCCTATTTTATTAATTGCATCAGCAACCACCTATAGAAAACAAAACCCAATGTAAGGGAGACATATTATTCCAAAGACTGTGCTTTGTGTATGTATGTAGATCATCAGACTCGTAACAAGAGCTGTGCTGCCTAGGGCTTTAAACACTCTGATGAAAGAACTACAAAGAAAGACCTAGTTTATTTTTATTCCAATCATGATGTTAAACATTCATCAGGTTAATAAAATAGATTAATGATATTAAGACATTTTGTGGGATGAGTTCTCAGTTGTGCTCACATTAATTTGCTAAAAAAAATCAGCCTAGAATTAAGGAAAAATAATTAATGTTTATTGATTAGAATGCTGTTATATTATCTTTTATTTCCAACTGTTTGTCAGTTTGAATTAAACTTACCTGTAGTCATTAACATGAATTGGTGTGCTAAATTCTTAAATAACGTACTCAGATTTTAGAGAACATTGTGAAATTCATTCAGAACAAAGACTGCAGTTTCTGGCAGTATTTTCATGCAATGACATTAGTAATTAGATACAGAATTTTTTAAAAGCTTATACTTGAGGAACATAAAAATTATGTGCCTGTCTACAATTCTGTTTCAATCAGTTTTCCCCTGCCTTGACCATTGTTTTCTGCTGATCTATACCCAAGCATACTTGTATTTATCATTCATATTTGAAGAGGCTGCTGCTATTGGGGTTGTTGTCCATTAGTATTTAAGGGAGAGCCAAGTAAGAGATGTAGCTGACAGCCTTTCATTCGTTGGTGCTGGTGGCTTTCTTTTATGTATAGAGACAAAGCTTCAGAAAACTTCAACACTGATTCAAATTAGTTAAATGAATTTCTGTTGAAAAGCATTGGTGATCAACACGTCTTGATACTTGTCTGCCATATGGCTGTTCTCTTGTCCGTGTGGTTACCATATTATTAACATGTTCTTCCTCTGAGACTTACAAGTATTACTTCTAAGTTCTTGACTAATGACTATCTTACCTCTACCCCTTTGTGAAGGTGCTACCAGCCAATCTGTCTTTGTTCATTTTACAAATAGCACATTGTGTTAGCTTAACTCTATTCTAGGGCTTCATGATGGGTGGCTTTAGACCAAAGCTTCTCAGTCTTAGCACTGTCACATTTTGGAATAAATTTTTGGGGTCTGTTGGCTGTCCTGTGCATGGTAGGATGTTTAGTTAAATCTGGCCTGTGCTTACTAGGGTGCCTAGATGCCCCCATCTCCCAGATTATGACACAAATGTCTCAAGATGTTGCCAACATCTCCCTGAGGGGAACAGAAATCTCTTAATTGGGAATCACTATCTGACTGTCATGCAATGCTCAATATGGCTTATATGATAATGAAGAATGGGACCAGCAAATGGTGTAATGGCTATGTTGCTGGACTCCCATGTAGTCGACCGTGGTTTGAGTTCTGGACCCAGTGGATAAAACTCCCGCAGGGCATGTGTGTGTGCATGCCCAGGATCCAGAGAGAAGAATGGAGGAGAAGGGATTGCGGCGTGGCGATTCCCCTTGGGGGATGATTTCTTGCTTTCTGTCTCTCTAGCTCTCTCTGTCTTTCTGCTGAGTGCATGCACCCTAAGGAAAAAACCTCTCCCTCACCCCCCCCCAAAAAAAAAGATTGACTAAGACATAGCGACATCATGTACCTATAGCAAAAACCTCTCCAAAAACAAAATATAAAAAACAAATAATGAAGAACATATCAGGAAGGTGAATTTTGTATTTATAATAGAACTAAAACCTTTAATTAGAGATAAAATAGTCCAGTTCTATGACCATATTATAGACCTTCAGTTTGAGGAAGACTTCCTTGTCACACTATCTACACAATATAATTCTATGTTTTAAAAGACTAACAAATGGATACATAAGTAATATAGATTAGTCTCCTCTCTCTCTCTCTCTCTCTCTGTGTGTGTGTGTGTGTAATTTTCTCAGTGTAATTCCTCTATAGGTAAAGCCAGGTTTGTGAATGTTTAGTGCTAATCTGTAAAGTTACATAGAAGCAAATTGCCTGTAGTATGGACTTGAAATTGAAAAGGATTTGTAAATGTTACCACATTGATTTCTTTAGCTGAGTGTGACCTTAGTTGGTGTATAGGAACAAACTATATTTCTTTTTTACTCATTTGGCTAAAATAAATAAATAAATAAATGACCCAGCTGAAATAGAAAGCCTATTGTTACACGGATATAATGAGTTCCTTGCAGACCTTAGGAAGATATTGGAATCGGGGTCTGAAAAGCTGTTTGGAGTCTCTCTCACATTTGTTCATGCATTCATTTAACAGGTACATATGGAGCACTTCTGTGCCAGGACTGCTCTCGAACTCACTCTCTCTCTCCTGCATGTCTACTTGAGCCTCCTTTCTGTATATCCCTCAAGAGCAGTTTCATGAGCTTCCCAGCATATAGGCAGAAAATAAGGTCCTTGCATATCCCAAAAGTTTTGTTTGTTTGTATTAGAAACCACTCCCAGTTTAGACTAAAATCTTTTTACGCCATTGATAACTTTAAGGATAAAGTACACTAACTAACCTAGTTGAGTCAACCACACACGTGACTATCAAGTACGCCCAAGAAGTAATGTTCCTAGTGACAAAATACGACAAAAAGAACCAGTTTTTGTTTCTAGGTGCTTTCCTCCACCATCATGTGAATGGAGGGAGTGAGAGTCCCAGGGTTGAGAGGCTAGATAGTTCATGCTCAACACATCCTTTTGCCCAATTTGGAGTGACCCACTAAGTGATTAAATGCAAAAAGGGCACATAATAATTAAAGAAAATAGATCCATGACACATAGAAATCCAGCGAGATAATTTGGAGATAATTCAGCAGTAAGTTTAAATAATAATGGCTAAGGGAGGAAGTAACAAACCCTATGAAAAGCAGGGAAGACTATTGTAATGTTAAAGCACGGAAGAAATTCACACCAATCAGTCAGTTCTGTGGTTTGGGACTATCAAGCTGTAGATATCAAAGGGCGTTTGGGAGGAACATCAGTTAGGAGATCATAAGAAAAGAGGCAGGGGGCATTTCCTGTATAGTACTCAGATCCTATCTCAGCAACCTTGTCTTTCACCATTGCTGGGAAAAACTAGTTAAGCCCTAAGGCTGACCAGGATGCACTGCCATTTATGGTCTCTATTAAAAACTGGGCGGCCAGTTGGCTTCTCGATGTCTCCTGTCTCTAATACTTGAATGCTTGAAAAGTCAATACAGAGTTGAAAAATAGCATGCTTAATTTGTCATTTTGTATTTCATAGAGACTGTCTCAGGTCAGGTATCATACTTCCACTGTGATTCATAAGCTACTGCTTAGTGATTTTTAAAAAAATATATATGTATTAAAATATTTTTGATTTCTGTTGTGATACACCCTCCCATAGCCTCTTCCTCCCCCCCCTTATTTACATGCATTCTATTTCTATTAAACATTTTTCATGAACCCCACCCATGAGAACGATGTACTTTATCAAATGCTTTTTCTGTATCAATTTACATGGTCATATGATTTTTTTGGCTTTCTTTCTGTTAATTTGATGTGTTACATTTATTTTTTTGCATATGTTAAACCAACTTTTCATTGCGGGGATAAATTCTAGTTGATTATGGAATATAATCGTCTAGGTGTGTTGTTGAATTCAATTTGTGAATATTTTATTAAAGATTTTTGCATCTATATTCATCAGGGATATTAATCTGTAGTTTCATTTTCTGTGGTTGTATCTTTGTTTTTATTATGGAGGTGATGGTGGCTTCACTGAATAACTTCATGAGGATTAATTTGATGAAAATTGGTGTTAATTCTCTTCAAAGGATTTGTGGAATTCAATTGTGAAGTTGTCTGGATCTGAAATTTTCTTTTTTTGGAGATTATTTAATACTGATTCAATCTCATTACTTCTTATTGTACTGTTTACACATTTCTGCATCTTACTTATTTTATGTAGGTATGTTGTAGGAGCCTAGCAATGTGTCCATCTCGTCTAGGTTTGTCAGTTTGTTAGTATATATTCATTCATAGTAATCCCTAATAAACTTTTGTGTTTCTGTAATACTTGTAATGTCTTAAGTTTCATTTCTTATTTTGTTTATCTGAATCTTCTCTCTCTTCTTTCTTGACTAATCCAGCTAATAGTTTATCAATTTTGGTTATCCTCTTGAAGAAGCACTTTTTGTTTCTTTAATTTTTTAATTGTTCTTTTGTTCTCTATTTTATTTCTGTTGTGATATTTATTATTTCTTTTCTGTTATCACTTTTGGGTTTAGCTCATTTTTGTTTTCCAGCTCTTTTAGAGGCATTGTTAGGATGTTTGTGTGCAATCATGCTATTTTTTTCTTACCAAGTATTATAAACTTCCCTCTCGGTACTGGCTTTGCCATATCCCCAGTGTTTTAGAATGTTGTATTTTTATTATTTTTTGTTTCAAGAAATTTCAAATTTTCATATTTAATTTCTTCAGTAGATTCAAAATTATTAAGAAACATGTTGTTTAGTTTCCAAGTGTTTGTGCATTTTCAAGAGTTCTTTTTGTTGTCATTTTAAGTTTAATTCCATCTTGTAGAAGAAGATGCTAGGTTTAATTTCTGTTCTTTTATTTGTACAGGCTTGTTTTGAGCCCTGTTATCTAGTCAATCTTAGAAAATGTTCCACATGCCAAAAATATAGTATTCTGAAAAAAACTGTGTTATGTAATTTTTAGAAGAGATGTTCTATCTGTCAGTTCCATTTGTATTATGGCATCATTTAACTCATATCTCTTTGTTTATATTTTATTTAGATGATATATCCAGAGGTGAGAGTGGGGTGTTTAAGTCTTCAACAATTAATGTGTTAAAATCTATGTCTCAGGGCAGCAGGCGGTATAGTGGTTAAGGCAGTGGACTCTCATGTGGTCAAAGGAAGTTAAGTCACAGATCTGGTGGCTTGAAAATTACCAGATGCATGTGTGGACATGCCCCAAATCCCAGGAAGAGCATGGAGGAGAAGGGGATGTGGTCTAGCCATCCACTCTGAGGGGCGATTTCTCACTTTTCCCTCTCACAGTCTGTATCTGTTTCTCTCCAGTGAGTACTCAACTTTTTGCAAAAACCTTAGAAAAAAGAAAAAGAATGTATGTCCTGAAGGTCTAACATTCTTTGTTTTATGTATTTGGGAACCCCAACATTGGGTATGTGAATATCTGCAATAGTTGTATATTTTTGATGAATTTATCCTTTTAATATAATATAATGATAATTGTTTCATTTACGGATTTTATGTTGAACGCTACTTTGTCTGATATTGAGATGGCAAACCTGCCTTTTCTTTTGTTTTCCATTGGAATGAAATGTTTTTTAACCTCTTACTCCCAGTCTTTACCAGTGAGGCATATTTCTTGCAAGTAGATACAGAGAATTCCTGTTTATCTATTCAGCCAGTCTATTTCTTTTCACCAGGAAGTTTGATCCATTTACATTCAATGTTATTTTTGATATGTATACATTTATAATTCTATTTATTTTTTTTCTGTTTGTTATGCGTTTACTTATTTTCTTTCCTTCTTGCTATAGAGCGCCTGCACTCAGCAGAAAGACAGAGAGAGAGAGAGGGAGAGAGAGAGAGATAGTAAGTGAGAAATCACCCCCCAGGGGGGATGGCCACATGGCCATACCACAATCCCTGCTCCTCCTTTCTCCTCTTGGGATTTTGGGCATGCACACACACATGCCCGGTGTGAGTTTAAGCCACCAGGTCCAGTGCTTGAATTGCAATCTACTCCATGGAAGTCCGGTAATATAGACATTATGGCAACTGCTGGTTCACTTATTTTCTTTTTTATTCAGTTACTGTTTATGTTTGCTATTTGGTAGATTTCTGTAGTAGAAAGGTTCAGTCATTTATTTTTCTTTCTTGTATAGTTGTTCTAGGGTGAATTTTACAGCTTTATGTGCTTCAATGGTGCTATATATCTTTCTTTTGTTTCCAGGTACAGTACTCCCTTAAAGAGCTGGTCTAATATTGGTGAATTCCTTCATTTTGTTTGTTTGAGAATGACTTTATTTATTATTCAAATTTCAAGGCAAGATTTTCTGAGTATAGTGTTCTTGGTTAAAACCGTTATGCTTTTGTCATTTCAAATATGTCATCCTTTGTGAGCTTTACGATTTTGCAAGGTCTAAGGTTAGTCTGATGGGGGTATGTATCTTCCACAGGTAAATGACACACAGTACTTTCAAGATATTGTCTTTATTTTGACCACTGACATTTTGACTGTAATGTGCCTTGGAGAAGATCTTCTTATATTGAATCTAGGTGACATCCTTTGAATTTCCTGGATCTGGATGTCTATATTTCTTTGTAGATTTGGGTATTTCTCAGTTAATATATCTTGAGGGCCAGCGCATGGCCTGGCAGTTAAGGCAGCTGAATCCTACACAGCCAAACCTGCAGTTCAAATTCCAGACCCAGTGACTTTGGAAACATGATATGTGTATGTGGATCATGTCCACAATCTCAAAAGGAGAGAGAAATGGAGAAGAGACTGTAATGTGACATTTCCCATGGGAGATACTGTCTCACTTTCTCACTCTCTTTTTGTCTCTGTTTCTTTCTAGTGAATGCAAAAACATTTTTTTGACTGTAAAACTTTTTATGACATTTCCCGTCTCTTCACCTTCTGGGATACACATTATGTGGATGTTTGGCCTTTGAGTCATGTCACATAATTCATATGAGTAAATTTCTAATGGTTCTTTTTTCTTTCTTTGTGGTAGTTTGAACTATTTCAAGGATTATATATTCAAGTTAAGTTATTCTTACCTCTACATGGTAACTTGTTGTTAATGATTTCTACAGATTTTTAAAAAACAATTCCTGTATTGTTTTCCTCATCTCCAGAATTTTTGTTAGATTCTTTTTAAAGATGTTTATTGCTCTATTGGATCTTTTATGTCAAGAACTGCTTTTTTCATCTCCTGAAATTATTTTTCCGTGTTGTCTAGTATCTCACTGAATTTTGTTATCATCAATATTTAAAAAAATCCATCTCCAGCATTGCTGTGATTTCCCACATTTTGTATGTTGTTAGTATGGAGTTAGTGTGTTTGTTTAGGTGAGTGATATTTCTCTTTTATCTTTTCTTCTATCTTATATCTCTGCTTTAGTGTTTTCAGCATTTGATGGAGTACTTACATCTTCCTAATTTCTAGGATTAAGTGTTTTAGTGGTAGTGTGTATTATATATATATATATTATGGACTTCACTTATAGGAGACTTGGTGAATTTTCAGACACCAGTGGGATTACTGCAGCCTGTAGGCAAGTGATTTTGAGTTCTAGGTGAGGTTAGTGTTGTGTACTGGTCTTATACCTGCAGGGATCATGGGTTCCCTTGATTTGATGACAAATGGTTTTCTGGTAATGTAGTTGCCTGAGTTTTCAGACTGTATATGGGGTGTACCCAGTGTATGGAGTAAGATCTTCCTCTAGGAGAGGTATCTAAGGGAATACTTAATGACTTATGCCTTATATGGGTTTCACATAAGAAAAATGTAGGCGTTGGTTCATAAGTCATGATGCAGGTCATGACTAGCTGTTTAGTTAACCAGTTGTCTATAATCCCTGGAGATAGAGGAAGCTGTCAAGTCCAGTGCCTGGCTCTTTCCTCTTTGTCAGCTGTTCCTCCCTGCTCCTCTACTTATACATACAATTTAAAAAAGTTTAGAGGGAACCAGCAGTTAGCGTAATGGCTATGTTGCTGGACGCCCACGTAGTCGACCGCAGTTTGTGTCCCAGACCCGGTGGCTTAAAACACACGCCGGGCGCGTGTGCGTGTGTGCCCAAGATCCCGAGAGAATGGAGGAGAAGGGATTGCGGCGTGACCATCCCCCCTGGGGGGTGCTTTCTCGCTTTCTCTCTCTGTCTCTCTCTGTCTGTCTGGTGAGCGCATGCGCCCTATAGTGAAAATCTCTCCAAAAAAAAAAAAAAAGAAAAAGAAAAGAAAAAAAGTTTAGAGAAACTGTTCTATATAAAGCAACAGATAAGGTAGTGTGTTATGCTTGGTGTTCTGGGAAATAAGAAGAGGAGTGGGCACATATTCCTTGCTGGTCAGTCAGAGGAAATGTTCTGATTTGGTTCCCAAATCAGAACGTGGAATTTGAGGAAGCAGAGTTCAGCTCTCTATCTGAGTCAGTAGATCCTGCAGCCACCCACCCCCAAGATGAGTTCTGTGACCCTTTCATTACTCTTCTACAGATGGGAAGCACTGGGGTTCAAGGTAGAAGCAGGGAGCTAGAAGCTAGCTTCCACTGTTGTGGAAAGCTTTAGTCTTCTGGCTCCTTTCTGATTTTGGACAACTGATCTCTCTTTCTCTCTCTTTCTATTTTTATTATTATTTTTATTCCCTCTACTTAAAACTTGGTTCTCCAAAATCTTTCCAAATTTCTACTATTATATTCTGTTGATCTCACCTTAATCCTCTGCTCCAAATACAGTTATGTATGCAACTCCCGGGAGCTTTCTTATAAGAAATGTTGATGTCATGATAAAAGTTCCTAGTTGGTCATTCTGTTCCTTCCTCAAAATAGGGATAATTTAAGTACCTCACTCTTTTTTTAGGGGTGGGGGGAGATTTTCACTATAGGGCGCATGCACTCGCCAGACAGACAGAGAGAGACATTAGAGACAGAAAGCAAGAGATCACCCTGCAGGGGAGATGGTCACGCCACAATCCCTTCTCCATTCTCCTCTCAGGACATTGGGCATGCACGCACACGCGGCCGGCGTGAGTTTTAAGCCACTGGGTCCGGGACATGAACCGCGATCGACTACGTGGGAGTCCAGCGACATAGCCATTACACTAACTGCTGGTTCCCCTCACTCTTTTTTTTTTTTTTTTAAAGTTTTATTTAAAGTTCTTTTATACATTCAATCATGTTATTTAGCTTGCAAAGTGAATATTCCAACATGTGTACACTTCTCACCAGTACAGTTGATAATAATATAAAGTTATCTTCAACAGATAATACCCCATTTCTTCGTCCCATTAATGCTTTGCCTCTCTATTTTTTTCTCCTCACTCTTTTTCTGTAACTAGGTAAGATGTAGATTTCCATTGGTTGATTAAAATTTTTTAAAAAATGCTGAAAGTCTCAACATTTTCTGAAATTGCTATATAGGAATTCAGATGCCATTTCTATTTTCCTGACTGAAGTGCAGGGAAAAATCTTATTAGAAGTATGTGTGGCATAATCAATACAGATCAATGTACTTATAACTAAACACATTTTTTGATCTGTAAATTGTGTCATAATGCTAGGTCCTTCATTATGTTATCACTAATCATGTGAATATTATTACTTTTTTTTGTCTGTTGTAGTAGGAGGTAAATAGCAATTTTAAGTGAATTTTTTTTTTTTTAGTTTACATAAATATACTCAAAATTGTAGGATACAGATTGAAAGTTGGCATCTGTCTATATTTCTGTTCCTCTTGGGAATTTGTTACTCCTACATCATGAAGATAAACACATATACACATATGGGTGCCTAAAAAAAACCCGAAATATTACTAGCTAAGTGTGAGAGTAGAAAAGTTGTGCTAAGAAAAACATTTCTGAACCATTTAAGATCAGTTGGTTCTCATGAAATTCTTTTTTTAAGGGCTATTGTGACATCACTGATTCAATATTGAAAGATTAATATATGTAGACCTTGTACATGAGGATTATACTTGCTAAAAGGAAATAATCATGCAGATATTTATATCCACCATGTGTGTATATAATACAATGAAATATCCTTGCTGTAAGTTGACAAGTGGGAAGGTTTAGAGATTTTTAGACCACTAAAATAAATTTCTGTTCTCTGGGTCATCTGTGATTAAAGCAATGTATGAGTGAAATCATAGTCAATATACATTCTGAAGCATTCTAGACAAGCATTATGAAATAATTTGATAAAAGGCATAGGTACTTGACTCTGTGGAAACCATGTACTGTTTCTCCCAGGTGTTACTTAAAAAGTATATAGCTAGGCCAATTGGGAAGCAAGGAGAGGGAAAGGAAACGACATATCTAACCATCATTATTAGTCAATTGTTTGTTCACATACTATTACAGTACATAGATTTTGCTGAGAATGTAACTGTATTTTAGGTACACTAAGTCATCATTTTCCCAACAGACTTTGCCAATGATCACTTTAAAATGCATACTACATTGAGAGAACACAAAAGGAGATATGTTCTTTGGACCTAAACAGCTTGCAAAAACAATGGGACAGATACATTAGTAGTAGCAACGCAGTAAATTTGATTCAGGTCAATATTTAAACATGATTTCTGAATAAAACTTATACAAGAGAAAAACTAAATCCTCTTAAAAATAAAAAAGATGAAAAAAAGAGTGCGATGAAGAAAGTTGTCCTAGAGTTGTCCTAAATTTAGTTGTCCTAAATTTTTAGAAGAACATAGCATTTCATATACACTAACTCTCGTGTAATAACAAAAATGTTTGAGATTGTGTGTCTTCATTGCTAGTGCTCCCATACAAAGTAAGACAGGTTTGGAGGCTTAAAAAATAGAAATTGATTTATTTCATTGTGCTGGAGATGAGAGGTCAAGATCAAGGTGTTGGTGAGTTGGGTTTTTCCTGAGGCCTTTCTCCTTGGTTTGCAGATGGGTGCCTTCTCACTGGGCCCCTCAAATGGCCATTTCTCTGTGTGTTCATGTCTTTGGTGTTTCTTCCTTTTTTAAAAAGAATACTGTTCATAGATTAGGGCCCCATCAGTATGGTCTCATTAAACCTTAATTACATCTTTCAAGGCTCTTTGAATATAGTCACTAAGGAATTAAAGCTTCAATATACAAATGTTGGGAGGATGCAATTCAGTCTATGATACTGTGTAATATTTGTTTCATGTTTATAGTTTTAAAATGAAAACTGAGAACCTACCTACCATTTTATCTACCATTATTTAATATTTCTCACTATTCTAGAAATGTTGATGTGGGTCAATGAAATAAGGCTGAAGTTTCATATAATCTAAAATTTAGTACTAGCTCTGATTTCTTCTTTTTATAATTTATTTTATAAATTCAATCACTATACATCATTTAGCTTGTAAAGTGAATTTACCTGACAAGAAATACCTTTCAGACTAGTCCAATTGGGGATATTATACGTGTTATCATCAACAGGTAATAAGCCATTTCTGTGTCCCACAAATGCCTTGCCTCTCAATGTTTCTTCCTAATTTCCTTCCCTACCCTCTTCCTCTCTCCCACCCTCCTTCCTTATTGTCTCCAATTCCATAACTATTTTCAATGCTTTTATGTTCTTCAATTCTGCAGTCTCTAGCATAGAGTATAGAGAGTCGGTGTAGGTTAAGTGAAGACATACAATGATTCTCTTTCATCACCTGACTTACTTCACTCTGCAATAAATCTTCCATATTTGACCACTTTCTATCAAATGCCAGGGTCTTGTTTTTTATGATCTAATAGTATACCATAGGGTATATGTGTCACTATTTTTTAATCCATTCATCTGTTTGTGGATGTTTGGGCTGGTTCCATGATCATGAATAATGCTGCAATAAACATAGATGTGTAAGCACTTATCTGACTGAGCATTTTCCTGTCCTTTGGGTAGATACCTAGGGGTGTAACTGCTGGATCTCATGGTACTTCTATTTGTAGGTCTTTAAGGAACCTCCACATTGTTTTCCACAGTGACTGGACCAATCTACATTCCCACCAACAGTATAGGAGAGTTCCCCTTTAATCATGGTTCTGCTAACTCTTAATCATTTTTTGTATTTTTAATCTTCACTTTTCTGACAGGGGTTAGGTGGTATCTCACTTTGGTTTTAATCTGCATCTCCCTTATAATGAGAGATGTTAATCATCTTTTTCATATGCTTTTTGGCTGTTGATATATTTTCCTTAGAGAATTTTTGTCCAGCTCATTTTCTCATCTTTTAATTGGGTTGATTTTTTTTTTTTCAGGTAAGTCACTTGAATTCCCGGCATATTCTAGTTATCAATAGTTTGCAAAACTATTCTCCCATTCTGGGGGATGTCAATTCACACTAATTACGGTGACTTTTGCTGTGAAGAAACTTCTTAATCTGATGTAATCCCACTTGTCTACTTTTGGGATTACTGCCTGTGTTTTGGGGGGTGTTATTTAAGAAGTCTTTGCCTATCCAAAGTCTCCCAGAGTTTTCTCTAGTGTTTTCCACTGGTAGTTTTATAGTTTGAAGTCTTAGGTTTAGATCTTTGATTCATTTTTGTAGGCATCTGCCCCAGGGCTTGCATCTGGCTGAATCATGATCAGGGGGCTGCTGGTGAGGAAGAGAAAGAGGATGAGAAAGAGAAAGCCCTCCATCTTGCCAAGAACGGGGAACTGGAAAGAATGAGACAAAGGGATAGAGTAGAAATGGACACAGGCAGCCTGAGCCTAGGTAGCCCAAGCAACTTGTCCCCCCCAGACAAACTGGACGTCTTTATTTATAGTACAAGGAGACATTACACATGTATGTTTCATTATACTTCATAGATTGGTTGCCAGGTTACAGACAATAAGAAGCAATTAACAAATCTATAAGAGATTAGTCATACCAGGACCAGGTGTATCCCTTGGTGATAATCTCATCAAGAGAAAATCTCATCTTCTTTTCCAATGCAGAGAACTAGCTGTTAGGTGTGGGAAAGGAGCTAAAGAACTTCTCCATAAGGAGTGTACCACCACACCCAGAGAAGTCTAAAGAACCTTTCAGATGGAGAGCAGGGACTGGATTTTACTAATTGGGGTCAAGATGTTTCTTGAAGTCCATCAGATGTGTCTGCTGGAATGCCCCTAGTAATTTCCACCCTTGCTCTGTCTGCAGCCAAGGTCAGGGAAAGACAAGTTACAAGGTTCTGCCAAACCCCCAAAGAGCAGGTGGTGTTTGCTCAGAGCATGTTCCCACACCTCAGATTCTCTGTCTTAAATGTGTCCCCACAATTTTGAGGTGATTTTTTGTTAACAGTGAAAGATGGGGTCCAGTTTCATCTTTTTGCGGTGGATTCCCAGTTATTCTAGCACCATCTGCTAAAGAAGTTTTCCTTTTCCTACTTGATTGATTGATGCCCTTTGTCAAAAATCAGTTGACTGTATGTATATATACATTTTTCCTCCCCACCCCGGGCTTCCTATTCTGTTCCATTGGTCCACCAGTCTGTTTTTGTGACAATAACACGTGTTTTGATTATCACACCTTTATAGTAAATTCTGGGGTCATGGAGTGAGATCCACCCACTCCACTTTTCTTGCACATAATTGTTTTGGCAGTATGAGATCTTTTCTGATTCCAGACAATTTCTATAATTGTCTTTTTCTAGATCTGTGAAGAATGTCTCTGGTACTTTGGTTGGCATTGCATTAAATATGTAGATTAATTTGGGTAGAATTGCCATTTTGATTATATTAATTCTTTCAATCCAGGGACATGAGATGTTCTTTCTCTTTTTTGTGTCTTTTTCAATATATTTTAAAGATTCTGTCATTTTCCTTGTAAAAATCTTTTATTTCCTTGGTTAGGTTTATCCCTAGGTATTTATACATTTTGTAGCTATGGCAAAAGGAATTGCTTCTTCAGTTCTACCTCAGTCAGCTTATTGCTCATATATAGAAAAAGTATAGATTTTTAGATGTTGATTGTGTATCCTGCCGCTTTACTGTACTCATTTATTACTTCAAGAAGTATTTCATGGATACCTTTAGGTCTCTATTTATACCATTATGTCTTTTGCAAGTAAAGAGATTTTCAACTCTTCTAACCCTATTTGAATGCTTTTTATATTGTTCTCTTTTCTAATTGTATAGGCTAAGACTTCCAGCACTATATTGAAAAGGAGTGGAGAAAGTGGGCAGCCTTGTCTAGTACCAGTTTTTAGTGGAAAAACCATTAGCTTTTCCCCTTTCAGTATAATGTTAGGTCCAGATTTTTCATGGACAGCTTTTACTGTGTTGAGAAATGACCCTTCTATGTCAATTTTGTTAAGAGTCTTAATCATTAAGGGATGTTGTATTTTGTCAAATGCTTTTCCTGCATGAATTGTCATGATTGTATGGTTTTTATCATTCTTTCTGTTAATATGGTATATTACATTTATGGTTTTGTGTATGTCAAACCATGCTTGTACCCCTGGAATAAAGCCTCCCTGTCATGATTAATAATCTTTTTTATATGTTGTTGGATATGAATTAGTAGTATCTTGTTGAGAATTTTTGCATCTATATTCATCAGAGATACTAGTCTGTACTTTTCCTTTTTCATCATATCTTTATCTGTTTTGAGAGTGTGGGTGATGGAGGCTTCATACAATGAATTTGGGAGGATTCCTTCCTTTTGGATATTCAGGAATAATTTGAGTATAATGGAGGTTAACTCTGCTTTAGAAGTTTCGAAGAATTCAGAAATTAAGCCATCAGGACCTGGACATGTCTTTGTTGAGAGATTATTTATTACTCATTTAATCTCATTGCTTGTTGTGGGTCCATTCAGGCTCTCTATTCCCTCCCGATTCAATCTTGGTAGGTTTTAGGATGGAAAGTTCTATAGCTGTTTGCTAAATCCATTTGATTTATGGTATTTTTTAGGTCCTGAATCTCTTTGCTTATTTTTTGTCTAGAAGATCTGTCTAAAGGAGATAATGGGGTGTTGAGATCCTCAATGATTTTAGTGTTGCAACCTATCTCTCCTTTTAGATCTAGGAGTCTTTCCTTCATGTTCACCTGAGTTTGGTGCATAGATATTTATGTGTTATGTCTTTTTTTGTGAATCAGCCCTTTTACTGCTATATAATGCCATTCTTTACTTCTTACAGTTTTTGTCTTACAGTCTATTTTGTCTGATATTGGTATCACGAATCCAGCCCTTTTTTGATTTCCATTTGCATGGAATACCTTTCCCAGCCTTTCCCTTTTAGTTTATGTATGTCTTTATCTAGAAGATGTGTTAATTGTAGGCAGATAGAGGGTTTCTGTTTTGTTTTTTGTGTTGTTGTTGTTGTTCCTGTCATTAAGTGTCCATTTTCTTGGTTGTTTTTTGTCCTCTCATTTTTGTATGTCTGACTTTAGTTTTCCCAATATAGCACTCCCTTCAGAACTTCTTGAAGAGCTGGTCTAGAGTTGGTAAATTCTTTCAGGTTCTGTTTATTTGAGAATACTTTTATCTTTTCTTCCCATATGAAGGATAATCTTGCCAAATATAGTAATCTTGGTCAAAATTGTTTTTCGTTTAACAATTTGAATATATTTCCCCATTTTTCTTTGCCTGCATTATTTCTGATGAGAGATTTGATGTTAGCCAGATGGGACTTCATGTTTATCTTGCCAGTTTTAATATCTTTCTTTGTCTGTGGTTTTGGCTACTCTATGATGTGCCATAGAGAAGATCTTCTTAGGTTGATGGTACTTGGGGTCCTTTTTCTTGGGTCTGAATATTTAAATGTCTCTGTAGGTTTGGAAGCTTTTCTTCCCAAACTTCATGGAATAAATGATCAATTCCCTTATTACTTTTTCATCTCCTGGGATTCCAGTTATCTGGATGTTTGGGCACTTAATGATATCTAGTATTTCACATATATTGTCCCCGTTTTCTTGGTTATTTTCTCAGTCTTTTTGGTAATTATTTCTAGGTCAGAGGTTTTGTCTTCTCTATCTGAGATTTAATCTTCTGCATTATCTAATCTGCTTTTAATATTTTCAAGAGAAATTTTGATTTCCTGTTTCATAGCCTCAATCTCTAACAATTCCATTTGATTCTTTCTTATGATGTCTATTTCTTCTTTTAGTCATGGAAGAACTTTCTCATCTCCTGGAATTCATTGTCTCTTTTCTCTTGCATCTTCCGAAGTTTGTTGTCTCTCTTCTCTTGTATCTCATTTACTATAAATATTCTGAATTGTTTATCTGACATTTCCATGAGTTCCATTGTATTGTCTGTGAATGATGAGGAATTGATGTCTTTCCTTTTGGGGAGAGATATTTTCTTGGTTTCTCACATTTCTTGTGTTTCTGCAATGATTTCCTGTCATCTGATGTATTATACATTACTCCCTAAACTCTTCAAATTGAATCTGAGTGTTCAAAGTCATGCAGGAGGAGGTGAATGGCCATCTTTCTGCTGTTCTGCCTCCCTGATGCTCACCCAGCAACCTGTACTGTTGTTGCTGGACCTGGATAATTCAAAGTCCTTCCAGTTTGTCAAAAACAAGTGCACCTAAGACTGAGCAGCTGAGCTTCAATTTATGAAACAGAAGAGGTTGTGTGGTGCACACTCCAGGAAATGCTGAAATCTGAGAATTCACAAGTGTATGATGGGATGAGGCAAGCTTTCTATTCACTTCAATCTCTCTGCTGCTCAATCCATCCAGGGCTTTCATTGGGACAGATGTTCCAATGGTGTGAGGAATCAGGATAGAAGAGATTTTCCATGCCCAAATTAACACACCTGAGAGTTCAAAGTTGTGTGGGGGAGGAAATGAACCAAGGTCTCTGCAGCTCAGCCTCTCTGCTGCTCATGGCTTACCATGTAGCCAGACCTGTTGCTGAGGCTGGTGTCCTATTGGTGCAGAGAGTCAGGAAAGGAGAACTCTGATTTCTTTTCAATAACATAGATAAGTCATAAATATTATTTTTTATCTTTTCACATTTGATGGCTCAAATTTCTGCCAATATTTCCAATAAGTAGAATAAGAAACATAATATTACTTATGTGTTAAGATGAATATTTTCTTGTGGAAATAAAAAATATTTTAAATATCTGAATATATACCCATTCATTTATGCAAATCAATTAACATAAATAAAGCACCATAATAAAAATAAGACTTTTTTATTCATTCTGAACGTTCATCTTGACAGTAAGAACAATAACAAATTTAAAATATAAAACATTGGAGTTATTATTATTATTTTAGGTTTTCATTACAGAGTGTGAGCACTCACTAGAGAGAGATAGAGAGATGAAAAGTGAGAAATTATACCCCAGGAGGGATGACTATTCCACAGTCCCTTGTCTTCCATTATCCTATTGGTATTTGGGGCATACATGCACATGTGCCTGGCATAATTTTCATGCGGCAGGGTCTGGGGCTTAAGCCATAGTTGAGCATGTGGGAATCCAGAACCTTAACCATCATGTCAACACTGAGGTTGTTTTTAAAAGACACTTCCAGATATATTACATGATTTGCTCAGGTAAATCTCTTGTGCCAATTATACAATATTTGCCAGTCTTGTATTATTCTTTTCTTATTCTTTTCTTTCTTTATTTCTTTTTCTTTCTTTCTTTCTTTCTTTTTTTTTTTTGTTCTGGGAGTTATCACCCTTCATAACCGCAATATCTAGAAATGTCTGCTGAGAAATAATGGTATTTTAGAAAAAGTTATATATTTTCATTGTTGGGCTGTCTTTCTTAAATCTTGGAAAGTTATCAATATATTACAATTGTGTATATGATTTGTTAATTATTGATTAAACATACAATATATATTTAACCACTGGAACTTAATCTTCCTGCATAGTGAGAATTAATTCTTTCTTTTTTAAAAAATTGCCTTGTTCTTTTATCTAAGCTATGTAAGATAAAGAGCTTTCTTCAAGCAATTTTTGATATTTTATCTAATTAAAGATATAATGTAAACTGAATGCTAGAGATAATGATAGTAATGTTCACTTCAGGTGCATTATTTCTTTAGATAAACTATTTAATCAAAGATCAATTAATAAATGATGCCAACAGGGAGCATTGTAGCATGGAGCTGAAATTCAGCTGAAGAATCTGGGATGGAGTTCTTAGGCTCTCATTTTCTAGAAATGTTAAAATATAAAAGTGTAATTTCAATTTTTAAATAATATGATATTGTACTACCCTTTCCTTTCTAGTTTTCTTCATATATTTTATGGACTACTATGGAAGTCGATACCCAAATTCAGTTCTATAAAAACAGAGACCATAAAACTGATGATAAACTCTCTACTCCTGACTTTGCTGGCAGAAATTACTATTACCAGGTAATAGTAATTAAAGAGATTCTATTAAAGTTTAACTAATTAGGAAACACTTTGGAAAATTCTGTTTTTAGCGTGTGAATAATTCTACCATGTTTGTTTTCTTAAGGGGGTGGGGGTAGTAGAGCCTGAGAAAATGAACAAAGTAGGAGTTCTAAGGCACAGTAATTGTCTTCCTTTTAAGAGTTATCACCAATCAATCAGAAAACTATAGACATATGTTTTATAATTCAGGTCTATAATTACTTTAACTGTTTGAGAAATATTCTGCCCACAAGTTCAGCAAAGATGAGGTACATAGATAAATGAATCTATATTGTAATTAAACAAATGGGGTGTTATTATTCTGAAATAATAACTATACAGTTTTAAGTAGAGCACCATCTGCCTTTCATCAAAGTGATGAGAAACATCTGAAAACTCCCCTTTCCCTCTGTTCAAAGAAGGATCTAAGTTACATAAATGTTTTCAATTTGCATGGGAAAATATGACCTATTGATTTTAAAAGCTAATTTTTAGAAATTTTAGTAATTTTGTTGTTGTTGTTTTTGCTATAGGGTGCATGTGCTCACCAGAAAGACAGAGAGAGATAGAGACAGAAGTGAGAAATCAACCTCCAGGGGGATGGTCATGCCACAATCCCTTCGCCTGTATTTTCCTCTCGGGATCTTGGGCATACACGCACACATGCCTGGTGTGAGTTTAAGCCACTGGGTCCAGGACTCGAACCACAGTCGACTATATGGAAGTCCAGTGACATAGCTATTACACCATCTACTGGTCCCTTTAGTAATTTTTAAAAAAATAATGCTCATAAATAAATTTTGAATTTGATATTTCATGGAATCGGCCACTATTTAATGGAAACTTTTTGGCCTAATAATATAGCATATGTTAGAAAGTATTGATATAATTGGTGGATTATTTTGTATTAACTGCATCTAGTAGTAATAATTATAGCAATAGTTAATATAAATTTACACTTGCTAGGTGTGGTGTTGAGAAATAAATCTCTATGGATCTCATAAATTGTCACATGGCACTGACTGTCCTTTATTCTGAACTCTCTTTCAGGATGATTAATTTTCAATAGCCCTCAAAAATAGATTTCCTCCCTGAGCAAAGGGTAGGCATGTTTAGTTTTATTACATAATATTTGGATTTCTTAAATTTAAGATTACTCTTCTGTAATTCAATCCACTGCTAGTGACATTTGGTCTTATTACCATTGCCTGGTGGGAATTAGGGCTTAGGGAACTGGCATCAATAATACTTATATTTTGTGTGGCTGTTGTTTGTGCTGTGGGTAATGAATGGTCTTTCATCACTGACCTTAGAATCTTGTGTCTTTCATCTGCATTCACATTAACTGTGCAAGCTAATTCGGGAAAGAATAAAATTTCAGATCCTTCACAGTTTTTTGCAGAAGGCATTGTGTTCAGCACTCTGTGAACATACTTATTTAACTCTTCAACTATCCCCAACTTTTAGGAGTGTTTTGGAGCCAGCAGGTGGTGTGGTGGTTAAGGGCGCTAGACTCCCATATGGCCAACCGCGGTTCGGGTCCCAGACCTGATGGCTTGCTTTCTCACTTTCTCTCTCTCTTTCTTACTCACTCTGTCCCTCTCTGATCAAATTAAATAAATTTTTTAAAAGCCATTTTAAATTCTAGGGAACCAGCAGTTAGCGTAATGGCTATGTTGCTGGACTCCCACGTAGTCGCCCGTGGTTCGTGTCCCGGACCCGGTGGCTTAAAACTCACACCTGGCGCGTGTGCGTGCGTACCCAAGATCCCGAGAGGAGAATGGAGGAGAAGGGATTGCGGCGTGACCATCCCCCCTGGGGGGTGATTTCTCGCTTTCTGTCTCTATGTCTCTCTCCATCTGTCTGGTGAGCGCACGCGCCCTACAGTGAAAATCTCTCAAAAAAAAAAAGTTATTTTAAACTCTTAAAAAAAAAGAAAAGTTCTGTTTCTATAATACAGCTTTCTTCCTATGTGAAATCCCTGCCCTAACTGTATTTTAAGAGGAAAGATTCATTTTCCAGTGTTTTCATTCCCTTAGATAGAAACTTATTCATTTAGAAACATTCTTCTTCATTTGCTCCACTGTGACACGTAAGTTTCTAGATATTCAACCTAACATATGGCATGACAGCATTGGGAGGGGGGTTGAGGAAAAAGAGCAATAGAATCTGGTCCTCAATTATAATAGTCTTGCCCTTATTGATATCCCCAAGGGCCTTCTTTTAATTCCAATTTCTGGTTTATACCATATTTCTCTGTAGCATCTGCTTGTCAATTCCCCCATTGTCAAGTCTGATGACACACTCTCTCTTTCTCAAGTTTTGTTTCCTATGAGAGGGAACAGAAAACTCTGGCTACTCTCCTAAGTGGCTCAGGCAGCAGGCGCCAGAGAGGAAGGTGTCCCAGGCTCTCTCTCCACCTCTATGTCGAGGAGTGTTTTTGTTGCTACTCTCATTTTCTGACTGTGGTGATATGGAGCATTTCAGAAATAGAGATATCTTCACCCTCTAGTGTTTCAGTGGGGAAGCTGGATCCAAATCCCTTCTTTTGTGCTAGGAGTCTCCATCCTTAGATTGTAGTTCTCACAACCTCAGGCTCATCCTTTGTTGAGATGTTAGAGGATGTTCATTGCTCCTTCTCTAGGCATCTTATTTTCTTTAGAATACTCATTTTGTTTTTCTGGACATGGAAGTTTATATCAACTCTAGAATAAAAAAGTTAAAAAACTAATGGGCAAAAACAAGAAAAAGGAAACCCCAAACCTTACTCATGTCATTATGAATTGTTTCCAATGTATTTAAGGGATACATTTTACTTCTCGTGTACCTTGATCAAAACCTTTTTTGACTCTAAATCCTTTCCTTATCATCTCTTTTCTCTGAGACTGTGAACTAAAAGAACTCTAGGTATTTTAATATGGTAATAGAGAGTGGGGAAAAGGTCACCAGGCCAAAGGGAATCACTAGATTTGAAAATAAAACATTGACTACTATCAATGAATCACCCTTCTACACTCATAATGTATTCATACCGTTAAATGCCATATCCTTTACTTCTGTTAGAGTGTGATCTTTCTGTAGACCGGGAGTGCTGTGGTTTAAATAACGGTTTGTATTCAACATTTTATGTTATGAAAGTTCAGCTTTAGTGTAATAGTTTTGGGAGATATGACAACCTTTAAGGTATGAAATCATCACCATCAAATAGATTAATGCTTTCTTTCCAGAAAGAGTGAGTTCTACTTTCATAATAAGCAGTTAGTTTCTGCAAGAATGAGTTGTTACAAGCATGGTTGTCCAAGGACCTCTCTCTCTGCACATGTCTCCTGATATTTCCACTTCTCTCGGCTATGTTATGATATAGCATCGAAGGCTGGCTTGATGGCAGCCCTGTGCTTTGGACTTTGCTTCCACCAGAATCATGAGCCAGGTTAGCCTCTATTCTTAAATCACCCAGTTTTGGGTACTTTTATTTAGCAACATAATAATGAACGAAGATAAGGAGGCCTCATATAACATCTTATTAAATGCCAGAAGGTAGCTTTTCAGTTATTGATATGTGAATAGCAACTACTGATAAATAATTTTTTAATCGATTGATCTTATTTATTAAAATGAGCTGGCATAGTTATGATTTGTAGATTTTCAAAATGCTAGCAAAAGCAGGTTCATGGAAAACAATAGTAAATCAGTTCCATAAGATGACTGAAATCTCAGGTACTTAATATGCCTATTTGAAAGTCCATTTGATAATCGAAATTAATCTAATTTTTAGAAAATAATACTTGCTATTTATGACTTACATATCTTCCAAGTGTTTAAGTTATCTGATGTATTCTCTATAGGAAAATTGAAGGCATTCATTTGGAAGACATAGAAAGTTATTACAGTAGATATTATTCTAAATCTCTCATTTGGTTAATTAACAGGCTGATTTTTAAAAGATCATTTTTTTAAACTTCCAAATAAACATGCCAATCTCAAAGTGAAAAAAATTTTTGTGTATTTTCTCATGTGTCTTTATATAACAAAACACATGTAAAAATAGACTTCAGAAACATTTTTCTACTAAAAATTTGTGAGGTAAAGAATAGCCTTCCTAGATTGGACCGAACTCTTTTTTCTTTCTTTCTTCCCCTTTTTTTTTTTCATTTGATCCTAAACTGCATCAGAAGAAATAGTTTTCGTATGCTTTGATTTTTCTGAGTATTGGACAGAGAAGCTACTATATTACAAATTGCCACTATTGTTCAAAGCCATCAGACCAACCATATAGAAACCTTGATAAGAGCACTTGAAAGATTTTTTTATAGTGATAACTACAGTGGAGGAGGATGAGGTCCTTGGAAGTGAATATAAGATATTACAATGCAGTGTTGTAGACTATTTGAAACTCTCTGTGATAGTTATGGTATTTGATTTAACTCTTAAATTACTTTTAGAATCCATCTAACTATGTCATGTTGCACGTATTATCAATAGTTGCTATTCACATTATCAATGCTTATCACATATGTATTGGGTAGCTTGGGAAATAATGTCAACAGCCTGTTGATTACATTAAAAAAGAAAAAGAAAGGAAGCTACAAAGAACCTTTTTTTTTAAGTCGTTAAAAGCTACATATTAGATCTTTAAAACTGTGGGTATATAATCCTTCTCCAATTCATTTCCCATGTTATAATGAATATTTATTAGGTTTTTCTATTATGGAAATAAGCAGTAAACAGATAAAATGGTCATGAACCTAAGTGAACCCAACAACATATTCTTTGATATGGTGTATATAATATATAAAAGCTCTTCAAAAAATCATGGGAAAAACTTTTTTTCCTCACTAAACTTGTATTTTATTTTTTCCATAAACTTTTTGAAGTCCCCTCATATGTAAATAATAGGCTAAAACAGTAGATAGTGTTACTGGAGTCACATGAGAAGACCCCATGCTTAGATTGTGGGCTAATCTAAACCATCTGAACACACTGGGTAGAACCACAGGTGTATGCATGACTCTGGTTGGTTGTGGAGCTGAATGGAAAGACCCTTTCAAGAGTGCCTGACTCTCCCTCTTTCTTTGTATTTTTACTAAAGAGAATAAATTTTAGAAAAACTTTCAAAAGCATATAAAGAAACAAGGACAATAAAAAATGAAAAGATATAGATAAATGAAGTTTTATTTTTGAAAGTTTTTAACATAGCTGTACAGAATCTGAAAAGTAAAACATAAAAAGGAGATTTTATTAATATGTTTAAATTTATACCTATACCAATATATTTATTAATAGTAATAAACATATACCCAACAGAAAATATAATTTCTTTTAGAGTCAGGATTGAATCAGCCATGTCTTAGTTCACAAAGGAGGTGTTAATAAGAAGGAATCAACATCTTAGACTATATTGTTAGGCCAAGTTTTAATATTTTTAAAAAATGGCAACATGAAAGCCACAAAATAAATGTCTCTATGTCAAGAGATTGAAAACTGTCAGCATTTTGGTAAAAGTGAAGGGCATGAAGGAAACTACTAAATACTTATTCTTGAAAACCAATGATAACATTTTTAAAGAAGTGTTTGTGAGGTACAACTAAAATAGTACCTAGAGATAAATCCATTGCTTTAAATACACAACCAAGAATAAGTAAAATTTAGTCAGCTAATTATTCAACATAAAACTCTGGAAAAAGAGCAGGAGTAAGACATGGAACCAACACAAATGCCCACAAACAGATGAATGGATTGAAAAACTGTGGCACATATACTCTATAGAATACTACTCAGCCATAAGAGAAAGCAACAAAACCCGGGCTTTTGACAGAAAGTGGGAGAATATGAAAGATTTACTACTGAGTGAAGCAAGCCAGTCTATGAAAGAGAGACATTGTCCCCACTTAATATATACTGAGTGTCCATACTCTCTGAAACTGATTGACTAAAGGATATAGAAACACAGTAAATGGATGTGAATACCAGATAAAGTGTGTGTGAAAGAGTAAAGTCTGAGGAAGGACATTTGGAAGAAAAATAGAGAGGCAAAGCATTAAGACAAAGAAATGTGTTATCTGTTGAAGATAAATTTATATTTTATTAACTGGACTAGGGAGAAATGTTCACATATTGAAATATTCGCTTTGTAAGCTAAGTAATGTGATTGAATGTATGAAAGAATATTAAATTTAAAAAAGAATAAACCCAAAGAAATAAGTAAAAAAAAAATGTTAGAGCAGAACTCGTTGAGTAGAGAATAAAAATAACATTTAAGTTGTATATATGGAAAAGAGAGAAAGCTATGGTATATTTAAACTATTTTCAACTTAATAAATTCTAAACTTAGACTAAGTGGGTAAAGTTCTACAGTGAAAAAGATAAAAATTGAATTTACCAGGGCCAGCAGATGGCATATTCATTAAGGCGCTGGATTCCCACATGACCAACATCAATCGGAAGTGTCCTGGACCAGTGGCTTGAAAACCATGCCGGGCTCATGTGTGCTGTGCCAAATCCTAAGAGGTGAATGAAGGAAAGGGATTGTGGCATAGCCATCCCCCCAGGCAATAATTTCTCACTTTTTCTCTCTTTGTCTCTCTTTGTTCTTCAGTGAGCACGCACACCCTATAGGAAAAATCTCTTAAAAAAAGAATTAATTTACTAATAATTATTAAATAAAATTGAAATAGCAATAAGAGCTCCTCAGAAGTAAAATCTGTCCCCCCCCATGATCAGATATGTTATTCTACAAAATAAAATGTAAAAAAATAGATCAAGCCATTTTACTTATTTTTAAGACTAGTATAACTATTTGCTCGTGTAAATGTGAGTCCGTGAAAAGCAAAATATAGGTCCACTTCACTTTAAGTATAGACATGAAAATCTGAAGTTAAATATTAGTTAACTAAATCCAGAAGTATGTTAAAAAATACATTGTCATGAAGCACTATTTATCCCACAAGTATGAGACTTGTTGAACAGTTACTATGCACATTTAAGTTATTACATTAGTGGTCTAAAAATTATATAGTTATTTCAGTAGACAGAGTGAAAATACTTAGAAATATTCAACATCTCTTTATGACAAATCTCCTAGAAAGAAATAGGAGGAAATGTTCTGAGATTATAGATTCTATGTAACAAAAAGCTTACCTTAACATCCTATTTAGCTAAAACTGTAACTTTATATCATTCCATTTAGCTTCAGCAATAACATTGTGTTGGTAGACTATTTGTCATGGGCTTGCATACATCTTGCTGAGTGTGCCACAATTACAAGGCCCTGGCTAGGCTATTTCTCAGGATTGTTTATGCAGCTGGGAATTTTGAAAAATGAGATCATGCCTTACAGGAGTACATCACGTAGTCATGCAATGCATCTGGTTTCCCTA
>NW_006159990.1:6511370-6519403 GCF_000334495.1 Tupaia belangeri chinensis | reverse complement strand
ATACAATGTTCTTTACTGTTTGTTATAAAAGTGGCAAATTCAGGTCCAGCAATGGTCACATGTGCTGCTAATATGCTCTATTTCCCATGGTAGACCATGTGGGAGACCTGATGTAGATTCCTGGTCCAAACTAAGGCCTGGTGCAATGGCATATGCCTATATTTCCAGTAACTCGGGAGGCTGAGGCAGAGGGATTGGGACACAGCAACACCTTATTTTAAAAATATATGTAAGTGGCAGATACACTAGGCATAGAGGTTTTTGTAAAGCATTCTATTATAGGTGAAGTCTCCACTTGTTACTTATACACCATGTAGGGGACCACTGTGACTATACCATAACTTGGGTTATTGTTGCTGTTAGGAATAATGAATTTCTTTGTCTCTGAACCAGGAGTTTTGTGCCTTTAATTAGCACCGATGAAACTGTGGCAGGCTGTCTATCTTGCACAGTTATTTTGGCAAGAAGTCTCTTATTTCAAGATTACCTGAATAGGATAATTTTTATTATTTATTTTTTCTTTCTTTCTTTTTTTTTTTTAATTTAGTTTTACTACAAGGTACCTGTACTCATCAGAGAGAGAGAAGTGAGAAATCACACACACTCTCACCCCACCTCCCGGGGGGATGGCCACACCACAAACCTTTCACTTCCATTTTCCTCTTGGAATTTTGGGTACACACAAACGTGTGCCTGGCAAGATTTTCAAGCCATCAGGTCTAAGACTTGAACCACGGCTGGCTACGTGGGAGTCCAGCGCCTTTGAGACACACACTCAGGACTTTGACATGTGGCTTCAGTATCACAGAGCATCGTAGCCAGCCTAAAATTTTTTCCAAAGGAAATAAAGAACTAAAAGCTAAAGGAAATAAATAAGAAATAATCAAATATTAAAGAAAATTAGTAGAATAAAGGAAGGAAAATCTAAATAAATTTAAAAAACTAAGTAAATAAATTAAACTACATTTATAGAAGACATAAATTAAAAATGAAAGATTATTTTTCATATTAATCTACAAATATAATGACTGTCTAGGGAACATTTGTAATAGAAATTTTTGAAAAATTGACAAACCAAGTCTAAAATTACTGAAGAAAAACACATTATTATGGTTAGTTAAGATTAAAGGGTGAGATACACTCTACTAAATATTAAGACATATTACTTGCACTGAATAGTCTCGTGTCTAAGGTCCGGCAGGTGGCATAGTGTAGTCTCGTGTCTAGGTAACATTGTCTCAAATGATGGTGACATTACTAATCAGAGATGAAAGACTGATTGTCTTAAAGATGATTCTGGAAAAACTGATCAACTGTGTGGAGAAAAATAAAGTGCAGTTTCTGCTGAGATCATACTTAAAAACTAGCTTCCTTAACCTTCTTGACTGTATCTAAATGAGAAGGGTGAAGCTATAAACAAAATATAAGAAAATATACTTCTATCGTGTTGGCCATGGCATGGGAAAACATTTTAAGCATGGCTGTAAAAGCAACAATCACAAGAAAAAAATGTAACAATGTCAAAATTTTTTTTAACGAAGGATACATATGAAGAACTAATAGGTGGGTATGAAAAATCACTACAAACTATAAACAATTACTCAATAGAAAAGTATATCATGATTTTAAGTTCATAGAAAGTGAAAATGGAATAGCTAGGAAGGCTACTATAGTGATGTTGAATCTCAGTAATTATTTGAGAAGTTCAAATTAATACAAAAAGTGAGATATCACTTTAAATTCAATGGAATGGTTAATTGAAAAATCGTTCCATTTTAAGCATATTACTGCATCACTGACCAGCCTGTAAGCATATCAACTGATGTCTGCAGTGACAGTATAAGAAACAATACCTGTATGACACTGACCAGGGCATGTAAGAATCTTACGTGGTGATGAATCTAAAGGTAAGTAGGGCTATGTTGGTTCAGAAATTCAGCCATGACATGAAAGCCTCATTCTTTCCTTTAGCTTTCTCATGTGTTTGGTTTCCCATTTTTTTTTTTTTTTAATAATTTCTTTAGAGAGAAAGAAGAAAATCGGTACCCTTGACAGAGTCTCGTCAAGCTGTCCTGGTCCTCCTGCCCCAGACTTCTAATCAACCAGGATCACAGGGACATGCCATTATGTTTGAGTCAATCTAGGATCCAAACTTGGGATCCCCAGGTGGCTCCACCATTGCTACTGACAGCCAATTGCTTGTGTCACCACAGCTGGGCAAGCTTGTCATCTTTAAGAGAAGTTAAGGTGTTTGTTGATATTCCAGGCAGCATACCATCCTATGATAGTTCAAAGAGTGTCTTCTTGCATGCTTATTTTTTTAATTGAAAAATGAAATATTTTCTAGACAAGTCCTACTTTATCTCACTGATCAGAAGTATGTCACATGACCAGTCTTATCTTCAAGGATGCTAGAAAAGTGTGTATCTAGCAAAGAAATACTGGCTTAGACGAGTTCCTCTCTGAAGTAGGGCTCATCCTTAATCCAAATAAAACTAGTCACATAAAAAGGATGGAGGGAGGACTTTGGAGAGGGCCACTGATAGCCTCTGCCACATTGTTATGAGGATGTGGGGAAATGGATACCCTCATGAACTTATAGTGGAGGTAAGAAACACGCAAACTGTCACAGATACGCTAGTACTTAGCAGCATTGAGTTAGTGTGTAACCTTTGAGAAAGAAATGAGTACAAAGCTGAGAAAAATGCCTACACAGTTCCCTGTGAAACAAGTCCTGAAACAGAAAAAGAAAGGAAGCTGGCCTGGAAGCAGAGATACAGCTTCTAGCTTTCCTAACAATAATGGAGTCATTGAGTGAGCTGTCCACCTCTCTGGGGGCATCGTCATTTGTAAAATGTGACAAATTATAATCATAATTATCAAACTTTACACTTAAGGGCCAGCAGTTAGCGTAATGGCTATGTCGCTGGACTCCCACGTAGTCGACCGCGGTTCACGTCCCGGACCCAGTGGCTTAAAACTCACACCGAGCGCGTGTGCGTGAGTGCCCAAGATCCCGAGAGAAGAATGGAGGAGAAGGGATTGTGGTGTGGCCATCCCCTCAGGGGAGTGATTTCTCGCTTTCTGTCTCTATGTCTCTCTCTGTCTGTCTGGTGAGCGCACGTGCCCTATAGCAAAACCCTCTTCCAAAAAAAAAAAAAAAAGCTTTACCCTTTAGGATGACCATACTTATGATTTGGTCCAGCTCTTTTCTCCTCATAAACTTGGTGGTTTTCACATGACAAGAAATTATCTGAATTTTAAGTTTTCTGTCATTTTTTAGATAACTCTTGATGAGTGCTACTGTTCTCCTGCTACTGTATGTTAACAGATGTCAAAACAAATAAATTATACAAATAACAAAAAAATTCTTATACAAACAAAAACAACAATTTTTTTTTTAATGGAAACAGATGGCCTTGGTTGTGGCATTATATACTGATATGCAATACAGTCTTATTTTTTCGCTAGTAAAATTATCTCAAATTAGTATGAGTGCACTAAACATTTGAGTCTTTCATGGTGTTTCACACAGAACACGTGGAGTGTAAGTCATTTCTTCTAAACAATATGAAGGACATACAGAGTGGGGGAAATCTTAAAAAATCCCATAGCGGGCCAGCAAATGATATGATGGCTAAAGTCCTATATTCCACACGGCCATCTGTATGGTTCAAGATCCAGACCTAATGACTTAAAAAACATGCCAGCTGCATGTGCATGTATATCCCAAATCCTGAGAACAGAGGAGAAGGGACTGTGGTGTGGCCATTCCTCCTGGGGGATGATTTCTCACTTTCCTTCTCTTTCCGACTCTGTTTCTCTGGCAAGCACATGTCCCCTATGGCAAATCTAAACAAAAAGAAAGAGAAACAAAGAAAGCTCATAGAAAATACCCAAAATCCTTAGAGGAGAATGGAGGAGAAGGGATTGTGGTGTGGGCAAGTTCCTGGGGGGGGGGGATATTTCTCACTTTCTGTCTCTCTGTCTCTCTCTGTCTGTCTGGCGAGCGCATGCGCCCTATAGCAAAAACCTCTCCAAAAAAAAAAAAAAGGAATTAAAAAAATAATATGGATGGTTTAAAAAATTTCTGCAGCAAAGTAAAATCATACTTTAATTCCATTTTTTCCATGAACTTTTTGAAGTATACTTACCTTCAGGACTCTTATAGTTATTTTACCTCCATTATTCTTTCCTTTAATTCATGTTCTCTCAGAATGGCAATGATTTGTTGGAAATCTTTTTTATAAGGTTAAGTAATGAGTTTTGGGGGTGAAGATATTCTTTTTTTTTTTTTTAATTTTGGAGAGGTTTTTGCTATAGGGCGCATGCGCTCGCCAGACAGACAGAGAGAGACAGAGAGACAGAAAGCGAGAAATCACCCCCCGGGGGGAATGGCCATGCCACAATCCCTTCTCCTCCATTCTCCTCTCAGGATCTTGGGCACGCACGCACACGCACCCTGCGTGAGTTTAAGCCACTGGGTCTGGGACGCGAACCGCAGTCAACTAAGTGGGAGTCCAGCAACATAGCCATTATGCTAACTACTGGTCCCAGGGGTGAAGATATTCTAAAACTAAATTATTAGTATAAGACCTCATCTTTATCTCCAGATATAAATTTACTTGTTGAGAATTACTTTTTCCAAATTTCAACAAGATTTTCTAACTTGTAAAAAACTAAAATGAACTTATAGGGCCAAAAGATGGTGTAATGGTCACATTGCTGGATCATCACATGGCTGACTGTGGTTTGAATCCTGGACCTGGTGGCTTGAAAATCATGCTGAGTACATGTGTGTGCATATCTAAGATCCCTGGAGTGGAATGGAGGAGAAAGGATTGTGGCATGGCTATTCTCCCTGGGAGATGATTCCTCACTTTCACTCTCATTATCTCTGTCTCTCTCTCTCTCTCTCTGCTGAGCACACAGACCCTATGGCAAAAACTTAAAAAAAAAAATGAACTTTTGAGAATCAGATTATATGTGACTTTTACACTATCCAAAATTTGTGTAGTTTTCCTTAAACAATTATTTAATCGATCCAACCAGTAAAGTTGTGGCTTCCAATAACATTTCCTTGCAACCTCCATTAAGAAAAATATAAATACCTTATATTTAGACACAATAGCATTAACATCTAACATTAGGATCCTTTATTCTCTTCCCATCAGGAGCAATCACTTGTTACACTGGCCATTAGGCAGCTAGAAGAGACTGAAATACAATGTAGTAAAACTGTTACTTATCAACAGGAGAACATGCTCTTCACATGAAAGAGTTTATAACACACCTAAACAAATCCACATGGAGAAGCTGCAGGAGTCCTACCGACTGAGTATGAGGGAAGCAGCCCAAATTACTTTCCTATTCAATGCTTTTTCCTTGCATCTTCTCACTGTAAGTGAAGAAATCAATTTAACCAATGCAAAAATCGAGGTAATCAAGTTCTTACCCAAGTTCTTAAACCAGGTGACTTTGTGCAGAAACCCTGGGAATGGCCATCCTTTCACAGTGAGGGTTGGCACTGTGAATGTGCCTGAGTGACAATGGATGGCCATGTTTGCTCTGCAGAGAATACAGGGGTCCTTGGGCTCAGCGAGTGTCTTGAGATGGTTTTCCTACATACACCTAATAACAGACATGAACTGATTGTGCTTAAATCTAACTATTTGGGAAGGTAAAAAGGTTCCATTTCCCCCTATTTGTGAGATAAAAGAAAAACAAAGGAAATTGTGAACATATTGAAAGGACTCTTTCATATGCAATAAACATGTATTTTTTTTCTGAAAGAGCTAAATAACTTGGAGGTAGTTTATTTTACCACATCTTGGCTAGAGTATTGCAAAGGGACTAACTGAGTCATTTTGTTGACCTAGAGTTTATGTTCAAACATACTCATGAGATGCATAAGAGGCTTTGAAATTTTCCTGGATCATTTGAACCTAAATGTTTCAAATGTAACCTTGTTTACTTTTTAATATAGCCATATGTAGTTATCCTAGGCAGAGAGAGGACATTTTCTATCATGAAAACAGATTAGTCCTTTCTGATTATACAGTAAATAATCTAGTTGATCTATGACTCTAATAAATTGGCACCTTGATGGGACCTTGCATTAGAAGTTTAATTTTAAAGATCAAGTTTCATAGTTATTAAGGACCACAGATGAGGCTAGTATGTCTTGACTCTCCTGAATTTAAAATTTGAAGATACTGAGATGACTATAAATCATCCTCCACAGTAGACTATGTTTCCTCTTTAAACTATAACTAAACCTTTACTTAAACTATAGTAAACTCTATGCAAACTACAAGTAAAGATGAAGGTGGGGCTGGCTCTGTGGCCTGGTGGTTAAGGCAGCTGGATCCCACATACCACCTGGTATGCCCCAAATCCTGAAATGAGTAATGGAGAAGTGACTGCAGCATGGCCATACTCCACTGGAGGGTGCCTTCTCTTTCTCTGTGTATCCCTGGAGACTATGTGTGTCCTCTGATGAAAATAAAAATAAAAACACAGACAAAGCTTACTACTAATACAAGTGACCACCATCCCCCCACACAAACAATAAGAGAAAAGATAGGCTGATACAAATGCCTCCATGCTATCTTTTTATTTAAAACTACAACTGTTTCATGATTATCAAAAGAAGAATACTTGCCTATAGAATATCTTTTCTACTTGCATAATTAATGAATAATAACTCCCTGCTCCATTTTTCAAATGCATTATCAGGACCAGAAGTCTATCGTCTGTCTGTGGCCAGAATTGTAAGCTTAGGACAGGATGGAGCCTTCAGCTCTGCTTGACTGATAGATGGAGCACCTGCTCCCTCTATGACTTCCAGGGCACAATGTCCTGTGCAAGTGCAAACCATCACAGAATTGATAAGAATTTCTGCTGGAGTTTCAGCTTTGTTTTCAATACATTTTCCATCTCACAAAAGTAGCTATCTTAATTTGACAAGTGATAAAATCTCTCCTGCAAAACTCAATATTAGATTCTTCCCTCTTCACCATCTCGGGAGGATGGAGTTAGAAATAAATTGTTTACTTAATGTGAAGATACTATACCAGAGACAAAATCCTTACTTCTCTCTCATAATACCCTGACAATGTGTTGCAATATGACATACCATGTGCCCACCTAGTCGTTAGCTAGTAACAAGTTGAATAAAAACATTCTTCATCTGTGGCTATTTACAAATTAGTATAACACAATTCCTTTGCTGCTAGTGTTATGATGTTTAGTGCTTTTTGAAGGAGAAAATGCCACAAAAGGTGATTATTTGCTTTAAAATATTTTTGGCAAACTTCAAATTAAACAATTACCTGCAATCTACAAATGTAACTCAGACATTGAGTAGAGATCACTTTATATGTGGTTGAACTTTACTTATTTTAATTATGAAAATGTGCTTCATGGAGAGGGGGGGATGACCTTTTCCTAACACTTCTAATTTATCCTCTGCCTGGAGGAGAGAAAAATACTTCAGATAAACCATCTGGAAAACTTCTAATTTGTTCTATGAAAAAATAAACATTCTGCTCAGCAGAAATAACCCAACTGGCAAGAGTCTTCTTTCCATTTGCACTATTTCTTATCTAGCCTTTGTTATTGTTGTAAATTAAACTTTCACATCTGAACTCAGCACTACATGAATTATAGAGGAGAATGTTCACTCTTCCCTTCTAGAATATTTTAGAATTAGTATAAAAATGTATAAACACCTATACATATGTGGACAAAACAAAGTGAAGACTAGTGAGAATATATGAAATATATTTTTTAGTCTATTGTGCTAACAGACTTTAATATGAAGTTCACTTTGTTTAAATAATTATTAATATAAAACAAATTTTACTGAAGAAATGCCCTAGTTTCAAATATAACGTAAAGGCCTAGCCTCCATGGCATAGGTTGTAGCATGCTGAACCATACTATTGGAAGGCACATAGTGGACTCAGGTGTCTGGTAGACCTACAATGCCCTGAGTGTGTGTTAATGCCTAAGATTCTGACAAGTTAAAG
>NW_006159990.1:6494273-6511198 GCF_000334495.1 Tupaia belangeri chinensis | reverse complement strand
GGCATGATAAAACTGTGATAATGGTGCTGTTCTCTCTCTCCTGCTTTCTCTCTCACTCTCTCACTGTCTCTTGTGCTCATACATGAACTTTCTATCATGAATAAAATAAATAATCTTTTAAATTGCAATTTAAAAACTTACACACGTGTAATAAATGTCAAATTTCCCACACAATCAACCATTCACACTTACTGTGTGCTTTCTCTGTACCTGACAGTGTGCAAAAAAAAAAAAAAAACCTTTACATGAATTAATAAAGAGGGTGATAATATTATCCTAACAGATAATTGGAGTTACAGAGGGATAAAATAACTTGCTAAAAGTTCTATAACTGACAAGTTCTATAGCTAGGATTTGAACTAAGGAATTCTATTCTAAGAGATTGCATTTAACTCATACCTTGTTCTAGACTTCCACATTAACAACAGGTTAGCTGTGGGAATAGAACTATTCATTCAGTAATCAATATGGTTTCAAATTATATGGCTTTAATTTGTACTTTGTTTCTGTACTTTAGCTATGACAGATGGTCAATGAATATAATGTATTTTAAGTGGTATTATCAAGTATGGATAAAATATGTGGTTAAAGCTCAACTTTTAAGATGTAGTAGTAAATAAATGAGAACAAAACATGAAAATGTGCAGGAATCCAGGAACTACAGGGGCCAGCACAGGAGCAGCAAACTGGTCAAAGTTGAACAGGTTTACTCCGAGCATGGTGGCAGAATCTTGCTCCAATGACCCATTTGATGAGGTTGAATGGCTAGAGCTGGGTGAAGAAAGTTGCCGTTTAAATAATCCCAAATGAATCCATTTCTTTCCATCTGCCCTTCCACAGCTCATTCCTGTACTCTGTTATTTATTTCCATGATTTAGTCCAAGTGTCTTTGCTGAACTCCCTTTGCTGTTCTGCATCTCCTTTCCCTAATTCACACAACCATTTTCCATGCTGCTACTAGAATGTGTTCTCTAAAATTCAAATATTTTTCTCTCATTTTACTATTTGAAATTCTTCAATTGCCTCCCAGAGCCTTCAGGATAAAACCCAAACTCTTTAGTCCGACATACAAGGCCTTTCATGTGTGGTAGCTATAAATATCCAAGTTATAAACTCTGATGTGCAAAAATGTGACCTGTTTTATTTCAATAACTCAATTTAATATTTCAAATCTTGGAACTCAGTCTGCATAATAACAGACAACTTCATCTAGACGTTTTCAAGGTTTCTCTGTTCAATTCATTAGATTTTTGGTCAATTCAGGTTTGAAATTCAAACAAAATCAATATGTTTCCTGTATGTCCTTTCTCCTGACCATTCTCTTAGCAGAATATTGGAGGAGCACTGGAGCAATTGTGGTGGAAGATACATTGTATGTGAGCTGTGATCTGAATGGGCTCCAGGCTGACTTCCCCAGAAATACTGACTCTATTTCCGTCTTGGACCCTTAGTGGCCAAATCTCCTTAAAGCTCTCTGGGAAACAGTCTACCCCAAGATCTGCCACAGAGTGCCCTCATTTTGTCTGTGCTTAGCCTTCAGGAAGTTCGTTCTTTCTTTTTCTGTTTTGCTTTTGCATAAGGCACTCCCCAGAGAAAGGAGAGAGAGAAAGAAAAAATGAGATATCACCTCTAGGAGGGATGGCCATGCTGCAATCTCCTCTCCTAATTCTCCTCTCAAGATTTTGGGAACACATGCATCTAATTCTCCTAAGATTTTGGGAACACACGCACATGTGCCCGGCATGATTTTAAAGCAACTGGGTCTAGGATTCTAACCCACAGTTGACCATGTTGGATCCAGCTGCCTTAACCTCCAAGCTGCCTGCTGGCTCCGGAAGTCCTTTCTGGGGCCTGCAGGTGGTAGGGTGGTTAGGGGTGTCAGACTTCCACATGGTCAACATGGTTCTAGTCCTGGCCTTAGCAATTTGCTTTGTCATTTTCCCTTTCTCTCTTTCACTCTATCCCTTTCTGGTCTAAATAAATAAATAAATAAATAAATAAATTTAAATAAAATAATTCCTTTTTTTTTTTTGAGAGTTTTTTGCTATAGGGTGTGTGTGCTCGCTTGAAAATCACACTGGGCATGTGTGTGTGTCTGTGTGTGTGTGTGTGCATGCCCAAAATCCTAAGAGGAGACTGGGAGACTGGAGAAGGGATTGCAGTGTGGTCATCGCCAGGGAAGGGGTGGGGAGGCAGTGATATCTCACTTTCTCTTCCAGTGACATAGCCATTATGCCATCTGCTGGTTTCAATAAAGTAATTTTTTAAAAAAAAGTCTTCATCATACTTGGGGCCTTTGAGAGCCTCAATATCTGTCTGTCTATATTATCTGGAAGGAGTTAGAGATTTTGACAGGGCTCCCTCTGGTCCTATTCTTCCCCGATTCTCTCATACTATCCTCTCCATACCTTCACACCATGCCTTTATGCACTTAGGAGTTCTTTAGTGAGGTAGAGCTCAATAAATAGAGAATTTGCACTCAGATTTTTCCAGACTTTAAAACAACTCCATCACGTCCCTGCGTACACTAGGTTATCTTCAACTAGGACAGTGAGCTGGTGGATTCTACAATTCATCTAATTCTCCTCCTCCTTTCCAGATCTGCACTCTTCCCAAGTTGAAGACTTAAGCTCTTGGTGGCTGGTTCAGAATAAAACTCTTTCAATTTAATGGCATCTTCTTTCAAATATATATATATATATATATATATATAAATATATATATGTGTGTGTATATATGTGTGTGTGTATATATACCTATATGTGTGTATACACACACATATACATGCATACACACACACATATATAACCTTTTTGCCTTAGGATGTGTGTGCATAAATACCAAGGAGAGAGAGAGAGAGTGAGAGGGGAAGTGAGAAATCACCCCCCCGCCAGGGGAAATGGAATACTTTCTCCTGCTGCAATCCTTTCTCCTCCATTCTCCTCCCAGGATCTTGGGCACACATGCATTCACACCTGCTGTGATTCTCAGGCCACTGAGTCTGTGACTTGAACCATGGTTGGCCATGTAAGAGACCCCCTCAATGGAATCTCTATACCACCTGCTGGCCCTGTACCGTTTTAAGTCCTTATTGCAGTTATGAGAAGTTGGAAGCTGAGAATCTGGTGCATTTGTTCTTTGAGTTTAACAGTTCTCTTCCAGGGGACATGGTCTACATGTTCAGAGGAGGAGATGCTGGGACATGGTTAGGAGAAGAATTGGAGAGAAGTCGCAAATAAAGATTCCAAATTATTTCCAAATTATTGTTCTGTCACACATTCACCTCTTGCTTACTTTCCCTGGCTTTACATTTGTAACACACACACACATACACAAACACACAAATATACACACGGAGATACATGCACACACACACATGTGTAGCATACCTGGCTAACTTTCAATAATCTTTTAACATTCATTGATGGGATTATCATGTTATCTGTGAAATCCAAGTCTCTTCTCTACCCACTTCACAAGAGCTCAATTTTGGTGAATTTTCTATTATTTTCATGCAACTTCTATTTATTTTTCATACACTTTTACATTTTAGGAACTCTTACTTTATGTTTGGGTAATTCCATACTCCCAAAGCCCTAAATATTGGCATTTACTACTTCTTTTTATATGTTCACTGGGTAAATTAATCAATAATAAGAAAATTAGAACCTAAGTAATTCAGAATAATGTAGGACAATGATTTTCAATTTTTTTTGTTTGTGCATTTCTTAAAATAAAATTGAAAATATTTAACTCTGAAGATTTTTTTAAGTTGATATTTTAAAATGTTGATTGTAAGTTTAGGTACATTTACAGGGTATAAGTATCAGAATGCACTAAATGTTAAAACTGAGATGTTTTATTATGTAAAGTACATTAGCGAGAATGCATATGCTACCATGATTTGGCATATTTCTTATATTTTTAGAGAAATTTTTGCTATAGGGAGCATGTGCTCACTGGAGACACATAGAAAGCAAAAAATCACACCCTCTTCCTCTAGGGTGATGGCCACACTACAATCTCTTCTCCTCTATGCTCCTCTTGTGATATTGGGCATGCATAAACTTGTGCCCGGCATGAGTTTTAAGCCAACTGGTCCAGGATTCAAACTGCAGTCAACTATGTAGGAGTCCAGTGACCATTACACCATCTGCTGGCCCCATGATTTGATATCTTCCATTATTCATTTAAATGATTCATGAATGAGAGCTTCTTAAAGAATTTTAGTATCTTTTCCTTTTCTACTTGAACTTGTATTTTAATCCCAATTCCTCCATTCAATTTTATCCTAACTTGATATCCTTTTATATTCGCAAGTCTTATGAATCATCCATTACTTTTCTATGCATCCAAGATACATAGACTGAAATTTTAATTATTTTTATTAATTTCCTGTGACCACAATTAACTCTATTTTTTTAAAAATTCTTACTTGTATTATCATAACCACTATTAGTACTACATACTTGATCAAGGCATAATAAATAAGAAATTTTGATAATAAAGATAAAACACCAATTTATTGAGAATGCATCTCACTGAAAATGACTGGGACATACTTTAATGTTACTTCTATTAAAAGAACTGCAAATGATTTCTCTGTTTGGCATGCTAGAGGTTTTTCATGATGGCAAAATGCCAGCTGTCTTTGGGGTACAGAGTTTTTATTACAAGCAGGAAGAAGCCTGATTCTAAAAAGGGAGGTAGCAAAGGAAAACATGAGGATTGGCACTTCCTTAAGCAGACTGGGTTTTGGAAAGGGAACATACAAAATTTGAGAATCTGAAAATGGTTTCCTTAAATTGTTTTTCAGGTATCCTTCAGAAAATCTTTAGAGGTTTGTGTGTACTGGAGTGAAAGCCAGAATGTTCATCTAGAAGATACTGGTCTTGTTTAGGAATCACAGGAGAAGGTTTTAGAGTTCGAATGTGTTTGCATTTAAATAATGCTAAGCTAAATTAAAGTTATATTTTCCTGTGGACATTTTTTTTCTTTGTTTTTCTCTCATTCTTTCTTCTTTCACTTGCCAGAGAATGCATGCATGAGAGAGGGAGAGAGAGAGAAAGAGAGAGAGTGAGAGCAGAGAGAAGCCTTCAATGGGGCATAGTCATGTCACATATTTTTCCCTCCATTTCCCAACATTTTTACATACTTTCAGGAATTGGAGAACACATACACATCACCTAGTGTGTTTTTCAACTAGAGAAGCCAAGAGTCAAACCGAGGTTGGCTCTGTGGAATCTAGCTCCTTCAATCACTAGGTCATAGGGCTGGCCCTTTCCAGTCTTACTTCAATGTATTCTTACATAATGCTGTAGCTTTCTCATTCCTTTCCTCTACATTATCCTAAATAAGTCAAGTTTCAACTTTTTTTAAAAACCCTAACTCATGGTGAAATGCTTAGAATATCATTTTCATAATGCATGTACACTTGTCTGGAACTATTGTGTATCCTCAAACTCTACTAGCAAAATACCAGATCTGAGCTTGGTGTGCATGCTCCAAATCCTGAGAGAATTGAGAAGGTATTATGGTATGACCACTCCCCCGGGAAATGATTTCTCACTTTCCCTCTCTCTCTGTTTTTCTCTGGTGAATGCAAGCTCCCTATGGGAAAATATCTAAAATAAGTAAGTAAATAAATAAATAGATAAATAAAAATAAGAGAACTACAAAGATAGATAAATAAATAGATAGATAGCCAATCCCTGGGAATCTCAGAAGAAAAGATAAAGGGTGAATGAGAAACCATTGAAGTCTCAAATAATTCTAAAAAATTATGACTGTTAGAAAATTCTGATCCACAAAGCTTTTAATCTGAACTCTTTATAGAGAATTCCTCACCTTCAACACTTCTTCCACTTTTAGTCAAGATGGATCCTTGCCCAAAGCCAAGGACACACTGGAAGCTTAGAGATGGTCTCTGTTCTCACTGTTTGATGGGCAAAAGGTAGGATGAATGAATGTTTCCAAGGTCACAGTAGCTGGTGCGAGAGCATGGAGAGGAAGTTTTCTAATCTCCAGTGGATGTTCTTAAATAATATCTTTAATTGAAATATTGCATTTGCATGTATCCACAAATACTAATATATTCTATTCACCAATACTAATATAGTCAATTTGTTTATTGAACATTAACAGTCTGAGATAAAGGTCTTTAGTTAAAGGTCTAAAATTGTTTCCCATTAATGTAAATAACTGCATCATTTTTGTCTTGTGGTTGATTTAATCTTGTGTTTGTAATGGCCCTTACAGTGAGACAAGATGTAGAGGTAGAAGACAGTGATATTTATGGTCTTGACCCTGTATTAGACTATGCTAATACTTGTGTCTTAAAAACATTTTAAAAATAAACAGTTTTAACAATAGAACAAAATATAGAGAATACGGATGTAAAGAAAATATTTTTGTTCAGCTGTACAATGAGTTTGTGCTTTTAGCTGTTTTAACAAGAGCCAAAAAGTTTTAAAAATCTTTTCTGTTGCTTTTAATCACAGTATATCTTTGCAATGTAAAAAATGTTTTTCCCAGCATGAAATCAATTCAGTGCATATCAGTCAAGTAAAAGATATTACCATGTACATTATAATGAACAGATTTCGTTCTTGTGTCTGTTAATTTTTTTTTTTCTTTCTTGATCACTTTTATCTCTTCCTCATTACTTACCTACTCCTACTTGTCCTTAGTAACTACAGTTGTCCTACCTGGTATTTTGCCTTCCAATCCCTCAGTTTTTCCCATAGAATACAGATATTTGGAATATATTGAGCAGGGCATACAATGCCTCTCTTTCTTAGTCTGACTTGCTTTACTCAGCATTAAATCTTTCATATTTGTCTAGTTTGTATCAAATGTCAAGGTCTCATTTTTTTTTTTTTGGAGAGATTTTTTTCACTGTAGGGCATGTGCGCTCGCCAGACAGACAGAGAGAGACTTAGAGACAGAAAGCAAGAAATCACCTCCCAGGGGGGATGGTCACGCTGCAATCCCTTCTCCTCCATTCTCCTCTCGGGATCTTGGGCACGCACGCACACGCACCCGGCGTGAGTTTTAAGCCACCGGGTCCGGGACACGAACCGCGGTCGATTACATGGGAGTCCAGCGACATAGCCATTACGCTAACTGCTGGTTCCCAAGGTCTCATTTTTTTTAATGGCTGAGTAGTATTCCATGTTATATATGTGCTAGTTTTTCAATCTATTCATCTCTTATTGGACATTTGGGTTGACTTCCTGTCTTACATGAATTGTGCATAATGCTGCAATAAACATGGATGCATATGTGTTTTTCTGACTGAGTGTTTTTCTGCCCTTTGACTAGAAACCAGGAGTGGAATTGCTAAGTTGTATGGTAGTTCTATTTGTAGGTTTTTGAGGAATCTCTATATTGTTTTCCACAATGACTGTACTTATATTTACAGCAACAGTGTAGGAGGATTCCTTTTTCACCACATCATCATTAGCACTTACCTATTTATTCATTTATTTTTTGAGTCTTAACCATTCTGACCAGGGTTAAGTGGTATCTCATTGTGCATTTATTTTGCATTTCTATGATAAAAGATGCTGATCATTTTTTTCATATGCTGTTTGTATGTCTTCTTTAGAGAGTTTTCTGTTCAGCTCATTTGCCCATACTTTAATTGGATTGATAATTAAAATTCAAAAAAAGACTTTTAAAGTAAAACTCTTCTAGTAAGCTAAGGTTAACTTATTATTGAAGAAAAATATGTTCAGATAAATCTAGTATAGCCAAAGTGTACCATCTTTATAAAGTCCTCTGTAGTCCACACTAATGTTTTATATTGTCTCATTCACTCACCACTCCCTCACTACCTAACTCAGAGAAACTTCCATTCTGGAAAGTTCTACAAATGTTAAGTGCCCTACACAGGTGTACCAGGTTTTATCTTTTATACTTGATACACAAGTATTTACTGTTTCATTACAATTGTCTGCAGTATTCTGTTGAGTGATATGCTAAACAATGTTGACACCCAGAAGCAATAGACTGTACCATATAGTCTAGGTTTATAGTGAGCAATACCATCTATGTTCATATAAATGCACTCTGTAATAGTCACACGATGATGAAATGATATAATGATTATTTCTCAGTTTGTTAAGTGACACACACTACAGCATGATATATTGGGTTGTAGGAAAAATCATGATGTATTTTTCCATGTTTTTCTATGCAAAAATGCATCATGTCTTTTCCAATGACCCTTTAGTTATAGACACATATTACATATGTATATAAAAACAAAGCCATGAAATTAAAATTTAAGGCGACCTGTGAACAGAATGAGAGGACATTTGGATTCTTTAGGCATCCCTGTTTCTAATTTGGTACTAATTTTATTCTATACCTTTCTGCAGACAAACCTTTTGCATCTCTGTGTGGAAGGCTCTGTTCCTGCCAATAAGCACACTGTGATTTGGAGTCTATCTTAGTTCACTGTTGTGTTGCTAACAGAAAAACTGAAGACAGTGATTTATGAATTAAAGAGGTTTATAAGACTTATGATTTTAGTGGCTGGAAAGTCCAAAAGCATAGGGCTGGCATTGAGCTGGCCTAGATCAAATCATAGTTGACAGAAGCAGAAAGTCTGGTGGGTGGATGTGGAGAGAGCAACCAGATGTTCTCTTGCAAGAACAAACTCTTCATTTTGTCTTTTGCAAGACGGCATTAGTTTAATCATGAGGCTGATGTCTCTATGATCTAATGATTACTTACAAGGTCTCAGCACCTCCCACAAAATTCCAAAACATGAGCTTTGGGGAAACAAACCATTATCCAAACCATAGCACAGTTCATAGATAATTAAATTGTAACTAATTATTGATTAGGGTATAATCATGCTGCATTTTTTTTTTCCTGAGGAAGAAAAAAGGTAGTAAATAATGTGAATGTTCAGGAGAGGGGACTTTTAGAATGGACTGCTGAGTGTTAAGTCAGATCTCTTACTCTCGGGCACATGGCTAAATAGCCTCTAAGAGAGAATGTGGGCACTTAAATTTGAAGAAAAATGAGTGTGAAACTTTAAGGTCATTTGCCTAAAAGGTAATTACTTTTCCCTGGACTTCTTCTATTTTGTCTTCACTTATTATGGAATCTGGACTGGCTTCAACTGTGCAGAAAAGGACAGTGTCCGGGGGATGGCAGGGCCACAAGGCAAAAGGAACTTGAATGGCTTTGGAATTTGATATTTCTTCAGACTTTTGATAAGGTAACAAATATTTATTTGTTTATTCTTAAAATTAAAAGCAGCTATATTTTTAAATTTGTTTGGTGGCTATCACCTTTACTACTATTTATGAGCTCGAGATGAGTTCACAGTGAATGAAATAAAAGGACTCTGGGTGATGTAATTCTATGCAATCAGTACAGAAAAGTCTCAGAATAATTAATTCTATCAAGGGTTTGACCTTAATAGTCTTTGCATTGTAATAACATAGTCTTGCTTTCGTGCAATTAGTAAACAACCGAGAGAACATTCTATCTTTGAGTGAAATCTGCAAATAGAAGGGAAGGATGTGGATATTGGTCCTTGGAGGAGAAACAACTCTTCAAGGTTAACTGTAGAACAGAGTGTGGAGAAATTGGAGCAAGAAGCTCTTTATTGAGTGCCTTGAATGAACGTTGTTTTCTGTTTATCAAATATTAATTTCGTAGACCCTGACCACAATTCAAAAGTAGAAATGATTACTTATGCAGATTATGAGCATCTGACTTGTTCAATGGCCTGTTTCTGCCAACAGCTCAGAAATGTGTATTTTATAATTCAGAAGATGAGCTTTTACTGTGTTTAGACCATCCTGCCATGTATCTTGGTTGCTAGAGCCATTGCCCTTCGTCACCATAAACCAAGCATTTCTTTAAAAGATAATAATAGTATTTTAATGATCCCTGAACATATGTCCATATAGAATATTAGATATATTTACATATAATATACTTTATCAATGCTATTTGTTAATTAAAATTTATTGTATTAGTGGATAATTCATTATAGAAATGAAAAGTTACAACACTCTGACAAGGAAAATTTGATGCTACATCTGGTAATTTTTTCCTTTATATGTGCTTGGGCCTCAGGTTCAGAAATTCTTGAACTTGCAATACTTGACCCCAGAGGTTATTGACCTAAGTTTGCTCCTTTTGTAACCATGAAATTTCTCATTTTTCTCACTTATTCTTCATTTTACTTATCTAAAAGTTGTTACCTATGCATATGTTATTTTATATATATGTTGATATTATCCACCTCTAAAAGGCTTGTAAGAACCATAAGTAAGGGATCACAAAGGCTATCTTCATCATGGTATTTTCATTGATTTACATAGTGCCAGGCTCATAGATGGTCCTACATTTGCTGAATAAATGAATGAATTAATAATGAATCAGTAAGTGAGCAATGAATCAAATGAATGAATTAATTGAGTGAAGTGAGCAATGATTGAAAGTAATCATATGATATTTACTTAATTGTATCTATGTATATAGTGTTTGTGTTATATATGTGCATTGTGTCTGTGGGTGTGTGGATGGCATTTTTTCTTACTGCACATTTTGCAGTGTTTTAAATGAAATGGGATATTTCCTTTACCTATTATCACGCATACAAATAATGCTATTCTTAAAAGTTTTTACCTCCTCTGCCGAATTACCATTGTTAAATAGCTTTATTTCTTTATATTTGACTAGTTATTCTATAAAGTTTGCATAACCAATAGCTCTTTTAGTCATGCAAGCTTGGGATGCTTCTTTTATTTGCAGTGTTTTGACCCTTCTGAAAGGTTTTTCTGTTGGTTTTTGTCCTTGGATGGAACTATTTGGAATATGTCCTTTAGCTTTTTAGTTTTGGTTAAGCATGAATCTATTCTTTTGTAGTTATTTTTTCCTTTTTTTTTGGTTATAACAATGTTTCAGAAGCTTCTGTTCTTTTTCAAAAACCATTTGATCATGAGGGAATTGGAATGTTACATTTCAAAAATTGAACACCTCATCCTGAGGAATGAAAAGCTTTGAAATGGAGGTATCCAGTGTCCTTGCATTTAGACCAGAGCTCAGAGTCTGGGCTGACTTGAAAGCTGAGACATCAAAAGTATACAATTTAGCTGAGTTTTCTCAAGCTAATCTTCAAGTCACCTAAAATGCAAGCTTTGCTCCTCTGTCTCTTTTCAGTTCCAATATCTTGTTCGGTTTCTGAAACATAAGAACAAAAATTCCAAAAAAAAAGAACAAAGTTTCTATGGGAAATTGTTAGTTAATTGAACTATGTTTATGGTAAGAATAAAGGGACAAATAGTAACAAAAATTGGGATGATTTTAACATTTTTAAATGTATCTATCATTTGCTAACTCAAATAATTTATATTCATTATAGTTTGTCTTTAATTATCACATAATCAATATGATTTTATTTTTACCCAACATATACCAGAAACATCTGATGGCCTAAAGTAGTGTTTAAGCAACTATTGACTCACCTAGCCTTTATTATTATTTTAATTGATGGCAAAAAAGTTTCTAAAATTTTATTTAAGTGTTGATTTACTTATTATTAGAGGTTTTTTGCCTTAAGGCAAAAAATAGACAGAGATAGACAGAGACTATGAGAGGGAAAATGAGAAACCACTTTCTGGGGGCATGGTTACACCACAATCCCTTCTCATCCATTCTCTTTCTGGGATCTTGGGCACACATGCACGTGGGCCTGGCATGATTTTCAGACCATTGGGTCCAGGACTTGAACGATGGTAGGCTATGTGGGAATCCAGTGACGTACCACTATGCCATCTATTTGTCTCTAAACTTTTATTTAAGAAATATATTGTTTTGGGGGCCAGCAGGTGGCATGGTGGTTAAAGGCACTGGACTCCTACATGGACAATTGCAGTTCAAGTCCTGAACCTTGTGGCTTGCTTTCACTCTGTTCCTCTCTGGTCAAATTTAAATAAATAAATAAATAAAGTTAAATGGAACAATTCTTTAAAAAAAAGAAATGTATATATTTTTATATCTTAGCTGTCTTTTGTCTTAATTACAAGGGTTTTCCAGTATCAATGTCTGACTGTATGCCCTTCTTACTTAAAAAAAAAAAAAAAGTATTGGGGCCCAGAGGTAGTGCAGTGGTTAAGGACCCCACATTGCTCAGTATGGTTTGAGTCCCGAACCTGGTGTGCTTGAAACTCATGTCAGGCATGTGCGTGTGCTCAAAATCCCAAAAGGAGAATGAGGAGAAGGGATTGCAACATGACCATTCCCCTGGGGAGGAGATTTTTCACTTTCTGTCTCTCTGGTGAGTTCAAAAACCCTATAGCAAAATCTTTCTCTACAAGAAAAGAAAAAAAATTAAGTGATATGCATTCATTGTAAAAATGTGTCTGAGACAATATTAATAATTTTATTGACAAGGATGTGTTCACATTAATAATACTGCTTTGTTTGTTGTGAATTTACAAACACTCTCAAGTGATTCTTTTAAATTACTGGCAAATTAGACACACATACAATTATAAAACAATACGTTTTATTAAAAAATAGAGCATTTGAATCACATAAGTGAATTATTTTAGTAATTTAGAAGTAGGAGATAATATAGATTCATATATTTTAGTAATATTCCAAGAATTCAGAGAGTCATTTTAGTACAGTGAAGTGGCGTCCAAGCAGAGCAGTAATCTTGGTTTACTCTTGAGAGAAAAGTGTGCACAAGAAAAAGAGAAAGAAAGACGCACTCTTGACATTCTCATCACACCAGGTAAGAGGCTGAACAGAGCTACCGAAGGTCATGAAGTGCCTAGAGATACTGGAGTTGTGGTGGCGATACTTTTCTGAAGATTTGGCCATTCAATTGAGACCTCAAGAAGACCAAACCTTAGGGGAAAGAACCATCCTGTAGAACAAGTACCAAAAGTAAGAACCACACTAAACTAGAATTGCTTTAGCAGAGAATAAAACCAAGCAATTGAAGGACCCAAGATTCATCTGTGTCTCTTTCATCTTTAGCATATGATTGTCAAGGTTACCATGCTTGTTTGGATCAAGCAGCTGCAAGGGGCAGCATGGGAGATTTTTAAGAGACAGGCATGGAAGAAGTCTACATTATTTCTGTACATATTTCATTACTTAGAGTGCAGGGATAGGTCCGTTCCAGGAAACTGGGCAATGTGGTGGCTGTAAGTCAGTAAGAAATGGAGTGTGCAATAAACCAATCTTTGAAACATTTACAGTGCACATTGAAGAATGTGGTGCTGGTGGGAAGAGAGAATATGGTAGGTTTCCACAGCTTTGAAAAGAAAATCCACTCTGAATCATGCATCTGTTTTTGAATCTGTGAATAGGCACTTCCTGCTCAAGAGTAGCAGAGTGGCTGCTTAAACCTTTCCTTACCATTGTCAGAGAAAAAAACAAAGCTGTATGAATTATGCCAAGTAATTTTATCCTGGACACCACTGCACTGGCTCTTGAAAGTTCATTTTCCCTTGTCATTGTACCAGTTGCTCTGGCTTAAGTTTCCTTAGGTTCACATACGTATAACTAAAAGAGCTTCCTGTTGGGGCACAGTCTTTGTGGTCAGGAAGAAGAGGCAGAGTATCTCTTTGTTGACAAACACAAGACATTATATATACACATTATTTATAAGAACTTTAGGTAGTTAATTACCAGACATGTGTGTTTATTTATGATTCCAAATACCTAGTATGTATATTTATGGCAGATGAATGTAAAGAAATATATACCAGTAAGCATCCATGCACAGTGGATTCTTTACACATTGTCTGATAATTTACTGCTACATGATTTGATACACCCCTCTCTATGTTGGTGTTACTAGCACAGGCACAAGATGGAGGATGGTAAAGAAGGGCAGAGTGGAAGATCAGGAGATGGAAATGAAAATGTCAGAGCAAGTGTGTACGAGGCACAAGTGGCCAGTCTAGGTAAACTCAGGACAATCCTCCTTTTGTCTTTGTTAATGGCAATAACTCCATTTGTGTGAAACACTAGAGTGGACTTAGATGAAGTGTTCTCTTCAGCATGGTTCCTAAGCTCTTGAAGATCCTAAGAGCAGAGGACTGAATGATGCTGGAGAGCTTATCCTAAGCTTTGAAGAGATTATCCCCCAAATTCGCTAGCAGGCCTGCAGAAGGTGACCTCCCTGTTATCGCAGAAAGCTCCACACAGCTTGAGATCATCCACACCATTATGGCCCTTACTGCCCTGTAAATGCCTTTAAGCAGCTTTAGATAGAAGATATATGGCCTGGGCCTGGAGCAGAAAATTCCATCATCACAATTTCTCTGCTGGGCCCTTGTTTAAAAACATTGCTCACATCTTTAGGTTTGACAGGAAAACAGCAGCTGTTTTCTGATCATTCCACCATCTGTTCTTTATTGCTTATATTATTAACATTTACAAGGGCCAATTAGTATTTTGAAGTGACTGAGATGATTGATCAAGAAGTACCCAGCTACGCTTATCATGACACCTGACTTAAAAATGCCAGAGGTAGCATAAGTTACTTAATATTATCTCACCTCTGAAACTATGATCTAGTCCACCTGACTAAATTCTCTCATTTAATAATCAAGTGAGTGAAACTGCTTTTCTTTTGTTTAAGTTAACGTTATGTACCCAAATTCCTTCATGGTCAGTCCCTACGACGCCTCTTTCAGTATACCAGTCCAAAACAATCTCTTTGTCACTTAAAAGACATTTTAAAGTTTATCTAGCATTTTAAAATTTATTATCAGTTATTGTATTTATTTTTATATGCATTATTTTATCCTTCCGTTAGTTTGTTATCTTAATAATATGCTTCTGGAAGGCTAGGACTGTAGATTGTAACTTTACCCATCACATCACCGTGTGAAACTGAATGATGACTGGCTCTGCGTGAATGCACCCGAAATGTTAACGGACAGACATCTATAGAGTGGGTCAATTCTGTATAACATGATAATGTCAGAGGTTCTGTTCCTGGACTTGAAGGGTATAAATTGTTAAAATTGCTGGTTTATGCAACTAGCCCTTTTTGAAATCCTAGCAGATACAGATATTTTGCCGAAATGACTGTAATATCCCTCAGCCTCTCTTTGTGCCTGTATCCTTTTCTTCCCCAGTTCATTCTCCATACTACATATAGCCAAAGTGAGTGATCTTTTTACAATGCAGTCATCCGTGTTACTGTCCTGACTAAAACCTTCAGTAGTTTTCTATTTATCTCAAGATAAAGATCAAACTTCTTGGCATGACATTCAACATTCATTATGATCAGGTTCCTGTAGGTCTCCTTGCCCCTGCCATATTTTCTAGCTTCACCCAACTATGTGGAGATCTTTACTACTGTTACGATGTGTCATGCTTCTCTGCTGCTTCACAAGCTCCTCTCTCTGCCTAAAATGAACTTCTCTCTTTTTCATCTGGAAATATTCCAGTGGACCAAAAGGTGTAGACAAAAATGTCTTCCTCCAGCCCTCTGGCATCCACTAACACTGGATTATATTTTCCTTACAGCCTTCAGATAATACTCACTGCATCAACACCCCGGACCTCCCTGTACCATGTTGTTTGTTGTTCCTATGCTATGCTTAATATTTTGGAGGATAGGATCCACAGCTTACTTTTCTCTATTTCTAGAGTACCACAGGTCCAGACATTTAATGGTTGTTCGATAAATGTTCAGTGAGAATATTTAAACAAAGTTTAGCAACAACATTATTAATTCTTATTCATTTTAAAGCACTTACAAGGTAATGCCAAGTGCGCATGACACATATTATATGTAAGGATTGGGTGCAATCCTACAGTAACCCTGAAGGGAGACACAGCTATTCTTTTTTTTTTTTTTCTTCCAGTGTATATCCATCCTACCTTATGCTTGAACCAAAGAAGGGTCTCAATAAATATTTGGTGAATACAAAAGGTCTACAAAACATTAATGGAAAATTTGTATTATGAAAAATACTATATATGATTTAAAAAATTTTTGCTACAAGATAAACTTGTACTTTAATTTCATTTTCCATGAACTTTTTGAAGTACTTGCATGAATCCTCATAAGAATTATATAATGTTGATGCTATCAATGTATTCATTTCACTGGTATCACAGTTTAGCTTAAACATGCTAAATAGCTTGTTTCAGACTGATGCTCTTAAATATCAGATTCAAGATTTGAACCCAGGATTTTTACCGTATTCCATAGTCCACTTTGACATACTATATCTTATATGTAAAATAAAATGTTAGATTTTGAAAGAGACAGGACACAGACACTAATATTAGGATAGAAATTATTATAAAGCATTTATGATCTATATAATAAGGCTGAATAATGAAATTAATGCTCAAGTGAAGGATAAACAAGTTACTAGCAGTGTACAGTGAAATACACCATAAGTCTGCTTTTGGATATATGGAGAATCTAATGGAAGAGAAGATGTTAAATTGAACTTTGAATAAAATTGAAGACATGCATACAAGGAAAACTGTGATTAGCAATGGGGTCACATATAAAATGTCATAGATGCATAGATAAACAGATTTTCCTAGTAGGATCACAACTAGAGTGAACATCATGGGAAAATGAAGATAATATCAGTTGAAATAATAGAACTGACGAAATGTCTTGAATTCTATGTTAAAGAATTTGAACTTCATCTTCTAAATGATGATAAAATAATTCTGAAAAAAAATGAGGGGCTGACCCTGTGGTACAATGCTTAGATGCTGAACCAAGGACGACATATCCCATATGGCCAAACAGGATTTGAATCCCAGCCCTGCAGGCTTTATGCTGAGTGTAGCCATGCATGTCTAGAATCCTGGCCAGATGGAGAATTAGGAGAACAAAGGATTATAGAGTGTTGAGATCACATTGGGATATTCTCTCTCTCTTTCTCTTTCAC
>NW_006159990.1:6476680-6493984 GCF_000334495.1 Tupaia belangeri chinensis | reverse complement strand
TTTCCCTCTCTGTCTCTCTCTCCCTATCATGCACTTATGTGCCCTCTTGAATTGAAAGAAAATGAAAAGTTTTGAAAAAAATGAATAAAACATTTATGCTCTCTGATATACTAGGTTGTGTAAGGGCTAGATTGGAGGAGTAAGATATTAGAGACACAAAATCCATTAAGAGACCATTGCAAAGTCCAGGTAAGAAATGTCAAGCATTCAGCTAAATAAATAGTAGTGAGACTAAAACTCAAGGAGTGGTGATAAAGTTTAGCGTAGATTAAGTGTCCACAGGATTTTAGAAATGGATGAGTATGCTACTTAGGGTGAGGAGGTCGGAAGAAAGACCCATAATGAATTCTGCAACTGGTGGTGCAGTAAAGCCTGGAGCTACTTCATTACAATTGATTTAGGACATTGTCTGTCTTCAAGGAAATATATTGTAACCATAGTAACAGTATTTATTTATTATTAAAATGTATTTATATCACACCTGATTCCAAAGGTTATATGACAACCCCTAGCAACAATAATAGGTTTTGTATTTTCAAAAAGAAAGGAAATTATTTTTTTTTCTTGTTGAAAAGGGCTGTCTCAATTTATTCATCATTTTCTTCTTAAGGAAATTGCATTTTCTTTTTGCTTATTTTTTTTCACACCAGTTGCTGGATAGTAAATCAAAACCTGGCATTCAGTAATCTGAAAACCACCAAAATCGAGCAAGTAGAATGGGGAAAATAAAAGTTAAGAAATGAGGCTGAAATCAGGTGTTTATAGTCAAATAAGAGAGAGAGGAAATCAAAAAGTTAGAAGTGTGTTCCAAAGTAATGCTGATGCAACTCAGGATTATGTAACTAATAATTTTTAATGTTATCCCCGTGATCTCTCTAAAGTGGTCTCTGAACAGATGAAAGCTTAGCAGTTCTTCCGAAGGAAGAGAAAAATGTGGTTCTAAATTATTTGACTTATATGCTTTAATTTTAGTATAAGTTTATTTATATGTAATAATTGATTATCATTTAGTCACTTGACTAAGATCTATGATATAAGACAATTGAATATTTTCTAAAATAGTTTATTCTGATTGAAATAGGTCAACACATACCAGGCTGTTATGCTGCATAAAAAACTGTTATTCTCTTCATAGTCTGACATCCCAATTTTCATTTTTATTATTATATTACATTATTCAATTTCACTATACACACACACACATATACACGTACACACACATATACACACATGCATATGTGTGTGTGTATAATTACATATATAGTTTTACATATTTATATCATATATCCCCTGGAGTATGAACTTCTAAATATAGTTTATATAAATATATATATATATATATATATAGAAGACATCTATTTTAGTATACTTATTTTACTTATTTTCTCAGACATCTAAATTAGTATACTTATTTTACTTATTTTCTCCTTGGTCATAGATAATTTACTAAATGCATTCCCATCAGTCTCTATATATCAAAACCCCAAAAATAAAAAATTGCAAGGGAGGGACATTAATGACTAGACTATGTTCGAAGTGTATCTCAATAAGTTAGTTAGAAAGAATGTGAAACCAACTGATATTGCCTCCAGAATTTACCCAAACACTTTTCCTTACTCATTCCATCATCATGAACAAAGTTAGAAATAAAAACAAAGATAGATTCCAGCGTAACAAGAGAATGGATGTAATTGAATGAGATGCCTGATTTCTCATCCTTGAATTTATGCATTATCTTTCTATAAGCTTTTGGCATCCAATGCACTACTATAAAATCTGTACTAAGTAACTGCAGTGACTGTTGAGGTGAACAACCCAGATCTTCCTCTCTCTTCCCTGCTGGTCGGAGTGAAGCTGCTGACAGTTGATAGCTGAGTCCCTCTGTAGGGAGTTACCTTGTGCAAGGTTGTACCTGCTTACTAGGCATGCCTGCATTTCACAAAGGACCTTTTCAGGGCTACAATTTCAGACACCATTGCCTCAAATTGATCAATCTTTTCAGGGTCATCCCATCTTCAGAGCAAGCCATGGGCTTTGCAAAGGCTTCTTTTGCAAAGCAGGGATGTCCTGCTTCCCGCATTCCTTTATGAGGTTGTATCTGAGAGCATTTCTTGACAAAATTCTCATTTCCAAATCTTCATCTCAGATTTGGCTTGTGATACTAACCTTTTCTGTTTTGAAAGAGAGTATCTTTTATTTTTGTATTATTATAGTGCTATAAATCTCCAACCCCAGAATTAGAATACCAGTGTGAAATTTGCACTAGAAGTAGTGTACAACTTCAGCTGAAGGTTTCAAGGCTCTTTCACCCTATCTCTGTGGACAGCTGTGACTAGCCTAAAAGACCATATACACTTCTTGTTTTGCTAGGTTCTTTCCTCCTCTGAAGGGTGGCTCAAGCAGAGACCCAGGGAGTTGGAAAAAGACATGAGGCACTTATGTCATGTTTTTTTATTGGGTGAGTTTAGCGGGAGCTCAAATAGCTCTTAGCAAACTTGCAAAAGACCATAGCAGCACTCATAGGCACTTTTTCCCTATTGAAGTTAGTAATGTCTGTGGAGAATGCTCACAGAGCAGCTTCCTCCCTCTTGGAGCTTTGGAGAGGATCCCAGGAGGAGCTGAGCTGAGCCAAGTTAAGGATGAGCCGAGGTTATCATAACTCAACAGCCTGGACTAAGACTGAGCTGAGTAGGGCTAGCTAGCAGGGCAGAGCAGGGCTGCAGGGCTGCAGGACAGTGCAGGGCAGGGCAGTGCAGGGCAGTTCAAGACAATGTGAAACAATGCGGGGCAGGGCTAGCTGACCATTGCTCCTTTCTTTTAAAGGAGCTGCAGACAATAGTGGCTCATTGCCAAAACCAGACTGTTACACAAACACATGTGCATTACATTTAATGAAGTAAAACAGCAAAGCCATAATTATGTATCAAACGCACAAGTGTAGTACAACTAGTAGCATAAGTTGTTTACCCTATGGCTTCCAAAAGTGGTAAGATAGTAGGTGAGGCAGTCAGACTAAACCATCCTGACTTCATTTGCGAATACACACACAAAAACACACATTTATTTATTTCGCTTTCCCCAAGTAAGGACAAAGACCTAATTAGGAGTTAACAATTGGAGAACAGTATCTGTAGAAGTTAGGAGGGAAGTCTTTTTTTTAACCTATGAAGAGAACTTATGCAAAAATGTACGTGTAGAAATATGTGATGGAAAAATAGATTTATAAAAAATGTCTTTCCTTTTTTTTTTAATTCATGAGAGAATGTGGTGTGTACATATGCTTGTCTATGAGAGAGAGAAAGAAGGAGTGACTTGCATAGATTCTGGTTAGGCAGCAATCCTTCCTCCAATCCTGTCCCTCAGCTCTTGGTTGCTCATGCTCATGCCAGATGTGTTTCAGGCTGACTGTGGTTGCCATTTGTGTTCTCTTGAAGAGTGCATTACTGATGTGCCTTATAGCTATGCCTTGTTTTTACAGACATAGCTTTATACTTTGCAAAAAAGAGAGAGAGAGAGACAGAGACAGAGACAGAGGGATTATCAATTACAGTTGATATAAACCAATAGATTTTTAAGAAATGGAAAATAAGCTAAAGTCTCAGGTGGTACTAGAATAAAAAAACATATTAAGTGAATACTCCAGACAACAGTTATCTTTGCTCTATGGCGTTCCTCATTTTTCATTGGAAAAGTCTTCCTAAATACTCATGTATGCACAAATACTGACACACAAAGAAATAGAGATATAATATTTAACTTATTTATATTTGTCATTTGCACTGTATTTTGACTTTTTCTTTGCTAGTCATCATAATAAGAAAAAATTCAGTGGAATGGAAAAAGTAGCAATATTAAAATAGTATTTCCAAGTCCAGCAAGTGCCATAATTCTTAAAGCTCTGGACTCCACATGGCTGGCTGTGGTTCTAGTCCCAGACCTGGCAGCTTGAAAATCATGCTGGGCTCATGTGTGTGCATGCCCCAAATCCCCGGGAGAGAATGGAAGAGAAGGGTCTCAGGTGTGGCCACACCCCCAAAAAGTGATTTCTTGCTTTCCATCTCACTGTCTCTCTCTGGTGAATGCACACAACCTATGACAAAAACCTTCAAAAAAAAAGTGTTTGGGAGTTTAAATCATGACTTTGTTCCTTTTGTATATTCTTGGGAAAAGTATTGAATAGTAGTACTTTCTAATACTATTGACACTAGTATTTTCCTCATATGTAGATAGATTAGATTAAAACTGGCTGCCTAACCACAGGTATGACCTAGAGTTTCCCAGCAACCTTATATAAGCCCTCCTGTATTTCCAGCCATGCCTTCTCAACATAAAAGTTAAATGTTTACAAAAAAATAAGCAAAAATTTTTTTATGTATAGGTGATAACTTATTGAATTAAGTTATTTCTCGATAAAAATAGCTTTTCTTTTTTCCCCCATTATATAGGCCAGTATTTTCAGCCTTGTTGGATATTATATCTGCTATTTATAAAAATATTTTGATAATCCTAATATTATTTTTAAATATAAATAACATAACCTATTTTTAGGCATGCATTTTAAAATAAAAATAATCTAAACAAAATATAAAAAGAAAAGTTAAAAAACTATTTCAAATACTTATAAATAAGTTTTATTTTCTATCCTTTTTTGAAATCACATTTCCAAAGGAAATATTTCTATATTTCTGTATGTGTATATTTTTAAGAGAGATTTTTGTTATACAGTGCATGTGCTTGCTGGAGAGACAGAGAGACAGGAAGTAAGAAATCACCCCTCATCCCCCATGGGGATGGTCATGTTGTAGCCCTTCTCCTCCATTTTCCTCTTGGGATTTTGGGCACACATGCACATGTGGACAGCATGAGTTTCAAGTCACCAGATCTGGGACTCAAACTGCCATCAGCCATGTGGGAGTCCAGTGATGGAGTTCTTATGCCATCTTCTTGTTCTGTTTGTCTGTATTTTAAAAAGTTAGAACGTGGGACCAGCAGGTGGCATGGTAGTTGGGGTGCTGGACTCCCATAAGGCTGACCTTGTGGAGTTTTGAGTCCTGGGCCTGGCAGCTGGCTCTCTCATGTTCTCTTCCCCTCTGGCTCTCTCTCTGGCAAGTGCACATACCCTATAGAAAATTTAAAATAATAATAAATAAAATTAAATAAATGATGTTTTTTTGGAAAGAGTTTTGCTATTAGGGTGTGTGCACTTGATGGAGAGACAGAAATTCAGAAAGAGAGAAATCATCCCTCAGGGTGGATAACCACACTGCAATCCCTTCTCCTCCATTCTCCTTTTGGGATTTTGGACATGTATGCACATGCACCTGAGGTGAGTTTCAAGTCCCCCGGTCCAGGACTCAAATGACAGTCAGCCACGTGGGAGTCCAGCACCTTAACCACTACACCACCTGCTGGCCCAAAATTAATAATTCTTTAAAAAAGGTTAGAGCTTAACTCTAAAACTCAAGTCCAGTTGTCTTTTTTGAATGATAGATCTTAATTTTCTAGAGTAATTGACCTATTAAAATGGTTTCTTCTTGGGTTAATTTAGGTCTTTTTGGCTAGGAAATCACTTATTTATTTTTCCTACTATTGACTTTCAAAATTATTGATTGATTATAAAAATAGTAGTCTTTTATAACTCTTTGGGTCATTCCTATCTCTTTTTTAATTCTCAGTCATATGCTGTTTGCTTTTTTTTTCTCTCTTTGTTACTTCCTTGGGACTATGAAGGTCTTGTATATTTACTTACGTGTGTAAAGAAATAGCTTTCATAGTATTAATTATCATTAGTAGTACTGTCAAAGGTTCTAAGTGTGTTTAAGAATGCAGATTCTATGGTTGGACCACTAAGTTTTGAATTCTGACCCTTTCACCTTCTGTGTGAATCAGGCAAGACAGTTCATGTGAGATTTACCATGAACCTCAAAAGTTCATGTGTTGGTACTTGGCGTTATTGTGAAGGTATTAAGAGGTATTAAGAGGAAGCATAATCTAATTACGGTATTGAAAAGTGGGGCCTTTGAGAACTGATTAGGCATCAGTATGATGGTTCCCAGTGAGTGTATAAGGAGAGAAAATGAGCTCATAGACCCATAGATAAATCTGCCCTTTCTGCTTGCACTCATGCCCTCTGCGATGTTGTGATGCCTACTCCCCATTTCTAAGCTTCTATGATTAACCGAATAAAAATTGTTTTGTAATTTAAGTTCTATCTTTGGAGAATAGAAGAATGTTTTAGTCAAAATTGGCAAAAGGGAAATATATATAACCTTTCAATCTGCCATCATCCCAGAAACCCTCATTTAAAAAAATTTCTCTTTAATTTTTATTTTTATAAAGCAAAAATTACACATTTATTATTGCTAAATATTCCATGTTTCACATATAATATGAAATGGTTTTTAAAGGTATCATCAATGAAATTTGCAGTAGTTTCTCTGCCCATTTCTTTTCATTTGTTTCAAGACCCTGATAAATACTGAAATTGCTCCATGAGTGATTAATTTGTAAAAACAACCATATCCTCAGGTTTCTTTTTACCTTTATAGTCTTTAAAAATAAAATAAAAATGCTAGAATATGTGACTTGATCCAAGAAATTGTCCCCTGGAAAGCTGTTGAGGCCATGAATGTGCTTTTTGAAGTTGTGGCATCTCATTAAGAAGGAAGCCTACTTCTCTTCTATACATTAGCTTCAGCGTCAGGCGATGCTTTTGCAGAGCATGTCTACAGGGACTTTGGAAGGGAACAGAGGAAATCATGACCTAGAGGCAGCAGTGTTTCCTAACAGTAAGGAAAGAATAGCTACACGTTCTTACAGGTGCTGTGGGGGATTTCCTTACTAAACATTTTGCATTTATAATTTTTATTTTTTAAAAATAAAGAAACATAAGGATGATTTAAAAATAAATTCCCTTTGAATTGGAAACCCGTAATATCTGACTGAGTAACAAAGAGAAACACAATTCACCACTTATCAGTTTACCATTCAACTGTGCACTTTGAACCAGTTCATGCTATTAGTTTTAAGTTGGCTTTATGGTTAGTCCTAAATTAAATAATTAATACTAATTTGTACCAGTTGTTAAGGATTATTATTGAAATATAAGTTACTTAGGAGTATAAGAGTGGTAATAATTTTGAGAAAATTCCTTTTAGGAACTCGCTTTACTAACAATATAAGTTTCACCAAAAATGTTTATAGTGCTATAGAAAGTCTTTAGTATGTAAAAGAATAGAAAAATATTAAAATAACAAAATACACATATAAAAATAAAAATAAAGTATACATACGACTTATACAAATAAAGAATAAAGCTTAAACACAAATCCCTCAATTCACTGTTTGGGGATAAGCACTTTAACTATCATGTTAAATCTTTTTAAAGTAAATTATAGTTTAGAAACAAAACAAGATAATAAGGAATATAGGACTTTAAAACCATAAAATGCAAGAATTTCAGATCACTCATAAAGAAAATGATTGTCAGTTTTTCATATTATATAATATATATATTAATATTTTCTTAGTTAAAAATCCTAACAGTATATACTGTCATTTTATAATTATTCCTTGACAAGTTAAACCACATATTAAGTTCATAATTTAACCAGTAATATTGCTTATCCTTTTTAATTTAAAATACCCAACACTTGTCTAAATCTAAGTTATCCAAATACAACAAAAATCAATATTAAATGAACTTAAATAAAAAATTCAATTTTTCAATTGTACTAAACACATATCAAGTACTTATTAGCTACAAGTCTAATGGCTACCATTGATTAACAAATAGGATATTTGAATTATTCCTATTATTGCAGAAATTCTAGGTGTTAATAAATAAAATATTATAAACTTTTATAATAATTTCATCCTAAATATTATATCTACTTTATAATTATTGTATATACTATATGTTTATTTAAATAATATATATTTTACATACAAATATACTCATGAGAGGACTTCAAAAGTTCATGGAAAAGTAGCATTAAACTATGAGTTTATCTTGGTGCAAATTTTGAAATCATGTATAGTTTCTTCATAATGCATATTTTCCATGAACCACTAAAGATTTGTACTCAAAATTACTTTATTGTCTTATAAGCTAATGTGATTACAACTAAAAAATTTCCTGAGAACCAGACCAGTTATATAGTTTTCTCAAAACTATTTTGAAAGTAGACCTTACAATTTGGGACCAGCAGTTAGCATAATGGCTATGTCGCTGGACTTCTATGTAGTCAACGGTGGTTTGAGTCCCGGACCCAGTGGCTTAAACTCACACTGGGCGCTGGTGCGTGTGTGCCCTAGATCCCAAGAGGAGAATGAAGGAGAAAAGATTGTGGCATGGTCATCCTCTCTAGGGGGTGATTTCTTGCTTTCTGTCTCTCTGTCTTTCTGTCTTTCTGGTGAGCGCACGTGCCCTATAGCAAAATCCTCTGAAAAAAAAAAAAAAGTAGACCTTACAATTTAAAGAAATGAGTGGGTAGAGAAGTAGAGCCCTGGTTATAAAGATCGTTTATGTTAGCTATGTTCTTAGCAGGAATTGCATAGAATTTTAGCAGATTATATGGAGTGGTGCTTGCCTGAAGTATAGTGCTTATGCTTTTAGGTAACAGGTATGCACGCAGAAAAATCAATGCTGTGTTAACAAGGATGAAGAAACTGACTTTCATTCTCCACAGAGGGTTATAGAGAGTCTTCATGGATGAGAGAATTACGATAGCCTACAAGACAAAACCAACAATATTTACATTACATAGTGCTGACTGTGGACACTATTTTTAAAAGTACTTTATAGAAGGATCAAGGGTTTAGAGCAGTTTGAGGAAGAAAGAATCAATTGTTCATCACTTACATAAAAAACTTGAGCTTGAATCCTGAAAAATCAAATTAAAATCTTTGAGGAGGGTTGCATTCTGATTGGTCTCCTGGATTTCACTTTCTTTAGCAAGTACTTCCAGATAAATAAATTAGATAACCTCCTTAGCAGAGATTTTTGTATCAAAGGGTGACGGTTTTGACAAAGTTGATGTAGAGCTATTATTTATGACAGTACTTGTCCAGAAGGTCAGTAGAGAAGGATGTTAATCGTTCTTTTTGCTATGACAGTATATGACTGTAATCTTAGGATTCCAGGAGGCTAAAGCAGGAGGATCACAATTGCCAGACCTGGATTATTATTTTTTTAATTAAGGCATGGCATGATTTTCTGTCCTTTATGTTAAGTAGAATTTGTCACAATGGCTTTTATTCAGAACTTAGCATGATAATGCTTAAAGAGCACAAACGTGTTAAAACTCTTGGATCTGCATAAAGGCCACATATTCTAAGCTGAAGTCAAGAAGCTTAGTACTGATTTCATTAGAATTTCCTGTCTTGCTTTTAAAACAATAGTGAGTCTAGCAGATAGCATAATGGTTATGTCACTGAACTCCTATGTAGTCGACCACAGTTCAAGTCCTTGACCCAGTGGCTTAAAACTCATACTGGGCACATGTACATGTGTACCCAAAATCCCCAGAGGAGAATGTAGGAGAAGGGATTGTAGTGTGGCCATCCCCCTAGGGAGGTAATTTCTTGCTTTCTGTTTCTCTGATTCTCTCTCTGTCTCTCTGGTGAGCGCACACATGCCTATCTCCCAAAAAACAAAAACAAAAACAAAAACAAAAACAAAACACACAAAAAAACAAAAGCAATTGTTACCCAGGACTCACCCACACATATTAAACTAGAAACTCTAGGGTTACCCATAAAGTGGCTTTTTTCACAAAGTTCCCCAGATAATTCTAATGGGCAAGTAGGCTTGAGAACCTCTAACTTAAATGTTTTCAAATATTCTTTTTAGGTTCTAATTGTTTTATTAGGTACTGTATTTTATTTACCAAAATGTAGATTTTAATTTTAGAAAATAAATTTAATGTAGTATGTAGTTAGTGGTAAAAGCACATTAAAACAATATAATATTAATATAATTATTTTTAAAACAATATTAAAACCCCCATATTTACATTTAGTTTCTCTGATAAAAATTGATACTACACTTGAGCTTAACCAAAAGGCTGAGAAGCAAATGAGAAGTATTTCTTTCTAGATTCAGTGATCTGATTTTTCTTAGCAATTAATATAATTTATGAGCTTTAGCACATCAGGCATTTCAGAAAGTCGCTATATCCTGGATTTCATGCCACTTCGTTTAGAGCTTCACCTTGCCCTTCAGTAAGGAATCACAGCTTAAATTTGTCATTTAACTAATTGGTACTTAAGCCATTTGAATTGAGTTGTCCTCACTCAATTATAATTCAGGTAATTAGATTGTCAACTTCACAATCCTCTTTCTTTTATACTCTTTTTCTCAGCACCCCATTGAACTTGTAAGACTGTAAGAAATAACTGTCCTTAACTTCTTTTACTTCTAGGAAATTGCAAGTTTTTAGGAGAAATAGAAGTGAATCTAGCTACAGACCCAATCTTCTGTTGTTCTCATTGTCTGGGACTTTACTTCAGTCAGGTGTTGCTCTGATTTATCTGTTTAATTTGAACTTGACTTAAGGGTGCCTTCCTTAACTGAAACTTGTGTAGTATAATGCTTTTTGGTTTATATATTCTTTTTACATGGATTTTAATTTAATAACTATGACAACCCACGATACAAGTTAGGTACAATTTTGTTTTCAGATGAGGAATAGCGTTATTAATAGAGGGATTAAATTTCTTCCCTACATTCTCAGTTGATAGTGGTAGTACTGAGACTTGGATATGGTATTCTGAATCTAATTCTCACAATGTTTCTATATGTCATATAATTTTTTTTTGACATATTTTAAAACTTCTGACTTTTCATGATGAGAAAATAAAAGTGATTTACCATATATTTAATTATATAATTGCTCAATTTGTACCCGTATTAAGGGAACCTACCTTTTGCTCCCTGGTATCTCAAGATGCATTTTATTGCCTCTACTTTATTTATGGTACAGATATGTAAATGTCCTGTATGTTGAATATCCCAGTATGAAGGCACAATACAGGATTTGAATTTGGAATCTTAGTACCCAGGAAATTCCCTAGGGAAATTAATAGTTTAAATCAAGTTGAGAATTTCTAAATTTGAAGTCTCTTTGCTAGATCCATTATTACTAACTTCAAAAGAGTATCACCTGACTGGGAGAATTTTCTATTTCATGAAGGGAGTTTTCCTCCAAGCTTTAGCTAGGGGTGACATCTTCAGGGATTTTTTGTTTTAGAATGACAGAATTACATAGACAGGGTTTTCTGACTTATGTTTGGATGATTTTGCAAGTTTGTGAGTAGATGTTGAAGTTATGCACAAAAATCCTAATAATGCTAAATATTTTTTTGTATAGCTTTTTACTTATTGCTACTGAGTTTGAAATGTCTTCTTTGTTAATTTTCAGATTTGTACTTGTAATAATACACTATTTGGTACCTTATGAACATCACAAAATCAGTATGCCTCAAACTAAAGTTCCCTGTCGTCACTGATCTCTCCCTGAAAACAGAAACTAATCCTTATCTTGGTGAATTGCATCATCATCCACAGGGGAATATCCAAACTATGCACTTTTACCTTTGAATCTTTCATTTGTCACTCTTAAGTCTTAACATATCTTTCATCTGTATCTCTCTTGAGAAATATTTTCTCTATGCTAGTGTAATTTTTGCCATTGTCTGGGCTTAGGTGTTCATCTTCTTTTAACAGAATGAACAGTTGTGTCATCTTCCTTATAGTTGCTTGGTCTCCAGGTGCTTTTCAGTTATGTGCAGACTCCACACTACAACTAACGAAACTCTTTTGAGCTCCTCTTAGATGCATAAAACATTTGCTATGCTTTTAGTATAAAATGTAGTATAAAAGTCCCTACTTATCCATTAACAGCTGCTCTCACTTCTCCCATCATACAAATTCCACTCTAGCTATGAAAGTTTTTCTTTCATTCTTTTCCTTGATGGGTTATGCTGCCTGTTGTAGATGGCACCTCCCTGGTCACCCACTGTAAAGCAGTCCTCGAGTCATTTTCTGTCATGTCCTCTTGTCTTAATTATATGCACGACACTTGTACCTGACTTTTTTTCTTTGTTCTGTACTTGCCTTTTATTGGAAAGAAAATGCTAGACCTTGTGTGTCTTATTTATCTTTCTATTCCCAGAATACAGATCACTGGTTGAAACATAGTAAATGCCAGTGTTTGTTGTGTGAATTTTATTTTCTACTGGGAATGTTCTTTTTCTCTTTTCTTCTAGTGACTTCTTTCTGATCCTTCAAAATGTATTCCAAATGTTTTCTATTTCTTGACAACTTCACTTTGACAGTATTAATTGACCCTTTCCCTTTGCTCTCCTAGCCCTTGGCACATCTGTTTATTATAATCTTATCAATCTCTATTATATTGTGTGTCTATTTTCCCTGGTGGCCTCTGAACTTTTCAAGAATTCAGGCTATGAGTTGTCAATTTTTACTATATGTTGATGTCTATTTTAGTAAGATCTCTTAAATGATGACACTGTGGTAAGGAATATTGTTCATGGTATAACTCAGTGAGAAAGTATGGGTTTGTTTTGTTTTGTTTTTGTAATTTTTAAAAGTTTTTCTTCAGAGAGAAAGAGAGAGAGAGACAGGCACCCCCAGAAGAGCCCTGATGCCTCTATTCCTCCCTAGAGCCAACCAGCCAGGATCACGGACACATGCATGCCCAACCAGTGTGTAAAAGGAAATTCCTTTGATGAATGTGGGTCCTTCCCGTGTAGCCTCAGAATAGTGAAACATTGTGCCAACTGCAGCTGGCCTGGATATTTTTTATACTGATCATTTAAATTTATTAATACATTTCTTAATTTATTAACTATCATGATGGTATCATTATATAACAAGGACAGCTATTGAACATTAGCCTAAAGGTTGCTCCTTCAGAGGAGAAAAGAGGTAACGAGGAGCACAGATAAACCACAGACTCACTACCACATGATAACCTATCCAAATTCAGAGAAGAAATTTTAGTTAATTAATGAAGTATCCTTGATACTAGGTTCCAGCAAAATAATTGTCTGCCATGCACATTATTTATAGGGTGCAACATATATTCATGAATACATTTTGGATTTCATGGGGCTTGCATTTATTACGTAACTCTAAGCATAGATTAACAAAACAAAATGGCCAGAGCAGATAGAGTGGACAGAAAGTCAACTGAAACAGGAGATGATGAGAAGTAAATACAATATGATATATTATCATGCTGGCTATGACTTCATAACAGACTACAGAGAGAAGCAACCAGTTATTTGCCATGTAAGTCTGCTAGACTTCCTGAGCGTCTCCAATAGGACAGTTTAGAAAAGATTACTCTGATGCAGAAACCGGAAAGCAGGTACATCTGTTGGCATGCTCTATCTCCCGTCCTCCATTGGTCTTATTTGCTATTGGAAGAGTAAACTCTCCTGTAGTCCCAGTGGATATCAGCCTGAAAGCTTTGTCAGCCTCTATGGAGGCCACACCTATGACTTGTGATATGGTATTTCATTCCTGTCTGAAAGCGAGGGGGAAAGTCCTTTGATCCTGAAACCTGAGCTTCTTTTCTTTTGGCATGCACTGAAGTTCATAGCCTCTCTGGAGTAAGTAGCCATAGAGGTAGTCACCTCCAAGGTGTAACAAGCACCTAAGGATGCAGGGCAAAGGGAGACCAAAAGAATCTGAGCGAATACATATATTCAACATAGTCTCTCTTTGACTTATTTGGATCCATTCATGTCACCCATTATATTGTCTTCTACAATATACATGGGGACTTTATTCTTTTTCTTTCTTTCTTTTTTTTATTTAGAGGATTTTTTCTATAGGGCGTATGCGCTTGCCAGAAAGACAGAGAGAGACAGAGAGACGGAAAGCGAGAAATCACTCCCTGGGAGGATGGCCACGCTGCAATCCTTTCTCCTCCATTCTCCTCTTGGGATCTTGGGCACACACGCATAAATGTCCGGCATAAGTTTTAAGCCACCAGGTCCAAGACTCGAACCGTGGTCAACTATATGGGAGTCCAGCGACATAGCCATTACGCTAACTGCTGGTCTCAGGACTTTATTCTTTTTGAGAATAAAAGATCTTCATTTCATCCCTGAGTTTCCCCTTAGAGGGTGAACAGTTATTATCTCCTAAAATGAAGACAGAAATGTAAATGAAACAAGCTATGGTAGTTGATCTACAGGTTAAAATTATTCTCTCCTTGAAACTCCCAATTGTAGATATTTCTCACCATAGTTTAGCATATTGTCTGATCTGAATTACTTCTTGGTGAAAAACCAAGAATTCCCTCACCAAGGGTATAAACATCTATTTGGCTTTTTAAAAGGATTATGGTTGGTACAATGATCTAGTGGGAGTTATCACTGGACAAAGAAAGCTCCTGTGTTCTAGAACACCTTCCACTGCCTTTGCATGGTTGTAATCCTATGCTATTATTATCAGTAGGTTTAAATTACTTCACCTAATATAGCAGGTAGCTCCTTTCCTGGGCCTATTGTACACAAGTATGAGAAACCACTGTGAGAAGAATATAGTTGTATTTTTAGTATCTATGAAACCTTCACTAACAATGCCTTATGGAGTTTTCCATATCCCCAGAAATGTGATTTTTAATCTGGTTGAGCCTAATGTGCCTAATGTGGGGATGGAGACGAAGCGCACATTTTTTTCAAGTAGATCCCTAGAAATGATAGCGGGACCACTAATACCATAATCAACTATTGCTTAGCTGTGGAAGTGGAAAATAAACAGTGGTGAGTTCAGTCATTAATTCTCTCACTAATCCAACATAGTGCTTATTTAGTGCACACCAGTAATCTAGGCAATAGGCAAAGAACAATGAAAAAGACTAGTTCATGTCCTGATGGGACTCCATTTGGGAAGAAGACTGTCAAAAACTAAGTACCAATGTGGTATGGGCCATAAAGAAAAACAGAAAAACAGATCACTGAGAAAACTAAGGGAAACTTCCCTTTCATATTCAGAGAAGGCCCCCCCCCCTGTACAGGACATTAACAATGAATTAACCCAAAAAAGCCAGGGGGTGGTTGTGTTTCATATGAGATTCAAGTTTCTTAGGAAAACGTTGGCCTTTTAAAAATGGTGAAGGAGCCAGCAGATTGCGTGGTGGTTATTGCACTGGACTCCCACAGGGCCTATTAAAAATTGAAAATCACTCAGGAGTGAGTGTGTGTGTGTGTGCGTGTGTGCATGTGTGTACCCCCAAGATTCTTGGAGGAGAATGGAACAGAGGATATCCCCTCTGGGGGGTGATTTCTCACTTTCCCTCTCACTATCTCTGTCTCTCTCTCTCCCTGGTGAGTACAGGCATCCTAGGACAGAAACCTCTTAAAAAGAAAGAAAAGAAAGACATGCTGAAAAAAACTACAGTGATGCTGAAATACTGTGGTCAAGAGAGCATGCATAGGGTTCCAGAGACAGGCAGGGACCAATCAAAGGTCCAATATCAGTGAAGTTCTTGAGAAATAAACCATGATGAGATCCATGGCTTAAGAAAAATAAAGTTTAGTGCCTGAAAAATAGTAAATGCAATGCCATTCTTTGAATAAAATTGAAAAGAACACAGTACAATTTTTAATATAAAAGATAGATTTAATTAAGATAGTTTTGTATTGGTGATGTAAAAATAGATATTTCCTCTGTTGTAACTTAATTTTTAATTGCAGTTATTTCACCAATTATGAAAAAATAGGAGGGAGTTTGCTGAAGGTTTTGGAAAGAAACTTTGGAATGATCCATAGCCTGATAAAAATTTCAAGCAAAGCCAACCAATTTTGCTGGGTCCTTTGTGCTAGTCCTGTACCAGTCCACAGGTGCAGGCATTGATAAATAGTTAGGTTTGTCTAGAGTATGGAAAATCAAAGAGAAAAATGTCAAAGGTAACAAGACTTTTTTGGGGGGGTAAATTTATGAATATAAATGATTAATTTTAGAATGTAAACTAGATCAGATGGAAGAGAAGCTTCTTAGCTGATGTCAGTGAGAGATGGAGCACATTCATCTATAAGGGATTTTGAAAAGTTAAAGATTTGGATTAGTGGATGAAGTAGAGAGCTCAAAAGATTGGAGAAAGGGATGGACCCATAGCATAGTAGTTAAATGCTGTGCATTGAAAGATAGATCCCACATGGTGGACCATGGTTCAAATCCCAACCCTATCAGGTTGTAAACATAGTTGGTGTATGTGTGTGCATGCCCCAAATCCTGACAGGATGAAGAAATGAAAGAAAGTGTATTCCAACATGACTATGCCCCACAGGGAGTAAGCTTTCTCCTTTATGTGCCTATTTTTCTTTTTGAGCATGTATACCCCCTGGGAATTTAAAAAGAAAATAAAGATACCCATCAGAGATTGCAATGGGGATCTAAGTTTCAGGTAATTGCAAAGCTGTTTAGTTTACCAAGGCAATGCATGTGTTAACATAAAAAGAGAATCTCAGTGGAGATGATGACATCTTAGAGATTTACATATATTAGATGGTTTTATTCTGGTCTCTCTTGCTTAATTACTGAATGCTACAGATTGGATAATTCATTAAGAGTAGAGGTTTAGCTCACAGTTTGTAGGTCCAGGTCAAAGGAGCTGTATCTGGTGATGATATTCTTGTTGATGCAGACTCTGCTTAGAACCACGGTGGCCCCCGGGCATTCTATGGCAAGAGTCCCCATGCATGTGGAGCTCTGTCTGGTGTCTGAATGTCTGATTTTGCTCCTTTTTTTTTTTTTTTCTTTGAGAGAAAGAGAGAGAGATTTTTGCTATAGGGACCATGCACTTGCCAAAAGACAGAGAGACAGAGACGAAAAGCAAGAAATCACTCACCAGTGGGAATGGCCACACCGTAATCCCTTCTTCTCCATTCTTCTCTAGGGATCTTCGACATGCACGCACACACATCTGGCATGAGATTTAAGCCGTCAGGTCCATGACTTGAACTGCTGCTAACTACACAGGAGTCCAATGACATAACCATTATGTCATCTGCTGGTCCCACCTCTCCCTCTTTTTATGAAGCTATTAGAATTCAGTCATGGGAACCAGCAGTTAACATAATGACTATGTCGCTGGACTCCCACGTAGTCGACTGTGGTTCACGTCCCGGACCCGGTGGCTTAGAATTCACGCCGTGCACATGTGCGTGCATGCCCAAGATCCCGAGAGGAGAATGGAGGAGAAGGGATTGTGGTGTGACCATCCCCCTGGGGGGTGATTTCTCGCTTTCTGTCTCTATGTCTCTCTG
>NW_006159990.1:6468116-6476649 GCF_000334495.1 Tupaia belangeri chinensis | reverse complement strand
GTCTGTCTGTTTGTCTGGAAAGCGAAAACCCCTCCAAAAAAAAAAAAAAAGAATTCAGTCATGGTGGCCCTGTTCTGTGGCCCCATATACTTCTACTCATTTCTACCTTATTATTATTTTTTAAAATTTATTTTAGAGAGATTTTTGCTATAGGGCACATGCACTCACTGGAGAAACAGAGAGACAGAAAGCAAGAAATAACCCCCTATGGGTGAAGGCCAGGCCATAATCCTTTCTCCTTCATTCTCTTCCCTGAGACTCAAACTATGGTTGACCATGTAGGAGTCCAGCAATGTAACCATTACGTCATCTGTTAGTCCCTCATTTCTACCTTTAAATCACATAGTAAAATTAAATTTCCACTTAGAGAGACCTCTTTGAGGAAGGAGAGGAGAGGCATGGTCAGATAGTATGAACCTCAAAGCAGTAGCATTTTCTTTTCTGGTATAGAAGATTATTGTAAAGAATACAGTCTTTAGGTTTGAGGTACCTGGAATCTAAAAGAAAATTTCAGCTACTTTAGAAGACTGCAGATGAAATTTGTCCTTAGGAGCTAGAACTTTAATTTCAATGCTCTTCCTTATAAATAAATACCTGACATTTTGAAGGTGATTTTGAAACAATGAAGTCATTACTTTCTGTTATTAAAATGTATTAGACACAATTTTTTCATTTGTTAATATAATTTTTCCTACTCAAATGTCATTTTAATGGAAAATGAATGTTAGTTTGTGCCAATGTTACAAATACATTGTCTATAAATCATATGTTAATGTCACAAAGAAAATACCAAAATGTAGAATATTTATTGTTTTATTTTATTTTTAAAGAATTATTTCACTTAGGAACCAGCAGTTAGCGTAATGGCTATGTCGCTGGACTCCCACATAGTTGACTGCGGTTCGCGTCCCGGACCCGGTGACTTAAAACACGCCAGGCACGTGTGCGTGCGTGCCCAAGATCCCGAGAGGAGAATGGAGGAGAAGGGATTGCTGCGTGGCCATCCCCCCTGGGGGGTGATTTCTCGCTTTCTGTCTCTCTGTCTCTCTCTGTCTGGCGAGCGCACGCGCCCTATAGCAAAAAAACTCTAAAAAAAAAAAAGAATTATTTCACTTAACTTTAATTAATTAATTAATTAATTTCAACTTGACCAGAGAGGGACAGAGAGTGAGAGAGAGAGAGGGAAAGTGAGAAAGCAAGCCTCCAGGTCTAGGACCTGAACTGCAGTTGACCGTGTGGGAATCTAGTGCCCTTAACCACCATGCCAACTGCTGGCCCCTGTTTTTTTTTTTTTTTTGTGTGAATATAAAAGCTTTTTCTATTACTGTGACATTTGTTTAATTAAAGGAATATTAAACTGGAATTGAAGGACTTAGATCAAGTATTAACCTTACTGGTTACTAGCTATTTTACAATGGTTACACAACTTCTAAGCCACAATTTCCATTGAATGAGTACTACTTGCTTTTTCTGGCTTAATCGGCTTAGGATATAGAGTTAGGAATATAGCGATTTGTATAAAATCAATTTTCAGTAAATTACGGAAGTGAAATACATCATGCAAATCAGTTATTATAATTCCCCACAGTATGCAAAATACAGAATGCAACATAGTACATATGCTTCAATAGATTCCAATACTGGAATCGAAGGACACATACTGAGGATGTCTCGGGAATGTTTTCTATGGAATAGGCTCTATCTGTATTCTGGTGTGAAAAGACCAGTGGCCATATCATTAGCACAGTAATGAAACCATGTAACTACCCTTAGTCGGATTCCTTAATGGAATTTTAACTGTCTCCCTTTCAGGAGATAGTCCTTAGGGATCTGTGCTTATATCACAAAGGGCTTCGCTTCAGTGATATTGATGTGTGTTTGGATTTTTGCCATTTTGGGATCTTATCTTGTTATTTCACATGTTCATACTGTGCTAGCTGTGCATAGGAAAATGATCATACCTCGTAGAATAGCCATGTATGGTCACTGCTTCAAAGTAATCATCAAGGGGTTGAATGCCAAGGCACAATCTTTACTGCTTTAGCTCTGATAAAGCTACATTATTTCAGGAATAGTTTGTCAACCACTGAATGGCAGCATGCTAGCTTCACTAACTTGTCCTTTTCTCTCGTAGTGTCATGGGAGTTAAAAGATACCCATGACTTCTGTGGCATCTATGCCATGCAAAGGAGTCCACACATCATGCAAAGACATCTTTTTGGCACTGCAAATCTGACCAAAGCAAAATAAAATAGTAGTGAAATGGTCCATGACCATGCGCATTTTAGGGAAATACAAATTACACAGGTGATTTATGTCCTTAGCTAGTCTCTCCTTTATTCCTTTCTATATTAAGTCATCCAGATAAGATGGAGGCTTATATTCATCCCAAAAAGGCTTTTTATATCCCATTTACTAAATACTCAAGGTGAAACATCCCCATCTTCAACATAAATGTCCCTTCTCTAGACAAATGCTCCAGATCCACTTCTGTACTTTCCTGCTGCAATCTCCTGGCTTTGTTTCTGTTCCCTGTAATATACTGGACTAACTGCTCTAATCTCTCCATCTAGGTTTTCTGGGTATGAGTTTTTTTTCTTTCTTTTCAGTTCTGCTCTCTAAAGTCTCTTCATTTTAGCCCTAGAAACTTACAGAAAATGATAGAAGAAGAATATGAATATTTATCTGGAATTACAAGGTACTCTGGCCTCATCATCCTCTTGAAATAGTACATGGAGATTTATACTCATGCCCAGTCTGTGTCCTGGCTCACCTAGGGGGCATAAGAGCTGCTAACTCTGCATTTGTTTGAAGGCAATACCAGTCTAGGCCAGGAAGCTGCCCATTTTCATCCTTGTTTTTCATATGCAGCTCGCTTTCAAGCCTCACAAAATTACTTGCAATTTAGCCACACCACACTGAGGCCAGCAGATGGCATGATGGTTGGGGTGCTGGACTTCCACATGGCCAACCTTGGTTCAAGTCCTGGACCTGGCGGCTTGCTTTCTTACTTTCCTCTCTCTTTCTTTCTCTGTCTCTCTCTGGTGGCCATGCGTGCCCTGTAGCAGGTTTAAAAATAATAATATTAGGTTGTCAGGAAAGTCATGATGCAGGTTTGCATAGAAAATATTGAAAAATATGTCATGGCTTTCCTGACAACTTAATAATAATAACTAAAATTAAATAAATAATTTCAAATAATAATAATAATAATAACCACTCTGCACTGACATTCCTCCAGGTCTTTGAGTGTGCAGTGCCTTTTTTAGATCACATTCCTGTCTCCTTGTCTGATTCCTCTGGCTCTTTTGTACTTCAATCTCACTGGTGTTGAATGTGTATTCTTCTTGTACTCACAACACTAGGTGCTTAATAAATGCATCACAACTTTTATTTTACTTTCTAGGCCAGGAAGCTGCCCATTTTCATCCTTGTTTTTCATATGCAGCTCGCTTTCAAGCCTCACAAAATTACTTGCAATTTAGCCACACCACACTGAGGCCAGCAGATGGCATGATGGTTGGGGTGCTGGACTTCCACATGGCCAACCTTGGTTCAAGTCCTGTACCTGGCGGCTTGCTTTCTTACTTTCCTCTCTCTTTCTTTCTCTGTCTCTCTCTGGTGGCCATGCGTGCCCTGTAGCAGGTTTAAAAATAATAATATTAGGTTGTCAGGAAAGTCATGATGCAGGTTTGCATAGAAAATATTGAAAAATATGTCATGGCTTTCCTGACAACTTAATAATAATAACTAAAATTAAATAAATAATTTCAAATAATAATAATAATAACCACTCTGCACTGACATTCCTCCAGGTCTTTGAGTGTGCAGTGCCTTTTTTAGATCACATTCCTGTCTCCTTGTCTGATTCCTCTGGCTCTTTTGTACTTCAATCTCACTGGTGTTGAATGTGTATTCTTCTTGTACTCACAACACTAGGTGCTTAATAAATGCATCACAACTTTTATTTTACTTGTCTTTCTCGTCCATTAGTTGGAAAGATTCTTGAGAACAAGGAATGAATCATTGTCATGTTTTTGATCCTTAGTACCTGGCTCAATGCCTAGCATATAGTGTCCTCATTCTACAACTGAAGAATCTGAGAAAAAGAGATGTAAAATGATTTTTCCTAGGTTAGAGAGCCTGCTGCGGCCACATTTTCATCATATATTATGACTCTTAGAGCCAGATGTTAACGTCTATTGAAGGTCAATTAAGATATTTCTTCCAGAACTACATTGATTCATTTTAAATTCCATTCACTTAATGATATACAGAGAGTCTACTCTATGTATTCAGTATTTGCTAAACTTAGGAAATCAAAGGAAATCATAGCCGTGCTACTTGCCTTCAGAGCTCTCATAGTCTCATTCTTGAATCCCTTCCAGGTTACCTCATTTGTCTGCTGGGTTTTTTGGCTCCAACTTTACAACTTTTTTATTTCACATATGCCCCTTATACATCTCACAGTACCCCTATTTCTAACTCAATTCTTTTTCAGGACATTGTGTTTGTGAATCTGTTGCTCACAATTCCTTCATTCTTCTAGTTTTTATTTTTCTACATTGTTCTTTGGTTCAGTGAAAAAAATCAAAATAAAATGTGATTGAATTTTCCCTTTGTAGTCTCCAAAATGAAGGAAAAATGATAAGTGCTTCTGATTTCTATAAGAGCTAAGGAACTTCCATGTACTCACCTTGAGGGTGGCTAAAAAGAAATTATATGGGTCTCTCTACCCTGCCTCCTCCCCAATTGTGTACCCAATGTATATTAGCAGAAGTCTAGATTTCACTTGAAAGTTCAAAGGTGGAGAAAAACTGTTAATTGGAAAGAGAGTGTTTCTTGTTTTGCTTCTGTTCTTCTGGCAGAAATTTGGTTTTGAGCATTTCCTTTCAAGCCAACTGAGGGTCCCAGAGAAACAAAGGAATAAAGGACCTGTCTTCCCCCCTTAGAGCTGTGAGGTCCACTAATTGTCATCTAAACACAACACAGTAGAAATGGTACCTTCAACTTCTATTTCTCAAAGTTTGAGGTTGAACATGAACAAAATAGTATCTAATTCTTATCTGAAGACTTTAAAGTTAATAGTTTGCCTAGAACATTGCAGGGTGAATAGGGGAGAAAGCAACTAGTAAAGGTGTTAACGTCACCCTACTTTTGAGTTTTCAAAGAAATATGAGTTTCCCTGAGGCTAAGTGGTAGCTAAGTTTGAGGTGGCATGAAATTATCCCTGCTAGAAGAGGGTAGGACATCAGAGCTTAGGTGTTAATGATGTAGCCAAGCAGTCATCTTGAGAGCATTCTCTACTCCAGAAACTGCCCAAGATAGAAATCTCTTTGTGTTCATATGAAAAAGGAATGTTGGAGAAACCATGGATACAACACATACATGAAGGAGAAGGTGCAAGAAAGCAAAAATAAGATTAAATACCTTTATTGAGTCCATGGTTATGGATAGAAGTGGAAATTTGGGATCTGTTATTTATACAGGCAAGGAAGGAGGCATGGATATTCATATTTTAATTAGAAAGTGTAAAAGAGAGCTGGTTCCTGTTTGCATGACAGCAAGTTCACTCTCACATAAATGAAAAGAAATATAACTCTAAGATTAATGTGGGTATTATTACCATTTATCCCTTTCTTTGTTTCTGTAGAACTCCCTCAGTTGGCTTGAAAAGAGATGCTCAAAATTAACTCTCTGCCAAGAGGACAGAGGCAAACAATGAACACTTAACACTAAAAAGAACTTGAGAGAGACTAGAAAAATCTTGTATAGTCATAAAACTGGTAAGTGTTATAGCCTAGACTCAAACCTGAAACTTATGATTCAAAATCCTGTATGCTCAAGCACTAGGCTAGACCACCTACATTGAGTTCAAATGTGTGTTCTTACTGAATGGAAGAAGAAATGCTTGATCTGTTGCTATGTGTTGTTTAAGGGGCCACCTTGCTATAGTAATTATGAAACTTAAGACTATTTATTACTGTTCTTCCTGGCTGGAACTTGATCCCCAAGAAGCCAAAATTCATGGCTATCTGTAGACTTCTAGCATAGCACTTGGCTGTGTAGACACTCAATAAACATTAGCTGAATTTGAGCAGTGAAGAATTCCTATGTAATCCAGAGTTTCAGTTGGAAACCGGGTCATGAAAAAGAGTATCAGAATGGATATGGGAATTACAGAAGCATTCACATTTTAAGAACAAAGTAAAGTTTGACAGTATATGGCATTAGAGCAGCCAGGGTTTGCTCATCTATCGATTTTTATTTATTTATTTTTATGATACAATGGCTATTCCATGTCACAGTTATCAGAGCCAAACTTGAAAGCATTTAAGAAATGGAGTCTGGGATCAGATGTTTTCAAGGAATAAAGAAAAGTAGTTGCTGGAATGACAGTAACAAATTGAGACTTCTCTTTATTAAGTAAAACATTCATCATGAAATACTCTGCACTTAAAGAATACAAATACAGTATAAATTTATAAGTACTAACACAGTGGGGACTAGTTGGTGGTGCAGAGGTAGCATAATACTCTGTGAGGGTGGACCAATTATAGGAAGATCCTGGATTTGTGTCCTGAGTTCTCCCTGTGTACACTTGGCATGCACATGTATTCCCATGATCTGAGTAGGCTGGGTATGGATTGAGGCATGAAGGACCTATTAGGGGTGCCTGTCTTAATTTCCCTCTTCCTCATGAAAAAAAATTAATAAGTGAACTTGAAATAATGAAACACATAGCAGCATGCTCACCACACAGGGGAAGAACAAGAATGCTGTCAGTACTGCTGTTTCCCTGTGTCTTTAACCAAATGACTTTTCATTACTATCCCACATCGATTTCCATCGTTGCTTAGCATGAAATTGTGTTTTACTGAATCTGCGTGATTTTCTAAGAAATGTGTTGTCAGAAAAGTCATGACTTTTTTGGGTTTGTTTTTCTATGCAAAATGTGTCCTGACTTTTCCGATGACCCAGTAGATTTTTCATATGTTTACAACAATCTATACACGGCAGCATTATTTGCATTTTTCTGTGATTTGATTTTTTTCACTCTAAGTTCTCTGTGCAGTTCATTCAGGTTCATGTGGCCACAGCTCATTTACCTCACCACTGTGATTCATTTATCTGCTTCTCTGTGGAATTTGGGCTTTTAATTTTTTTTTCTTATTCAATCTGTACAGCTTCCATCTTCATCATTATGCCTACTACTGCTATCTCCAGCATTATTTTCATTTATTTAAAACTTATTCAATAAGTATTCACTCATTTAATGCTTACAAGGAAACCAAGTGTATCGCTCTTACCCCAATTGTAAACTGAAGAAACTAAAGCATAGGAAGTTTGAAGAAAGTGTCCATGGTTTAGATCCAGTAAAAACTGGAGGCAGCATTTGAAACTAAACAGACCTGCTTCAGAGGCCCACTCACAAATACTTGCCTCTTATGTAACCTCATAACAAGATTCCTACCACACACTTGAAAGAGATTCTCTAATGTACTTAGAAGGGGAAAGCTGGGAATTTAAATGTGTACCTGCCTAATCTCATGAAGAGTTTGTATCAATTTGTACTCCCACAAATTGTGAGTTATATTTCCTATTACTCTCTATTCCCACCAAGACTTGGCATTTTTGGACTTTTCAAAGTTATGCTTTTCTCATTATAAAGTTGTTGTAAACTGACACCTAATTATAGTTTGAATTTTCCTTTTCTTGAGAAGTGATGTGCTCTGCATATTCTAATATTTATTTGCTATGTAAAAACACGTCCAGGGACCAGCAGATGACGTAATGATTATGTCACAGTACTCCCACATAGCTGCCCCACAATGTCGACTGCAGTTTGAGTCCTTGACCCAGTGGCTTAAAACTCATGCCAGGTGTGTGTGAAACACAGAGAGGAGAACAGAGAGAAGAAGAGATTGCAGTGTGGCCATCCCCCTTGGGGGTGGGGGTGGATTTCTCACTTGCTGTCCCTCTGTTTCTCTCTGTCTCTCTGGCAAGCGCATATCCCTTATAGCAAAAAAAAAAAAACTCTCAAAACAGAACAAAACTAAACAAAAATCATGTCCATAGCTTTTGATAATTTTGTTTGTCTAATTATTGTACATATAAGCCACTAATATTTTCTTGGTTATACATGTTGTAAACAAAAGTCATAGTTTGTGATTTGTTGTTTTCTTTTATTATGAACATTTATTTTAAAATAAAAATTGTGTGCCTCTCACCCACGGCCTGATGGTCAAGGTTAGAACCCCAGCAGCTTGAGAGATGTGTGGGACACCCAAGCATGTGTGCCCAGAATCCCAACAGGAGAGAGGAGTGGAGGAGACGAGATTGTGATGTGACCATTTTCCACGGAGGGTTCACTTTCTCTCTCTTCTTCTCTCTCTATCTCCCCTTGCTATATCTCTTTGAGTATACATGGCTTCTGGCAAATATTTTAAAAATTCTTTATACTCATATGTGGAAAGGCTTTCCCAAATTCAAGTTATAAAGGTCACCTGCATTATTTTTTCCCTTGGAGATT
>NW_006159990.1:6467399-6468093 GCF_000334495.1 Tupaia belangeri chinensis | reverse complement strand
CTAATACCAAGGCAGTAACTAGCTACTTTTCTGACACTATAAAATACTTGCATTTCTTGATTTTACAAATAATAATTGTGGGGACCAGCAATTAGCATAGTGGCTATGTCACTGAACTCCCATGTAGTCGACTGTAGTTAGAGTTCTGGACCCGGTGGCTTAAACTCAGGCTGGGCGCATGTGCGTGCGTGCCCAAGATCCCGAGAGGAGAATGGAGGAGAAGGGATTGCGGAGTGGCCATCCCCCTGAGGCATGATTTCTCGCTTTCTATCTCTCTGTCTCTTTTTCTGTCTTTCTGGCAAATGCACAGGCCCTGTAGCAAAAACTTCTCAAAAAAAAATTGTGTTACCTTTATTTTTTAATAGTATTTACAGCTGTTTGCTTATCTATTTTATATGTGTTTTTGATACTTGATTTTTATGGTTAGATTTCTGATACAGTTGGAATTTATCTGATGTATTGTGTGAGTTACTATTCCAACTGACTTTCTAGTTATTTAAGTACATGTTTGTCTTCAGACTGTTCTTTCCTGAGAGATTCAAACTAGCATCTTTTTCATAAGCTGATTTTTTTTTTTCCTTTTTTGGAGAGGTTTTTTTCTTATTGGGCGTGTGCACTCACCAGAAAGACAGAGAGAGACAGATAGGTAGAAAGCGAGAAATCATCCCCCCCCCCCCCACCCAAACGGGAGGGG
>NW_006159990.1:6447769-6467385 GCF_000334495.1 Tupaia belangeri chinensis | reverse complement strand
GATGGCCATGCCGCAATCCCTTCTCCTCCATTCTCCTCTCGGGATCTTGGGCACACACGCACACGTACCCGGCATGAGTTTAAGCCACTGGGGCAAGGACTCGAACCACAGTCACCTACATGGGAGTCCAGTGACATAGCCATTATGCTAACTGCTGGTCCCATCATAAGCTAAATTTTCACATATACTTGCATCTGTTTCTTCAGTTTCTGTTCTATTTTAATGGTTCATTGGTTTACCCATGAGTGAGTTGTACATAATGTTGGAGGCTTTGTAACATGCTTTATTAGCCAAAAAACTATTGTCCCCTTATTGTCTGTACAAGATGATCCCAATTTTTTTAACTCATGCATATTATTAATTTATTTGCTTGTTTTATTTTCAAATTCAATTTCTAAATGAGATGATTGTGGACATACATAAAATGTTAAGAAATAATGTAGAGAGTTTCTATGTACCCTTTACTTGGTTTCCCTCGATGCTATCTTCTGAAACTACAGCATAATACTACAGTCGGGATATTGACATTGATGTAGGCCTCACGTAACAGTTCCATCACTAGAAGGATTTCTTCTTTACCATTTTTATAGTTACAACCACCTGCTTCTCCTGTTCAATCCCTAATCCCTTGCAATCTCTGTTCTCCATTTTTATAATTTTATAATTTAAAGAACCTTATATAAATTTAGCCCTACAGTATGTAGTCTTTTGGAGTTGGCTTGTTTTAACCCAACTTCAGTTACCTGAAGATTTATCTAAGTTGATGTTTGTATCAACAGTTTACTCCTTTTACTGGCTGGGTAGTATTTCATGGTATATTTAACTCTTCAATTCCTGAAGGACATGCACTCTGTTTCCCATTCTTGGCTATTACAAATAAAGGTGCTATGAGCATTTACATGAGAACATGGGTTTTCATTTCTCTGTAATAAATTTCAGAGTTCCATTGTGTGATGTTTGGTAGTTGTAGTCACTTTTTAAGGAAACCGTCAAGTTGGGTGTTTTCAGACTGTTTATATCATTTTATATTCCCACTAGATATATATGAATATTCCATATTCTCTACATATTTGCCAGCATTTGACATTACTGCATTTTTTAAATGTTATCATTCTCATAGGGAATAACTTATTGTGGGTTTGCATTTTTCTGATGTTAAATGATAAAAATATCTTTGTGTGTTATTTACCATCAGTATATCCTCTTTGGTAAAATGTGTGTTTAGGGCATGGTTCCATATGCTAATTGAATTGTTTATATTTTTATCATTAAAATTTGAGAGTTTTTAAAAATATATTCTAGAGCCTACACCTTTAACAGATATTTAGTTTGCATATATTTTCCTACTCTGCAGTTTGTCTTTTCATTCTTTAATAAAGTCTTTTATAAAATAAGTTTTAAATTTTTTTGCTATAGGGCACATGCGCTGGCCAGAGAGACAGAGAGAGACTAAGAGACCAAGAGACTGGAAGTGAGAAATCACTCTCCGAGGGTGATGGCCATGCCACAGTCCCTTCTCCTCAAAGATTCTCTTGGGATCTTGACCATACATGCACATGCACCTGGTGTGAATTTTAAACTGCCAGGCCCAGAACTCAGACCACAGTTGACTACACGGGAGTCCAATGACATAACCATTACACCATCCTGGTCCCAATAAGTTTTAAAATTTGATGACGTCTGAATTATCGGTTTTTCTTCCATGGCTAGAACTTCTAGTGACTGGTTTAGTCAGGCCAATCAGTGATGTGGTTAAGGTAACTAGATCCCACAAGGACAACTGTATGGTTTGGTCATGGACCCAGCAACTTGTGAAATATTCTGGCTGCATGTGTGTTTGTGCCCAAAATCCTGAAAGGAGAATGGAGGAAAGGGATTGCAGCATGACCATACCCCCCTGTGCAGTGCTTGCTCACTTTCTCTTTCTCTCTCACTCTCTCTGTCTTGCTCTACCAAGTTCACATGGCCTCTAGCAAACTTACTATGTACTGAGCGTCTGCACTCTATGGCCAAAACTGAATGACTAAAGGCTATAGAAACTAAATAAATGGTTGTGAATACCAGATACAGTGTGGGAAAAGGGCAGTTGATAGAGTAGAGTGTGAGGAAGGACATTAAGGAAAAAAAAAGAGAGGCATGGCATTTATGGGTCAAAGAAATGAATTATTATCTATAGAAGAACCCACCCCCCATGGATGTCCAGTTTCTCCATCATCATTTGTTGAAAAAAATGTATTTTTTTTTTTTTGGAGAGATTTTCACTGTAGGGCGCGTGCGCTCGCCAGACAGACAGAGAGAGACAGAGAGGCAGAAAGCGGACTGAATGTATAAAAGACATAGAAATAAAAAGAAAAAAAATACATCTCCCCCCAAAAGAAGTAAAACAAACAAAACAATAAATGAACTATGTCTAGCCTAAATTCCAAATATTTTCTTCTACTTTCTAAAAATGCATTTTGTAGATTTATGTTATAACTTCGAATCTGTAAGTTACGTTTATGTATAACATGTGAGGTTTAGGTTGAGGTTATTCCCCACCCCCCATGCATGTCCAGTTGCTCCAGCATCATTTGTTGAAAAAAATGTATTTTTCATTGAATCGGTCCTGTACCTTTTTCTAAAATCAGTTGGATATATTCATACGGGACTATTTGAGGACTCTCTGTTTTATTGTATTGATCTATGTGTCTACCCATCTGGCCCATATCACTTTGTCTTGATTACTGCAACCACAGAGTAGGCTTTAATGGTGGATAGAGAAATATTTGACTCTTTTTTTTTAAATAAGATTTTTGAAACTATTCTTGGGCCTGAATTTTTTCTATAAATTTTAGAATTGTATTTTCTATGCCTCCCAAAGAACCTTGCTGTGATTTTGACAGAAATGCCATTAAACCAATTGAAATAGATCAATTTGGATTGACATTATACTATTTTTTTCTTCCAGTCTTTGACAACATTATATACCTCCATTTATTTAACTGATTTCTTTCAATACTATTTTGTAACTTTTAATATATAAATCCTATACAAAATTTGTCGAGTAATACTTACATATTTAATTTTTAGGGTTGTTTTTAATGATTTAAAAAACTTTTTCAAAATAAACTTTAAGACAAACTTCTATATTATTAAAGGTTAAAGTGTTTGCACTATAATAATTTGTATTAAATTATAAAGAATTTATAACTTTATAATGTCAATTTTTTTTTTCTTTTTTTGGAGAAGTTTTTTGCTATAGGGCGTGTGCCCTCGCCAGAAAGACAGAGAGAGACAGAGAGATAGACAGCGAGAAATCATCCCCCAGGGGGGATGGCCACGCTGCAATCCCTTCTCCTCCATTTTCCTCTCGGGATCCTAGGCATGCACGCACACGTGCCCGGCGTGAGTTAAGCCGCCGGGTCCAGGACTTGAACCATGGTCGACTGCTTGGAAATTCATGGCAATAGATACAATAACTGCTGGTCCCTATGATGTCAATATTATGTAAGCATAAGACTATTTGTGGAGAGCAGCCAGTCTGAGAAAACATGTGACCTTTAGACACATGCAGAAGTGTGCTTCAGTGGTGAGCTACTCTAGCAGGACTATTGAGAAGCATTTACAAACGAAAGCAGTATCTGCCTGCGGTCAATGGTTATTTTCCTGTTGTCCATGCCCACTTGCCCAATATTGCCAGTATCAGGCTAAAGAAAGTCACATATGTTTATCAGATTGTCCCCCAAAAACATCAGAGAAATTAAATGGTGCTAACCATTTTCACATCTTCAGACGATTAACATTCCAAAACAACTGGCTTTGAGTGCCATTTCCTTCTCCCCCATTCTCTTTGCATCCCTTTTCCACTTCCACCATTTTCTGCCCTATAAAAGAATAAACCTGAGGCCAGTTCCTGGTCACAATTTCTCCATCAGAGAAAGTTGGGTCCACCTGATCCTCGCTTTTCTATACTTGTGTGTCTTTGTGTGTTTGTTATTGCGTCCATTTCTAATCCACAACCTTCCCCACTCAGGAAAACGTGTTCATGCCAAGCAGGGCCCAGCAACTATTGTTTCTTGTATTTTACTTGTATGTTTTTAGCCTGCTTACTACAGCATTCTTTCATTTTTGATCTTTTAAGTCATAATTCTTAGATTGTCTATGTAACACTTATGCCATGTAGAATTATTAGAACTCTAGTTGTTGTCATTTGTTTGACTGCAGTAGCCTGTGTGTGTGCCTGGAGGGAGAGAAAAACACAGGAAGAAAGAGAGAGAGAAAAAGAGAAAGAGAAAGCACCCCTAAGGGAAATGGCCACACTACAATATCTTCTCTATTTTCTTGGTATTTTGGGGCACACATGCAGATGTACCTGGCATGTTTTTCAAGCCACAAAGTCTGAGACTAGAACTATGCATGATCTAATTCCTTAATAATCATACCTATAATTTCTAAACAATAGTAAATTTCGTGGAGATGAATAATTTTGCATTTTTTTAAAAGACCAACTCAATTGGGAGAGATAATAGAGTTCATTCATTGAGCAGTATGCCAACTCTAGGACTAAAGATATGTTTAGTAAATACGCAGTTTACTGTTTATATTAGTGTGTTTTAAACTTTTTAACTTTATCAGAGTATAGCTGACACTAGAAATTGTATATATTTAAGTTGTAAATATTCACTACATTCAAGATAGTTAACATTCATTATTTCAGATAGTTAAGGGTGTGTGGAGGGGGTTGAGAACACTTAGCATCCTCATTTATATCAAATTAAAATATATATTAAAATGTTATTAGCTATAGTTACATTGTTGTACATTAGATCTCCAAAACTTATTTATCTCACATAACTGAAACTTTGTATCCCTTGACATCTCCCCATATCCCTAAACATCAGATAAACACCTTTCTGTTCTGTTTCTATAATTCTGACAATTTTCATCCCACATGTCAATAAGATTATGTACTATTTGTCTTCCTGCACCTGGCTTATTTCACTTTGCATACTGTTTAGATTCAATCACATCATTGAAAATAGCAGGATATCTTTCTTTTTTAAGGCTGAATAATATTTCATTGTTTATGTGATGCATTTGATCAGTTTACTGGTCAACAAACATTTAGATTGTGCCAAATCTTGCCTATTGTGAGTATCCTGAAATAAACATAAGACTGTAAATATCTTTCCAACATAAAGATATCATTCCTTTTGGATACATACACTGAAGTGGGATTTGTGGATCATAACATGGTTGTATTTCTAATTATTTTTGAAGAAAATCCATTTTGTTTTTATAATGACTGTACCAATGCACATTTCCAATAGTATTAGGGATCTCTTTTTCTACATTCTCACCAACCTTGTTAGCTTTTGTCATTTTGTTAATACCCATTCTATTGGGACCAGCAGTTAGCGTAATGGCTATGTCGCTGAACTCCCATGTAGTCAACCACAGTTCAAGTCCTGGACCTGGTGACTTAAACTCACACCAGGCATGTGTGTGTACGTGCCCAAGATCCTGAGAGGAGAATGGAGGAGAAGGGATTGCGGCGTGGCCATCCCCCCGGGGTGGGGGGGGTGATTTCTCACTTTCTATCTCTCTGTCTCCTTTCTCTGCCTTTCTGGTGCATGCATGCACCCTATAGCAAAAACCTCTAAAAAATAAAAAGCCATTCTACTAATAACAGATATGAAGAGTATATTATTATGATTTGCATTTCCCTGATTATTAGTGATACAAAGCATATTTTGATATGCTTTACTCTTGGCCACTTGTATGTCATCTTTTAAGTTATGTCTACTAAGGTCCTTGGCTCATTTTTAAATGGACTTTGCTCTCTTTTTTTGCTGAATTTCATATCTTTTGGAAATAAACCCTTTGTCATATTGGTTTGTAATTTTTACCTCCCCACTCTACAAGTTGTATTTCATTTTCTTTAATGTGATTTCTGTTTTATATGTAATCATTGTACATCTTAGTAGGGTACAGTTTAATTTTTCAAAGCATACATAATCAGTAATACATAGATGTATTCATCTTCAACTTGAACATTAAAATATACTGTATACATTTAGGAATATTTCTGCCTCTACTAGGTCTTTAGAAAATTGTACATTAAATCATCAATGATATTTTTTACTCTGCTGTGATATACCTTTCCATTACTTATTTCACTTGTTTACATGCATTCTTGTGTCTGTTAATCACTCTTCTCTCAATTTTCCTGCAACCCAACATCTACATGAAATTTCTTGTATCTACTGTTACTCTTTCTATTTCTATTCAATCGAGTTCTTTAGTTTCCACCACAGTGTAGAACATCTATAACATACGTATAAAGTATTTTTGTTGAATCTTTAGGGACTTTCTATGTGCATCATTTTGGTGTCTGCAAATGGGGGTGATTTTAGTCCTTCCTTTTTCAGTTGCTTGCTTTTATTTTTTCCTGATATAATTGCTTTGGCTAGGCCATTCATTATTTTGTTGGAAAAATGTGACAAAAGTGGGGATCCTTTCCTTGCACCATAGCTTTTTTTCCTTTCCTCATTAACCTTTTTATAGTGGGTCTCAAAATTCTGTGACAGATTATTTTCCAAGTTCTTACTTACTTACTTAAATAGTACTTACTTTTGGGGCTAGCGAGGTATAGTGGTTAAGGTGCTAGTTTCCCACATATCCAACTGCCGTTCGAGTCCCAGGCCTGGCAGCTTGCTCTCTCACTTTTCCTTTGTCTCTTTCTCTCTCTGGTTCATGCACATGCCCAATAGCAAATTAAAAAAGAATAATAAATAAAATGATAAAATAAATAAATAATTATTTTAAAATTACTGATTTTAAAAACTAATAACTGAAAACTGACACACACACACACCCACACACACACACACACACATACACTAGCCAAACTGAGCCACAAACATTTTCCTTTCCTTCTGAAGGCTTTATGATGCATTATTATCATTAACCAGCCTTTTACTATGAAACTGAATGGCCAATTGAGACAAACAGTTCTGCGACTGTTCTTCCACCACTAATTAAGGCTGGAGTGCTTGGAATTAAGGATATTCATTAAGCCTTCTGTGCTTTCTGGGCAGAATTGGTGGCCTTGCCAGTTCCAGCAGCCTTCTTGTCCACAGTTTGGACAACCACAAAACACATCTGTCTCATATTGCAAATAGCAAAATGACCCAGAAGAAGATAGTCAGAGGAGCTCTCAGCAAACATGGGCTCACCAGGAACCATATCAACAATGGCATTCAGGGCCGTCTTCTAGCTTTTTACCAAAACAGTGATCGGTCTTTTCCTTTAGCTTGGTAAAACTGCAAGCAATGTGAGCTGTGTGACATTTCAGTACAGGGATACAGCCAGCACCTATTTGGCTGGATGGTTCATGATAACCACCTGAGCAGTGAAGCCAGCTGCTTCCATTGGTGGGCCATTTTTGCTGTCACCAGTAACATTGCCATGGTAAACATTTTTGACAGACATATTCTTAACCTTGAAGCTCACATTCTACCCAGGAAAACCTTTACTCAAAGCTTCATGGTGCATTTTAACAGATTACTTGAATTGTCAATCCCACAATATTTGTCGGTTAGTTGTGGACTTGCTGGGATCAATGTATTCAATGTCAACAATGTTGATGTGATTCTGCTTTTGCAATTTGGCTTTGATTTAGTGGTGGTTTTTATGACACCCCTGGTCTGTCAGCAAACTCCTTGTGAAAAACTATACCATAGTGCAATATTTTATAACTTGATAATGATGCTAACTATTGTGTGTGTTTTTCAAGTGTGCGTGTGTGTGTGTGTGCATATAGAGAGACAGAGAGAGAGGAAAAGAGAGAGAAATTTGATGTTGAAGTATTTTCCTCCTATTTTTGTTGAAAGTTTTAATCATGAATGGATATTAAACCTTGTCAAGTACTTTTACTGTCTCTATTGAAAAATCATTTAGTTTCTTTTATTTTTGAAATATGTTGTATCTGGGAACCAGCAGTTAGCGTAATGGCTATGTCACTGGACTCCCACGTAGTCGACCGCGGTTCGCGTCCCGGACCCGGTGGCTTAAAACTCACGCCTGGCGCGTGTGCGTGCGTGCCCAAGATCCCGAGAGGAGAATTGGAGGAGAAGGGATTGTGGCGTGACCATCCCCCCAGGGGGGTGATTTCTCGCTTTCTGTCTCTATGTCTCTCTCTGTCTGTCTGGCGAGCGCACGGGCCCTATAGCAAAAACCTCTCAAAAAATAAAATAAGAAGAAAAATATGTTGTTATCACATTGATTGATTTGCATATGTTGAGACATATTTGCATTCCAAGGATAAATTGCAGATGGTCATGGTGGATGACTATTTTAATGTGCTGTTGAAATCAATTTGCTATTATTTTATTGAGAAATTTTGTATTCATGAAGGGACTTCAAAAAGTTCATGGACAATGGATTTAAAGTACAAATTTATTTTGGTCTCAAATTGTAAAAAAATCCATGTATAGTTTTTTTATAATAATTTTTTAATAAACTTATTGAAGCATTCTGGTATGTTTAACAAGTATATCTACCTGCAGTTTTTGTTTGTTTGTTTGTTTTTCCTTGTTGTGTCTCTAGTTTTGGTGTCAGGGTAATGTTGACTTCATAAAATACATTTGAATATATTCCCTCTTTACTTGATTTTTTTGTTGTTTTCATTGTCTAATTTGTTGTCTTATAATTGTTCTTAGTAGTCACTTATGATTCTTTTTTCTTTCTAAAGCATTTGTTGTACAGTCTCTTCCATTTCTGATTTTGAATCTCTATTTTGTTTTTAAGTGATCATTGATTTTGTTTTTTGCTTTTGTTTGCACTTATTTTTAGAAACTATTGTTTACTTTCTTTATCAATCTTATTTCACTTTGTGTAAGAGTTTGCAGAAGAGCTGGTTAAGACCACTTGGTGGTTGTTCCCACCCATTCAGTGGCCTGAGCAATGGGGGTCGCAGACCCATCTTTGGTGGTAGGCTGAGTGCTCCAGTCTTCAGTAGGGAACTGCAGGATGGGCACAGAGGGCACCTGCACACACACCTTCAGATAAGTCTGTGACCTCAGGCTGGGTAGCAGTAAACTCAGGAGCTGGAGCAGTCCATTCACCCTGAAATTCCTCCTTGGTGACATCCTTTTCAGCAATGACATGTGTCTCCTTTTTGATATCTTGAGGATCTTTGTAGAAGTAGAGTAGGCATGACCTACCACAGGTGTTCACAGGAGATGGGACCCCACCTGCTCAGAACTTCCCTGGCCAGCATCTACCACATCAGACCTACTGAGTGAACTCCCTTGTTATTGCATGGGAGGGCAATGTTCACATAGAGCAAAGAATAATCTGTGTTGTACAGAGCAATGGTATGTAGATTAACATTAGATGTCTTTATGAAAGACTGGTAGTCAGCCCTGGGATCAGCAACTTTATTTATTCATTTATTTTAGATTGACTAGAGAGGCACACACACACACACACACACACACACACACACACAGAGAGAGAGAGAGAGAGAGAGAGAGAGAGAGAGAGAGAGAGAGAGAAAGTGAGAAAGCAAGCTACCAAGTCCAGGACTCGGTCGACACATGGGAGTCTAGCACCCTTAACCACCACGCCACCTTCTGGCCCCTGAAGATCTTTTGATATTCAAATGGCTGGTGTTCTTTGTGAATCGTGGATCTAGATCTTTATTTTCCTCACCAGATTTGGAAAGTCTTTCTTCATTATTTCTCTATATAAGCTTTCTATCATTTTCTCTTTCTCTGTGCTTTCTGTGACCTCCATAATGTGTACATTATTTAGTTTGATAATGTCTCATAGTCATATAGGTGTTAGGCAATTTCCAAGTAGCTTTTGCTTAAACTGTTTCCCCCTCTTCTTGCCTGTAGTTCTTTTGTTTAAGAGATTTTTTATTTTGCCTTTCTTTTTTCTTTTGCTCTAGGGTCCATGTGCGCCCTAGACAGACAGAGATGGAGAGAGAGAAAGAGAGAAGTCACCTCCAGGCTTTTCTCACTCTTTTGTATTTTTTATTTCTGTTCCTCTGACTGGATAGTTTAAAATGATCTATGTTTTAGTCATCTGATTGTGGCCACACTACAATCCCTTCTCTATCCTTTTCTTCTCAGGATTTTGGCACATATGCAAATATACCCAGGGTAAGTTTCGAGCCACTAGGACCAGGACTCAAATAATGGTTGATCATGTGAGGGTCTAGTGGGTAAACCACTATACCATCTGCTGACCTCACCTGTAGTTCTTGGAATAGTTGTAGTATGTTCTCCAAGTACTTGTCCAGATATAGGGAGAATGCTTGAAACAGCTCAGGCTGTGTTCCAGTCTCTCCTAGGGAATGTAAGATCCTGAGATAGAAAAAAAAAATAAATAACTGCCCAAAATACAGTCTAGACTTTGTTCTTTAGCCTAGAAGCAGGGTGTCCTTCCAAGTCTAAAGGAGGTCATGTTGTCCCTGAAGTACAAGCTGGCCAGGGATGCCTTTCAGGGTCATTAAGCTGTGGTGTAAGCAGAGCACACAGAGCCTAGATTCCAGCTCTCCCACTCTCTAGAAAGCTGCTTTATTGATCCTCTGGAGATGGGCTTATTATAAGTCTTAAGCTTTTGTTGTTCTTAGCTGCTTATCTATAAGTAATAAGCCTTCTTCTAACTTGTTGAATGTGACTGTGTTCCATCTTAGTTATTCAGGCAATTGGTAAAACTGCAGTCCAGGATGCAGTGGGCAGTGTTGGACTCTCATTTCTGGTGGTTGCCATAGGGATGACCTTCACTATCTCCATGAAGTGAGAATTCTCTCTAGGGACTGGTAATTGGTGAACTTGTTATACTATAGGATTTTCTCACTCTTCTGTATTTTTTATTTTTGTTCCTCTGACTGGATAAATCCAAATGATCTATGTTTGAGTTTGCTGATTCTTTCTTCTGTTTGATTCAGTCTGCTGCTGATGTTCTCTATTAAATATTTTAGATTAGTCATTGCAATTGGTTCTAGGATTTCTGTTTGATTCTTTTTTTCTATGGTTTCTATCTTCATTGAACTTCATTTTATGTATTGTTTACGTGATTTTTGCTTTAGTGTTATTCATCCATGTTTTCTTGTTTTTCACTAATCTTTTAAAAATGATGAGTTTGAATCATTTTTCAGGCAAATAAGATGCTATTTTCCTGTTTTTTTTTTTTTTTTAAACTCTTGTGTTCCTTTGGTAGTATCATTTTTTAAAATATGTTTTTTGTACCTTTGTGTTAATTCTTATACATTTGAAGGAAGAGTCAGCTCTTCTGCCTTTGTGGAGTGATTTTGGAGGAGAAAGACCTTCATCTATTGGTAGGTGTGAGAGAACTGGCTTGGTGGGGTGTAGCAGTTACACTTCTGGGAACAGTGTACCAGTTAGATCTCCATGTGGCTCTGTCACCTGAGGTCAGCATTGGTGATGAGTTAATGCAGGAAAAATGAAACTGTTCTTCCCTTTTCTATGTGGTTGTTCTCTCTCTCATTTTTTCCCCTTTCTCCACAGTGTGGCTGCAGCTTCTTAACTGTATTCCTAAACTCTCCCAGAGCAATTTATTTGTTCTTTCTTAAGAAGGCTGATCTCTTATGCCACTCTTGTTGAGGGTCATTCTTGAGTATGTTATTAAAGTCAGGACTATGAATTGAATTTTTAAAAAGATTCCTTAAGCATATACAGAAATAATTCCATTTTTTCTTACATCTATTGTATCGTAAATTATAAATTATGTTCCTAGCTTTTCTAATATTGAATCATTCATTCATGAAGCAAATCCTACTTAACATAAAAATGCATTCCATAATGCATTTTTAAAATTTCTATTGGATTCTGATAATCAATATTTTATTTAGAATCTATGCATTGATATTTACTAATGAAACAGTCTTTAATTATGTAATATTTATTATATTTATGTCTTTATCACATTGCTTATCAATAGTATACCTGATCCTTATGTTTTGGAGCACTTTAGATAAGCATTAGTGTTATGTGGTATTTGAAGGTGTGGCAGAATTCTCTTGTGAAATTATCTGGGCCTGTTCCTTTTTTGTAAAGTAGTCATTTTATAATTTTATCTCCTTTTCCTGTGATAAATCGATCCTTTTAAAATTCCTACCTCTATTGTGTGCAATTTGGATAGGTTGTATTTTTTATTGACAATTTCCATCATCTTTAGAGTTTCATATTTATTTTCATAGAATTGGGTACAACATTCGTTTAGTTTTAAATTCTTTTCCTTTTAATGTTTGTTGTATAATGATTTTATATATTCATGTTTGGGGTTGAGAGCATTGGGTGAGTTTTTAAGTATATTTTCAATAATTCAGGTTTCATTTTAATTCAAGAACTATTTCTTGGATTATAGCTTTAATTATTGCTCTTATTACCTTTTTTCTCCTTAATAGACTCCAATCATGTTAGCTGTGTCTTCTTTGCCTATAATCCATATCTGTCACATTCTCCTGATAAGCTTTAACTGCTTCTTTAGGTTCCTTAATAACCTTTATATTTTAATTCATATCAATTTTTTCTTTGGATATTATTTCATTTAGTCTTTGATTTATTTCTAATTTTTTCCTTCAATTTTCTTTGATTTTTCTTTCTTTCTTTTTTTTTTTTTTTTTAGTTCAGTGAACTCTTGCTTGTCTTTCTTTCCTATGTCCACCTCTGTTTCGAGGTATTGAATTTATAATTTGATGTGATTTGAATACTTATAAATGCTTATTTAAGATTTAATTAAGATTAGAAGGTTGTTTTTAGAGTATTTCTGTGCTTTTATTTTTATTTTTGAGATGGAGATATCATTTGATCATCCATAATGTTTGTATTTCAGTTTTTCATTTTCTTCTTATACTAGCATTATATAGAAACGACTTCTGAATTTCTCTTTATTCTATTTGTATATTTTAAATTACATATTTTAAGAAGATGTAAGAAATTATTTTATGTTAGCATAAGACTGAGATTTGGGAGCTTACTTCATCTTGCTTCAAGAACATTCTCTTCACTTGGTTCATGGACTGCAGTGCCTTTATTGACTTTCCTTTTCTCCTCTTCATCCTTGTCTTAGAAATGGAAAGGTTGGTGTGCTTCTTGATTTTGTGATCCTCTTTTTTTAAGGATACATGATTTCCAATGTGCTATTCTCATTTTAATTCACCAATCTACCAAATACCCCTTTCTGCCATTTCTCTGTCTCTGTCTCTGTCTCTGTCTCTCACTTTCTCTCAGATGCTTGTCCTTGTCCAAACTGCCATCCCTCATTCCATGCACTTTAAGACCCTTCTTTTGAAATTTTTTCCTGTTGTCAGTGCTATGTCATCAGCTCTCTCAGACTTCTATTTTTCTCTTAGGCTTGGATTCTGATTTTATCTCCCAGGCCTCTATTCTCATGTTTTATCCATAATTTAAGTCAACTGTTGTTGACCACTGTCTGAGGTATTAAATATGACTGTTGTCTTAGATATTTATCCCCTTAATTAAAAATAAACTAAAGTGTATAATAGTTTCTTTCAATCAGTTATACTATAGCATAGCTAATAGGTGGTATTATTCATTATCCTTAATGGTGTCTATATGATTTTAGGTGTTACATGGAAAAATTCATTTTGGTTCACACTCATAGTTTCACAAAACCTCTTTCTCATGTGTTTTTAAAATTCATGACTAATAAATATGCTTTATATTATAGATATCTTAATTTTGTACTCTTGGTCTTTTTGTACTCTTGGTCTTCAGTAAAACTTTATCTTTTTGAATACCTGAATATATCTGATTTCATCAGAAGAAATAGCATGATTAAAAATGTCTGAGGGCAGGATAATCACACAATGATAAAATGTGATGCTTTTAAGGGTTACCTACATGGTAAGGTTCCAGGTTCATCTGAAGACCTCCCTGAGTATGACAGGTGTGTATGTACCTGCCCATGATCCAGGGCTGGGTAAATCTATGGGTGAATTATAGCATGAACACCTGTTGGGGACACAGTTTTGCCTCCTCTCTGGTTCTCAAGCCTTTGGAAGAAATAGATTAGAATAGAAAAATCTCTCTCTCCCTCTCTCTCTTCTAATTTAAAGTTTTGAGTAACATATTTTTCCAGAGAAATTTGTTCTTGCCCTTGTTTGGTAATAGTAATTTTGACCACTTTAGTTTAACATAGTTTTAAAGGTTTGGAAGCTGGCTTCAGTCCCTGTGAGGGATTCCCACATGTCCTTACTACTACTAGAATACAATATATTGAGTATACAAACTGAAATTCTTGGTGTTTACCAGGGTCCTTCTTCATCTTATCCTGTACTTTAATATCTTTCCTCATAGTCTATGTATGTACAGAAAAACTTGTGTTCAGTTTCTTAGTTGTCCATTATCACTTTTGGAATCTGCAATTGCCTTGAATAGAAAGTGACTCAAAGTTATAGTTAGCTACATCCACCTCTAGATTTCTCTTTCTACTGGATCATGTACTTTTATTTTTTTTATAAGCTCTTCAATAAATGTAAGTACATTTTTATATTATATATTTTCTATTATATATATTGTCACATGCATTAAGATTGAGGATTGATTTGAAAAACATTGTCTCCTGTTTTTTTCTTACTTCCTGTTATTGTCAAGGATTGTTGATTAGTATTTAGCTATCTAATAGTTTGGATTAACACCACAAATTAGATGCTATTATTATTGACCTCTAAAACCAATGCTTGTATAGAAAACCTGAACATATTCTTCATTTTATTTCATTGGCTTTCTTACATGGTTCTCAGAACTTATTTCTAGCATTGTTTTTCATCTCCTTGAATACTAATTTTCTTAGCTGAATTTCTGCTCTTGCTAAATACTGTGAACTTCTTTTTGTCTGAAAACGTTTTACTTTTCTTAGAGCATAGTTTTTTGAGGGTTTCTGAATCTTTTACTAACATTTGTATATGGGAAAATTTCTTTTATTCACCTAATTTGGAACTGATTGGGACTTCTGAATCTAAAGACACATATATTTCAACCATCTGGGGGCTAATCTCAAAACATTACCTATTTAAGTATTACTTTCAATGAATTTTCTCTTGTTTCTCATTAGGAGAATCCAATTAGATACATGCTAAGTAATTTTATTTTGCCTCTTTTTCTTGTGTCTTTTTCATATGTTCTACATTCTGATTAATAAATTGTAGATTATCTCCCAGTTCTGGAGTTCTTCATCTATCCCTGTATTGTTAAGCAGAGTGGCTGTTTAGAAAGACTGCTGAGATTCTATTCCTAGTTCTGCTACTCAGTGGTTATGCAGCATAAGCAAGTATCTTAAACTATGGTTGCCATTTGCTTACATGTGAAATGACTATAATACATATTTCAGGGTATGGCATAAAGATCAAATTACTTGGGACCAGCAGATGGTGCAATGGTTACATTGCTGGACTCCCACATAGTTGACAGCTGTTCGAGTCTCAGACTTGGCTTAAAACTCACGAGGCACAGGAACATGTGTGCCCAAAATCCTGAGAGGAGAATGGAGTTGAAGGGACTGTGGTGTGGTCGTCCCCCCTGTGGGGGTGATTTCTTGCTTTCTATCTCTCTGATGAGTGCACACACCCTACAACAAAATCTCTCTCTCTTAAAAAAAATCAAATTACTCAATAAATGTAAAGTGGTTAGAAGACTATCTAGCACATAGTTAATACACATTAAATGTTATTTATGGGGGACCAGCAGATAGTGTAATGGTTATGTCCCATGGAATCTACCTTGATTCGAGTCCTGGACCCGGGGACTTAAAACTCATGCTGGTCACTTGTACTTGCCTGACCAAGATCCCAAGAGGAGAAGGAAAGAGAAGGGATTGCAGCGTGGTCATCTTCCCTGGGGAGTGATGTCTTGCTTTCTGTCTCTCTGTCTCTCCAGCAAGTGCACATGCCCTGTAGTTAAAAACCTCTTTACAAAAGCAATGTTTTTTTACCAATTTATTTTACCTATTTACTTTTAAATTTTAAAAATGTATTTTTTTATCTTTAAAATTTCTATGGCTTTTGAAAAATGTATCTCTTTATTTTGGGAAAATTTTTCTGATTTGTTTATTTATGTAACATGTTAAACACATTTATTATACTCCATATCCAGAAATTCTAACTGAATGATGCCCTGTCATAAAACCATGAACATATTTAAAAATTTTTCCATGCAAAGTACAGGTTTCTGCTTTTACAAAGTTAACAGAATTATCAGACTGAGTCATTGTAATTAGCCCATTGTGGGACCAAGTTATAATAAGTCTAAATTTACACTCTTTGGGGAACTTTTTTCAAAGATTGTATTGTACTAAATTCATTATAGGTTTGCTTTTACTCTTAGTTTTTCTATAAACTTTTTAAAATGTTTCTTTGTGCATTTATTTTCTTTATTGAGAACTCATTTTCATTCATGTTTTTATCTTGCTTTGTTTTATTTTTCACCTTTCCTGGTCCTGGGATAAAGGTACATTCTCTCAGAAAAGATTTGCATTTACTTTTTTTGATATCTATATGTGCTGCGTGGTAATAGTTCTCAATTAAGGTTTGGTTCAGATAGATCCAAATCAGATGAAATTAAGCTCATAACTATGAAGTTTTAGAAGATATGCTACTTTTCTGTGGTAGGTTGAAAATTGGCCCCCCAAAGATATTTGCATTCTAATCCCTGGAACCTGTGAATGTCAACCTATTGAGAAAAAAGGTCTTTGCAGATATGATTAAGTTAAATACCTTGAGCTGAGGAGATTAGCATGGATTTTGGGCTGGATCTAAATGTAATTATGCTATCCTTATAAGATGATGGTAGAGGGAGATTTAAACTTAGACAGTAGAGGAAAGGGCAGTGTGACCACAAAGGCAGAGATTGTGGTGATGCAGCCACAAGTCAGGGAATACCAGAAGTCACCACAAACGGAAGGAGACAAAGATGGTTCTCTCCTAAGAGCCATGGAGGAAGCACGCCCCAGCTGGCCCTTTGATTTCAGTTTAATGACTCTGATTCCAGACTTCTAGCCTCCAGAACTATGAGAGAATACATTTCTGTTGTTTCAATTCTGTAATAGTTTGTGGTGAATTTTATAGCCACCACCAGAAATTAAGACATTCCTCATTCAATGCCATAACCAAGAAAAATTATTCTGCCATTTTTCTCAGAAGAAAAGTAACAAATAATGACTATTTGTGGATTTAATTCATATTGATCCCTCCATGCATAAAATACAGTACATGGCAATAATGAGAAGGACACATATCTCCAAAGCCTTCTCTAGAGTTTCCTTCCATCGGCTATTCCAAAAACTTGGGCTGACCTATTTCACAGTTGGTCCTCTGTTAACCAGAAGAATTACAGATTTCCAAAACTAAGTCTCTCAAACACTGTGATGTGATGAGTGCATCATAATGTTGGTCCTTCCACAGACCATATAACCTTATTGCAATAAATCACCATGTTTTGAAAGCTAGTTGAAAACTGGTATTATTTATATTCCTAGACTTTGCTTTTATGCTGTAAAAGTTTAGCTCCAAGCAACATCCAATTATTTGACTAGAGAAAAGTTTCAAATATGCCAGTAGTGGGCTCTGCTGCCTTTGATTTGAAAAGTATCTTCTCAGAACCACAGAAAGAGAAAAGTTTATTTCTACTTCATAGATTAGTCTTCTGAAGGACTTTGATCTCTTTAAAGGTATTCATGGTCTAAATATCCACCACATTCTTGTAGAAATAAGTGAAATCTGGATTTAAAAATAATTGACACCTAAGGGAAAACATATTAAATGTAGTAATCTTTATTCACCATGTAAAAGTTTTTTTTAGATCAAACATACAGGTGAATGCATTCTTTTTTTTTCCTTTAAAATTAGTATTTAAATGTGAGTAAGGATATCAATTCACTGTTAAATAGAAAAGCAGCCTAAAAAACAAAGATAACATAATTGGAGGCAGTCTGTCAAACTTAGGCAAATTTAAGATACACTTGCCTTAATTTCATTCAAAATATATTTTAAAAAGCAGATGGTGCATACAAAACAGCAACATATGATGGCAAATTTAACTAACAAGCATTTGCATCTTTTAACATAGTATCGTATTTTAACTTAATTATGGATGGGTGAATTCTTTGAAAGTAAGTAATTTTTATTTTGAGCTTAGGGATTCCTGTGGGAATTTATTTTATAGAGAATATCTCACTATAGTCATGTACAGTGGAAACATCTTTTGATCAACAAGTGATCACATATAATAGATAATGGTCCGGTAAGAATATAGAGTGTGAAAGATCCCTGTCACCGAGTGACTTCATACCAATTATAATGTGGCACAACATATTGGTTGTGTTTGTGGCCATGCTGATGTACACAAACCTCTTGTGCTGCTGGTATATAAAACTACAGTACATATAGGTATATATAGTACTTAATACTCAAAGATAATAATAAGTGACTATGTTCTTGGTTTATGTATTTTTTTTTTTTGCTTCTTTATTTTCTTCATGGTATGTATTTTTTTTTTTTTTTGCTTCTTTATTTTCTTCATGAACGAGACAAAGGGAGTGGGGCAAAGCCCCAACAAGGTCTTGACGCCACAGTTCACCACCAGTGTTCAACTAGCTCTGGATCATGGACATGCAGGTGCCCAATGTTCTGAGAAGGGGGGGTCTCCAGACTTAAATGGGGAGCTTTCCCCATGGAATTGCCTTCAGAGGGTAGCATTTTACTACTGCCATTGTTTGGCTCCTATATTACAATTTTTTTATTATTTGAGAGGGTACTCTACTTTAAAAAAGAAAAAGTTCACTTTTGGGGACTAACAGGATGTACCAATAAAGTAATGCTCTGTGAGTCTGACCCACATGAGAAAGTTCTGAGTTTTCATCTGGAAACCTTCCTGAGTGTGTAGAACATGCACTTTCTTTTTTTTTAAATTTTCTTAATTTTAATTTTTTATGTACTTTTAATCACATTATTTAGCTTACAAAGTTAAAATTTCATCATGTGAACGTTTCTCTCCAGACCAGTTGATCAAAATATCTTCAACTGATGGACCTCCCCATCCCGTCAATGCTCTGCCTCTGTATCCCTCTTTCAAATGTCCTTCCTTAGGTCCTGATTCTCCACACACACCACATCTGGCACTAATCCCATCTCTTGTGTTTGTACAACCTTAGGTCAATCAGTTTCAATCATAGAGTGCAGACACTCAGTATATATTAAGTGGGGACATACAATGTCTCTCCTTCATAGACTGGCTTGCTTCACTCAGTAGTAAATTTTCCATATTCTTCCACTTTCTGTCAAAAGCCAGGGTTTTGTGGGTTTTTTTCTTTTTTTTTAATGGCTGAATAGTATTCCATAGAGTACATGTGCCACAGTTTTTCAATCAATTCATCTGTACAGGGGCATTTGGGTTGGTACCATGTCTTAGCAATTGTGAATAGTGCCTCAATAAACATCCATGTGCAAGCACTTTTCCAATGAATAATTCTTCTGTCCATTGGGTAGATACCAAGGAGTGGGATTGCCGGGTCATATGGTAGTTCTATTTGTAAATTTTTGAGGAAATTGCTCTCCACAGTGGCTGGACCAATTTACATTCCCA
>NW_006159990.1:6428844-6447694 GCF_000334495.1 Tupaia belangeri chinensis | reverse complement strand
AGTTCCTTGTGTATTCTGGTTATCAGTCCCTTATTTGATGCATAGTTTACAAAAATATTTTCCCACTCTGAGGGCTGTGAATTCACAATCATTACTGTGTCTTGTGCCATGCAGAAACGTCTTAGTCTGTTGTAATCTCACTTGTCTATTTCTGGAATTATTGACTGTGCTTTGAGGGTCTTATTTAAGAAGTCTTTCCCTCCCCCAATTTCTCCCAGAATTTCCCCAGTGTTTTCCAGGAGCAGTTTTATAGTATGAGGTCTTAGATTTAGATTCTTGATCCATCTTGACTTGATTTTTGTCAAAGGTGAGAGATAGGGGTTCAGATTCATCTTTCTGCAGGTGGAAATCCAGTTTTTCCAGCACCATTTGCTGAAGAGGTTTTCCTTTTCCCACTGGATTGACTGGTAGCCCTTTATCAAAAATCAGTTGACTGTATGTTTGGGAATTTATTTCTGGGGATTCTATTCTGTTCCGTTGGTCCACGTGTCTGTTTCTGTGCCAGCTTATGCTGTTTTGATTACCACAGCTTTGTAGTATATTTTTAGGTCAGGGAGTGAGATGCCATACATTCAACTCTTCTTGTGTATAATTGCTTTGGCAATACAGGGTCTTTTCTGATTCCAGATGAATTTTATGATTGCCTTTTCTAGATCTGTGAAGAATGTGTCTGGTACTTTGCCAATCATAGAACATGCACTTTCTCATGGCATAGAGTCAGCTGAAGCTGAAGGTGGATCATGATTTCAAGACCCTATTGGGGGTACTCATCTCTCTGTTTTTATTTTTTTCTTTCTCTTTTACTCATAGAAGAAAGACATAAAATAAACTTAAAATTTTTCTTTGCAAAACAGTGTGCCCCGTTATACCAGCAGCAGCCTCATCCATCTCATATTTACCATGTCTCCTGATTGCATCATTTTCTCTTGCATTACATTTAACTACATGTTATTTTGTTTATCATAACCCTTCCAGAGAAAGGATGTGGAGATGAAAGACAGTGAAACTGATAATCTTGACCCAGTGTAGGTACATGCCACAATGTTTCCACAATGACAAAATTACCTGGTGATACATTTCTCAGAATATATATCCACCATTAAATAAAGAATGACTGTACTTGAAAAAAATTCATTTTGTCCCAATTGCATTTACCTTCAGCATACTTTCTTATTTCATTATGCTTTAAGTTTAAGAAGGAAACTGTTCTTGAAAATAAAGAATTTTACTCCTGAGAGCTCATTTCATTACTAAAAGCCATATGGCTTAAGAATTGCTATATTTCATGACTTAGAAGTACAATAGATTATGCTTTAGAATGACATGCAGGGAAGCATATCTTGTTTTGAGGAGATGGAATTAAAATAGCGAACAAACAATGAAATTGAGACAGAACACCTGTGAAAGAAATTGAGGAAAACACATTTCTGTGGCTCTTGAAAGGACCAGTAGTACACGTTTAGATTCAACACTGTGGCTTCTGAGTAGGTGGCAAATTTGCTTCACTATAAACATACAATAAATTTGTATTTCTCTTATTGGTCTAAAATGAAATAATTTCACTATTCAATTTACATTACATGTGTTCTATGATTGTGAATGGTCAATAAAGAGATGAATAAGATACCATTTCATAGATCTGGCATTCTTCCAAAGTGTAGCCATGAATTTTATATTTTATTTGTAAAAAAAAATCTATGCTTTGCAAGAGAAGCCATATTGATTCCATCTGTATTTCTTTACTAATATAAGAGTGGCATCACTGTAGGTCAAATCACATTACTATTTTTTCCCAAGAAATCTGATCTCTGCAAGCCTGTATTTTAATTATTATAGCCATCTAAATGGCACTAGAGGAAGGTGAGATTCAATTGATGTAAGATGAAGAAAATTACTTTTGCTAACAGTGCTTAAAGCAGAAGAATATATTTCAAGCCTTTTAGGCTATACTCTTTTTACCATGTTGGTTATAAAACAATGTTTCAAATAAATGAAAATATTTTCTTAGCAAATTCTCATGTATGAGAATTCAGGTTTTAATATTTATAGTGATCACATTAAAAAATAAAAGGATCCTTACATAAAAATTTTAAAAGATAAGGAAAATTGTATATGTGTGTGTGTGTTTTTCGTGGGGAGCAGTGTGAGATTGTTTAAAGGGAAGGACTCAGTGGTACTCTTCAAGTTTGTGGAGCATCATTATGACTAACTGCTTAGTTGCTTCTTACCTCACAAAGAGAATGATCTGGAATTAAAAAGGAAAAAGTTAAAACATTTTAATAAATTTCTGAAAGTCAGATTGGAGAAATAGACTAGATTTCTAAAAGCTTCTTATTCTCAAAAGTTAGTAGATAGCATGAAGAAGATCTGACTTTTTGACATACATATGTGTTTCATTGTCATAGGACTTTTTTACTATTCTCTGTAAAATAAATGATGTGGTTTTATTGCAAACGGCTGCCTGCCTGCCTTTGTCTGAAAACTTAAGTATCTTTGTAAATTAGACATTTAAAATAAAGATTATTTGTTGTAACATAAACCATGTTTTGATCATCAGAACTTGCAGCAGTTGTTTCTGGGTATCAGGGATTATTATTATTATTATTATATTGTTGTTTCTTTATGTTCTCTTTAAATTATACACATTTCCTGACCCTTTGCCAAGTCCCTGGTAGTGAAACATTATTTAGGAGATCAAACACAGATCATATGAAAGAAACATCTGTTGCAGCTATTGTTTTTCTGAAGTTCAGGTTGCCTAAGAGGTCCACTAGGCAATATTTTCCAATTCTCATTTCTGTATAACAGGGGGATCTTGGTGGCTACAAAGGATAAAAGGCTTTTAATTTAATGTTTGAGATGTGTGTGTTCTGAAGTTATTTGTACTGAAAAATGTCTTGGAAGAGAAAAAATATTCCATGATGACTGCTTAGCCTTTTATTTTTGCTTGCTGTGTGAAACCAACTAGTACTACAAAAATCATCATTGAGTGCAGACAAGGAAAAGCCAAAGAGAGGATGGGATGGAAAGCAGCTGTTGCTTTAGTGCTTGATTTCCTAGTCCCAAATCCACCTATTGCTCTAATCCCCAACATTTTCCCAGCCCACGCCTCAAAGCAGAGCTCATTTTCAGGGAAAGGGGTCCCCCCCCCCCCCCATTTTGTCTACTCTGATTTCCTTTACCCTCAGCCTTCTACTGCTGAGCTTATAATTCTCTTTTCAAATAGATCAAAAAAAGAAAGGTAATTTATACTTTAATGACAAGATTTGGTTAGGTATTGGGTACAGGAGGGTTTATAGTCCTGGGAGGTAATTATTCAGGTTGAAAGGTGCTTTATCTATTCTGATTGTAGCTTCCAACTGGGTGATGTTCTCAGTGAAACTAGCATGGCTAAACCATCTGAGAAGTCATGCAAGAAAATTTCACTGAAGGAATGATTTTCCTTGTTCTTCAAATACTAAATTTAAAACCAATTACAATTTCTTATTTTGATTAAAACACCCCAACTGGATCTGTCCCAATGAAGGACCTTGTAGTATGGCAAGTCACTGGTAGAGTGTATTGCAGAGACTCATGGATCATTCCCTCCCTCACTTGCCTTTGAACTCTCAGGTGTGTTGACTTAAAAATGAAATGCTTGCTTTAACAAAATCAATGATAACACAGACTAAATAGGATCCATGTATAATAAATAATGTCCAAAATATTCATGATTTAATAAATAAAAACCCTATTAATGATATCAAAAACTAGGTTAATCACAACATGAGAATGAGAAAAGCCATTGACTAGATGCCAACAATAGAATAACACAGATGTTTAAATTATTCAACAGGAATAATTATATTACTCAACAGGAGTATATAATAATTAAATTATTCAACAGGAACCTATATCTATATCTATCTATCTATCTATCTATCTATATCTATCTATCTATATATATATATATATTTATATTCAATCACTGCTTATCATTACACTAGCAAAATGAATTTTCCCAGTATGAATATACCGCACACTAGTCCAGTTAAAGATATTATCATACATATTATGGCCAACAGATACTTTTCCATTTTTGGGTCCCTTAAATATTTTGCTTCTTTCTTTTTCTCCTTGACTCCCTTCCTTTTACCCTCCCCAATTTCCTATCCTCCTCCCACACTCACTAATGTCCACAGTTGTTCTCCATCTGTTTATATCTTCCAATATTTCAGTTTCTACCAGAGAGTGCAGACATTTGGTATATATTTAGTGGGGGCATACAATCACTCTCTTTCTTAGTCTAGTTTGCTTCACTTAGCAGTAAATATTCCATATTCATCCACTTTCTAACAAATGCCAGGGTCCTTTTCTTATGGTTGAGGAGTATTTCATAGTGCAAATGCACCACACTTTTTCAATCCATTTATATGTTTGTGGACATTTGGGTTGGTTCTATGCCTTAATAATTCTGAATAACGCCACAGTACAAGGATGGAGTAAATACTTTTTTGACTGAGTGTATTTTTATTCTTTGGGCAGATACCCAGGAATGGAATTGCTGGATCATACAGTAGTTCTATTCGTAGGTCTTTGAGGAACCTCCACAATGGTTGTACTATTTACATTTCCACCAACAGTGTAGGAGAATTCCATTTTCACTGCAGCCTTGCCAGCACTTATCATTTTTTATTTTCTTAATCTTAGCCACTTTGTTGAAGTTTTAATGATTTTCTCCATTCAATATCATGTTACGTATGAGTTTTTCATATATGGCTTTTATTGTATTGAGAAATGTCCTTTTTATGCCGATTTCATTGAAAGTCTTAATCATAAAGAAATGTTGTGAATGCTTCTTCTACATCCATTAATATAATCATATAGTTTTTATCCTTCTTTCTGTTAATATAGTGTATTACATTTATAGTTTTGCCTATGTTGAATCATCCTTGTATCACTGAAATAAAGCTTACCTGGTCATGGTGTATAATCTGTTTAATGTGTTGTTGAATATGATTTGTTTGTATCTTGTTGAAAATTTTTGTGTATATATCATTAGAGATACTGGCCTGTAGTTTTCTTTTTCTGTTATGGCTTCACAAAATAAATTTGGAATTTGAGTGAAATTCCTCCTATTGGATCTTTAGAAATAGGTTAAGTAGAATGGGTATTAACTATTTTTAAAAGTTTTGTAGATTCAGAAGTGAAATCACTGGGACCTGCGCTTTTCTTTGTTGGGAGGCTCTTCATTACTGACTCAATTTCATTGCTTGTTATGGATATTTCAGGTTTTCTATGTTTTCCTGATTAAGTCTTGGTAGATTGTATGCACCCAGAAATTTGTTCTTATCATCCAGATTTTCTTACTTGTAGATGTATAGTTGCTCACAGTATTCTCTAAGGATCTTTTGTATTTCTGCTATATTTCTTGTACTATTGCCTGTTCCATTTTAAATTTGATTTATTTGGTTCATTTATTTCTTTTTTGTAATTAGTACAGCTAATTTTGTATCAATTTTGTTTATCTTCTCAAAGAACTAGCTTATGGTTTCATTTATTTCCTGTATACTTAATTTATTCTCTATTTCACTTATTTCTGCTTAAATATTTATTATTTCTCTCCTCCTGGAAATTTTTTGTCGTTGTTGTTGTTGTTGTTGTTTTTCCAGTTCTCTGAAGTGTGTTGTTAGTTGTCTATTTGCCACCTTTTCATTTTTCCCCATACATTAATTGCTATGAATGCCCTTCTTATGACTGCTTTCTTTGTATCCCATAGATGTAAACTCATGTACTCATTTTCATTGGTTTCAATGGATCTTTTGACTTCAGATTTAATTTCTTAATTTCTTCAGTGGTTGTGAATTAATTCAGAAGTAGGTTTTTTAGTTTCCATATGATTGTTTATTTTTGAAAGCTTTTAATGAAATTATCCATTTAATTCTGTCATGATTGGTGAAGATGCTGGATATAGTGTCTATGCCTTTGAATTCATAAAGATACTGAGCCTTATCATACAGTCAGTCTTCAAAAAGTTTCCACGTGAGGGTGAGAAATATGTATATCTTATGGTTGTTGGATGGAAAGTTCTATAGATGTCTGTCAAGTCCATTTTATTTATGGTGTTGTTTCAAACTCTTTGCTTAGTTTTTGTCTAGATGATCTGTCTAAAGGAGATAATGGGGTATTGAGAGGCACAACAGTTAGTGTGTTGCAGTCTATCTCTCCCTTTATAACTAACAGTCTTTCTCTCATGTATTTGGGTGCTCCCAAGTTGGGTATATAGTTATTTATAAGTGTTATATCTTCTTGGTCAATTAGCCCTTTTAGTACTATAATATGTCCTTATTTGTCTCTTTTTATAGTTTTTGTCTCAAACTCTATTTTATCTGATTCAGTATCATGACTCCTGCCTTTTCTTGATTTCCTTTGCATGGAATATCTTTTTACAGCTCTTTGCTTTTAGTCTATGTATGTTTTTATCCATAAGGTGCATCTCTTGTAGGCAGTAAATAAAATATTTCTTTTTTTTTTTTATTCAACCTTTCTGTGTCTTTTGATTGTTGAATTTAATCCATTAACTTTCAATGTTATTACTGATATTTATAGATTTGGCCCTGCCATTTTGTTAGCTATTTTCTCGATTGCTTTCTGTTCCCTTCTGTTTGTCTATCTGTCTTAATATTTTTTTTTTCTAATATAGTACTTCCTTTAGTACTTCAAGAAGAGCTGGTCTGGAATTGGTAAATTTATTTAGTTTTTGTTTGTCTAGGAAAGATTCGATTTGTTCTTTCTATTTGAAGGATAATACTGCTGGGTATAGTATTCTTTGTTGAAATGGCTTTTCTTTTAGTATTTTGAATATGTCTTTTCATTATTTTCTTGCCTGCATTGTTTTGGTTGAGAAGTCTGACATTAGCCAGATAACCGTTGCAAGTGACCTGATGTTTCTTTCTTGCCATTTTTAGAATCTTGTCTTTATCTGTGATTTTTACCAATCTGGCTATGATTTTCTGTGGAGATATTAGGTTGATTCTATTTAGAGTACTTTGGGTTTGGATGTCTGAAAGCTTTTGTAGATTTTGGAAAGTTTCCACAAATATTTCATGGAATATATCTTCTTTGACCTTGTCTGATTCTTCAACTCCCAGAATACATATTATTTGGATATTTGGGTGTTTAATAGTGTCTAGTGTTTCTCATATGTTGTCCTTATTTTAAAAAAAAATTTTTTTGTGGGAACCAGCAGTTAGCGTAATGGCTATGTCGCTGGACTCCCACGTAGTCGACCGCGGTTCGCGTCCTGGACCCGGTGGCTTAAAACTCACGCCGGGTGCGTGTGCGTGCGTGCCCAAGATCCTGGGAGGAGAATGGAGGAGAAGGGATTGTGGCATGACCATCCCCCCTGGGGGGTGATTTCTCGCTTTCTGTCTCTATGTCTCTCTCTGTCTGTCTGGCGAGCGCACGTGCCCTATAGTGAAAAAAAAAAAAAAAAACCTCTCAAAAAAAAAACTTGTGTGTGTGTGTGGTTTAACCTATGTCAAAGATTTTTGTCTACCAGCTCAGAGATTCTGTCTTCTGCATCATCCAATCTGCTATTTATATTTTTGAAGGAGGTCTTGATTTCATGTATTACTGTCTTCATCTCTAGAAGTTCTGATTAGTTTTTCTTTATGGTGTCTATTTCCTTCATAAAATCCTGAAAAGAACTTCTTAATTTCTGTCACCATGAATATTCTATATTCTTTTTCTGATATTCCTGCAAATTATTTTGTGCTATGATTGAAAAGGGTTGCTCTGTTCCATTTAGGGAGAGGTTTTCTTGTTTTAGTATATTTCCTGTTCCTCTGCATCTGATAAATTATACACTTCTTTTTATTCATCTGATGAATTATATACTTGTTTTCACTTTTTTATGGTCAATTCTGTAATATTGAGGAAAGGAAGAGCTCTATTTCTCAGGCATGTTCTTGGTAGAAGGCCTTGTCTTCCATTCAGAGAAGAGTATATAGAGCCAACTTTAGGTGTTGGTACCTTTCTCAATCTCTAGTGACCAGGTGTACATGGGGCTGAACTGGAGAATTTCAACTGTGGGAGAGTAGGAGTCATGTGGCATGCATACCAATTCAGTGAACTATGACATCTCAGAATATTCTTGGACAGAAGGCAGATAGAGGTCTGAGACTGTCTTTCTGCCTCAGTTGATATCACTGACTACTGCTGCTCTGTGCTCTGTGTTGTGTTCTCTTTCTTTCTCTTTCTTTCTTTCCTTCTTTCTTTCTTTCTTCTTTCTTTCTTTCTTTCTTTCTTTCTTTCTTTCTTTCTTTCTTTCTTTCTTTCTTTCCTTCTTTCTTTCTTTCTTTCTTTCTTTCTTCCTTTCTTTTCTCTTTTTCTTTTTTTCTCTTTTTCTTTCTTTCTCTCTTTCTTTCTTTCTTTCTTCTTTCTCTCCTTTCTTCTTATTATACATTCAACCACTGTCTACCATTTCAGCTTGTAAAATGAATTTTCCCAGCATGAATACATTGTATATTATTAGTCCACTTAAAAATGTGTTCACTTTTCCAATGACCCAATAGAATCAGTGAACTTTAAAACAAATCAATAAAATTTATAGGATCAAAACAGAGAAAATAAACTGAAACAAACAAACAAAGCAGTGTATCAGGGATTTGTGAAAAATAATGAAACATCAACATGTTCATTGGAGTCCTAGAAGAGGAGGAAAACAATGAAGCTGAAAAATAATAGATAAAATGAAGGTTGAAAACTTCCCAAATTTGGCAAAAGACATAATCTATAGATTTAAAAAGCTAAATGAACCCTCAGTAAGATAAAATTAAAGAATTAACAGCAATATACAACAAAATTAAACTTTGGAAAACTAAGACTCAAAAAAGATGTCTTGAAAAGATTCCAGGAGAAGTGATATGTTACCTAACAGCAGTTTTCGCCTCTGAAACTATGAGGAACAAAAGAAAACAACATAACATTTTTCAAGTACTAAAATAAATTAAAACTATCTACCACAAATTCTTCCACAAAGCATATCTAGTGGCATATGCTTCATAAGTTAAAATCAAGATATTTTTAAATGGAAATAAGAGGATGTGTAGCTAGGAAACTTACCTGGACTGGTAGCAAAATGTGTGAGATGGTAGACTGCAGTGCTGAAAGTCACATGACTAACATGGTTCTGATTCTCCCCCTGGTCAACCTGAAAACTGCTATGTACACAAGATTCTGACAGGTTGGAGGAAGGGTATTGTACAATGACCAGACCTTAGACAAGGTGTTTCAATCCTACTCATCTAGTCTCTTTTTATGTGTTTTTTAATGTACAAAAAATAAAAAAGGAAGAAAAGAAAACTTGCCCAACTCTTATTTAATGGATAAGTGAAGTTCTCTAAACAGAAAAATAATATTAAAAGGGCCTACAAGTGGCACGGTGGTTAATGTCACTGGACTCCCGCATGGCCAACTGTGGTTCGAGTCCTGGACTTGGCAGCTTACTTTCTCACTTCCCCTCTCTTCCTCTCTCTTTCTCACTCTCTCCCTCTCTGGTTAAGTTTAAATAAATAAATGAAGACTCAAAAATATAGCAAGGAAAAATAATGATAAAAATTTTAGGTATACTTAGGAAGCAGCAGATAGTGTAATGATTATGCCACTGGACTGGCACACAGTTGACTGCAGTTTTAGTCTCAGACTTAGCAACTTAAAACTCATGCTGGGCACATGTGCATGCATGCTCAAAAATCCCAAAAGGAGAATGGAGGAGAAGGGATTAAGAAATGGCCATTTCCCCTGAGGGTTATTTCTCACTTTCTGTCTCTCTTTCTCTCCAGTAAATGCACACACCCTGTAACAAAAATCTCTCTCTCTTAAAAAAATAAAAAAAGTAATAGGTATCCTAATGCTTATGAGTGTTTTACATCGTATTTGATGGTTTATGAAAAGAATTTTCAGATAACAGATATTGTGATATAATATATTAGAATACCTAAGAAAGATAATTTATAATGAGCTACTAAAGACAGTAAAATAGATGTAAAGTTTATAAAATAAAATGTACTTCACTGAATTTAGTAAAATATTAACAACTGTGATATTATATATCATACTACATAAAGCAATCACTAAGAAATTCAGAGCTCAGAAATACTATAAATAAAACATGATGGGAACTAGAAAAAAAATTAAATATAACATTTTGGCAAATTTTTAAAAAATTACCTATAAGAAAGTAAGAAAACAGAGAAATGAGAAACAAAGGCAATAAATAGAACCCAAAAGAGATGATAGACATGAGCCCTTAACATTAATGACTTTAAATGTAAATATTAAATACATGAATCAAAAGAAATTGGCAAATGAGAAAAAAAAAATTCAACTACATGTTGTTTACTGGGCACTCACTTTAAATCCAATGACAGAGGTAGTTAAAGATGCCAAATTTTCATAAAATAGGGCCAGACAAGGAATTCTTAGATTTGACATCAAATGTATGGTGCATTAAATGAAAAACTGATAAACTGAAGCTAACCAAACTTACAAACTTTTGTTTTATAGATTACCAGGCTAAAAAGATGGGAGGACAAGCCATAGACTGGGAGAAAGTGTGCTCAAGAACATGCTATTTAACAGATTAGTATCTAGAATACCTATAGAATTCTCAGAACTCAATAGTAAAGAAACAATGCAATTAGAAGATGTCAAAGTTGTAAGTACACATTTCATCAAAGAGGATCCATAGTTGGCAATAACACATTAAAAGAGGCTCACATTAGTTATTAGGGAAAACAAATTATAACCACAATGAAATATCACTTTATATTGATCAAAATAACTAAAATAAAAAATATATATACTGACAAAGATGAAAAAAAATCACTCGTATGCTCCTGATGGAAACATAAAATGGTAAAGCCAGTCTGGAAAATAGTTTGACAATTTCTTATAAGACTCAATAAGCAATTATCTTATCGTCCAACCATTTCACTCTTTCTGGGAACTTATCCTAGAGAGAGAAAACATACATTCACACAAAGACCTGCACACAGGTAGTCAGAGAAGCTTTGTTAGTAATAGCACAAAATCCAAATATTCTTCAATGGTTATATTAAACTAACAGAGATATCCATACAGCAGAATATTACTCAGCAATTAAAGGAAACTCACATTGATGCAGATGGCAAGCTGGATGAATTTCCGGAGAATTAAACTGAGCAGAAAAAAAAGTAATCATTAAAAGTTACATGCGGGAACCAGCAGTTAGCGTAATGGCTATGTCGCTGGACTCCCACATAGTCGACCGCGGTTCGTGTCCCAGACCTGGTGGCTGAAAACATGCCGGGCGCGTGTGCGTGCGTGCCCAAGATCCCGAGAGGAGAATGGAGGAGAAGGGATTGCGGCGTGACCATCCTCCCTGGGGGGTGATTTCTCGCTTTCTGTCTCTATGTCTCTCTCTGTCTGTCTGGTGAGCGCACACGCCCTACAATGAAAATATCTCAAAAAAAAAAAGTTACATGCTATAAATTATATTCCTTTAAGATGATGAAACTATAGAAATGACAAATTAATATTTGCCAGATGCCAGACATAGGAGAGGGTAGTGTGTGTGTGTGTTAAAAGGTTATATAAGGGGTCTTTCTGGTAATAGAAATATTCTTTTATTGTCTGTGTCAATGTCACTATTCTGGCTTTGATACTTACTATGGTTTTGCAATATGTTTTCCATTGAGAAGAACTGGGTACAGGGTGCTTGGATTATCTCTGCATTATTACATGTATCTGCCTGTGACTTGATAGTTATCTTAAAAAGATTACTTTAAAAATCATGAAGTCTCAAAAATAATATGAACAAAAAATGCTATTAATTACCATATAACTTCATCTCAGTGCCCATTAAAAAATGAAATAAATTCAAATTTAGTGGGAAAAAAATTCCAGGGAAAATAGTTTCCTTGGTTCATATAGTGCTTTGAAAGCATCTAGACTTTTACTCCCCAATCCTAGAATGGTTTATCTTTGAGCTCTTGAGTCTGTTGAAGTGTGTTTGCTAATGCAGTCTTCAGCCGACAACATTGCAGTTATTTACCCTCTTCCACCAAAGCGGTTACTCAAGTGTTTGTTGTCAGCCTTCCTTCAGTGGACACATTCTTTGATGGCCAGTCAGCTGTAGAGGTCATCATAAGTATACTTTTTTATGGCGGTATGCAATCAAGGATACTCTCAGGGGATTGCTTCCAGTAGGATTAGAGTGACCAACCTAAACTTCCTTCTCATCACAACAGCATCTGGTCTCCTGGAGTGAAATTTGCTAAGGGGTTGTACACATTATGTAGCAAGTTTGTAAGTTTATGGTTCATATATCCTTGCTTCCTTTTTGTCACTCATCTTGCACTTGCCAAATACTTTGTAGTTATCTTTACCTGCTCCATCCTAGTCTCAGGCCAGTACTTCTATGGTGTACCACATCACTTTAACAGATATTTCTCTGGGTGGTCTTTAGTTCTTCCCACCACTCCAAATGTTTTCAAGGACTATGGCATGGAAGAAATAATAAGAACATCTTCCTGTGTCTGTAAAACTATAATAAACTCCTCTAATAATTGAGATAGATTCTCCACCTTCCCCTACACTGATACCACCTTTTGCCTAGTGAAGTTGGATTATAGAAGGATTCGTCTAGACCATCTTGGAGGAAATATGACTGACAAATTAATTCCTTCTAGAAATTTTCTTCTCCACATTCTGGTATATGGAATCTAGTAGAACTTCCAGATAGGTCCTTTTTAATATCCAGAGAATCCTAATAATGAGGAACCTCATCTAAGACCATATCTTTTTTTTTAAACTTTATCTGAATCTTTTTATTGTGTTCAGTGAGCCACCATACTTTTTAAACAGTTTTGGGGTGCTCTCAGATGTTGTTGGAACCAGTTCACTCACATTGATGGGCCTTTAGCATCTCTCTGTTATTCCAGGAATTAGAGACTGTTGCAGTCAAGGACCAACTTGTTAGATATTAATTTTAACTTCTCTTGAATCATGAAAATAAGTCGATATATACCTTTTATGGCAATACTACAAAATTATGCTCTCCAATCCTTCCCATGAATGTGAACCAGCTGGTCTCTATGACTGGAGAGGAGAGAATAGCATTTATGGAATCTGGACAACATGTAAATTCTGTGGTCTTTTAAGAACCCAGTACTGTAGTAGATACCAGTATCTATTTAATTTGCAATGAACCACACCAATGCCCTATTCTGCTATTTCAGAAATAAAATGTTAAGTGGGAGATTGGAATTTGTCAAATTCCTTCTGTTTCATGACATTGGTGGGATTTGTGATTTCTTCCATTTCACTGGTAAAAAGTGTTGATAAGGTTTAAGTAGGAATAGTAAAGGCAAATCTGGTATGTACTGAGATCTACACTCTGGATATGAAGTGAGTCTTTGCACTCATGTTGTGACTGGATCTACCCCTCAATTTTGTAGATGTAACCACCCATAAGATATAAGGGAGGTAGTCTTCAAAAAGTTCATGGAAAATGAGATTATGCAAGAACTATGTATAAACAATGTTTGCACAATTTTTTTGCACCAAAATAAACTTGTAATTTAATTCTATTTTTTTCCACAGACTTTTTTTTTCTTTCTTAATTTGATACAGGGTGCATGCACTAACTAGAGAGAGAGAGAGAGACAAAGAGAGGGAGAGTAGAAAGCACTTCCCAGGGGGGATAGCCACTCCACACCTTCTATTCCATTCTCCTCTTGGAATTTTAGGCTTGCATGTGAGCACATGACTGATGTGTTTTTGGGTCTAGCACTCAAACCACAAAGTTGGCCATGTGGGATCTAGCCACGTTAACCACCATGCCACTGGGTGGCCCTCCACAGGCTTTTAAAAGTAGTTTCATATTCTGACTGGGCTGTTGCTAATTTTGACAACTGGCCCTACATTGTATCTTGATTTTTATTCAGACTTAGGATGTCAGCCTAAGAATATCCTTGTTAGTAAGGAACTAATTTCAGAGAGATCAGAATCACTCAGAATATCAGACATCTGACTTTCCTTCCCCCAAATAAAGTGGTAACTCCCTTTAAACCTTAATCACTTTCATAACATTCTGGATTGCTAGCTCTTCAGGTTACAGGGCACTGTCCGAGTTTAGTAACATTCATTCCAGTCATTTCATTACAGATACTCTTTGATTCTTATGCTTAGCTAGGGCATTACAGTTTGGCTATATATATATATATATATATATGTATAAACACACACACACACACACACACACACATATTCTTTTCTTTTCTCTCTCTCTCTCTCTCTAATTCCCTGAGTATTTTTCTGCTTTCTCTCATTAGATTATAAGTGCTTTTGTAATCCCCGACAGTTCTATGTATAGTCAACTCTTGATTATCTGAGCTAATGGAGGGGAGCATTAGCATGGATGATACCAGAAGACAAATAAATTTCCCAGGGGTTTCCATCAATTCTATGAAAGCATCTGAGTCCCAGAGGCAGACAAACTAGAATCTAAGAGAAGCAGAGAGCGGAGAAGTATTTTGAATGAAAGAGTGAGATGTCACATTCTCACAGGGCCATGAACTACTGCTGCAGCTGCTATAGTGAAATTTCATTCTACCCGGGCCAGGCTGTTGGAAGATTCTCAAGAGAATGGCTCCAGGGATCTTTGGGCATGAATCCTCCTCTATCATCTCTCTCCCTTTTGGCAACAATGCTTGGCTTAGTACAATATCAGACCCAGACAAAGGAAATGCAATAAATGGGTGAAAGAAAAGTAACAGGGAATCCTTGGCAGAGAAGTCAACAAAATAACCGCTTTATGAAACAGGAAGGGAAACACTGTTAGTGAGGCTCTTGCCTTAAGGGGAGAGGATGTTAACTGAAAAAGATTTTTCCTTTTCCTTCAATTCCAGCTTCAGGCTCATGCCTTAAACATAGCAGGTGCTTTATCAATATTGGAAGAAGGTGAACAAACTTGCAGGCAGGAGGAAAGATTGATTCACAGGTGATAGAACTTCCTAAGTAGTTCAGAGCTACTATCCACAAAATCCACTTCCTGTATTGAACAGTTTGATACTATGGATAAATATGAAAACTAATTATGTATAAGAATGTTGTCTGGGTACCTGTTTATAAATAGTTTTTGCTTTTAGTTGAAAAACAAATCTATGCAAATGTAGATATGTTGGTTGCATGGTAAAGAGACAGAGGATATTAACATTCTTTGAACACCCACTGTATTCCAGGTAAGCACTTTGCCTATTTCATCCTTTTTGGTACTTATAACCCCATCAACTAACTATTGGTAAGCTCTTTTGATGTGTAAAATAACAGGTCACAGTTTTTGTTTTTTTGGAGAGGTTTTTGCTATAGGGCGCATGCAATCGCCAGAAAGACAGAGAGAGACAGAGAGATAGAAAGTGAGAAATCACCCCCGGGGGGATGACCACACCACAATCCCTTCTCCTCCATTCTCCTCTTGGGATCCTGGGCATGCACGCATGCTCGCCCGGCATGAGTTTAAGCTACCGAGTCCGGAACTCGAACCGCGGTCAGCTACATGGGAGTTCAGCGACATAGCCATTATGTTAACTGTTGGTCTCAGGTCACAGTTTTTAATTGTCTTTCCCAAATTTATCTAGCTGGTAGATATCAGCATAGATTTCAAACCAGTTCCTTTTTCTTAAAATCCTCTACTCTTGACATCATATTGCTTCTCAATAACAATAGTAGCTACAATTTTTGAAGACTTGCTGTGTAGGCACTGTGTTCACATAATTTCTAATCTTCTCATTAACCTAGGTAGGTAGCTATTGTTACTTACATTTCATAGATGAGGCTAAAGATAGAGAAGCTAGAATGGTAGCCAAGTGCACTAATAGGTGTTAACTAAGTCAGTTTTTTACCTATGTCCTGTATCTTTTCACTGTCATTTGCTTTCTTCTTCCAAATGTCATGTTTTTTTACTTAGGCCACATTTTCTTTGCTATTATTAACCTAAATTTTCTTGTAGATAATTTATAATATTATAATTTCATTATTATCGAGTAATAGATTATTTCAATGGCAGAAGTATAGCCTGTGTGTTTATACACACACACGTGAGTGTGTGTGCATGTGGATATAAGCATGTTGGATATTCATTTATTATATTACGAGGTACCATTTTCTTATTACTACAGAAGGAAATTTAGTTTCAGATGCTATTTATAGAATACATTTCTAAAGAAAATATAAAATATCATTAACATTAACAAATGAGTACTTTATACCAAATAGTAGGAAATAGAAACTTATTTTAGGAATTTGTTGTGGTTCTTTCCTCTGTGTAAAAATTAAGTCCAACTTTAAGGTAAAAACAGTATAAACCTTACTACTATTGTCTGTAAATGTAACGAGACATCTTTGATCCATTGATCTTTCAACTCGTAGAAGAGTGGTTGAAGCTGATGTTATGAATGAACTGAAAGTCCATTTCACTTTTACTTCTGGACACTAATGTATTTCCTTCTCATTGGTATTTACATCAGCAGAGAAAGGGTATGGGGCATACCTTGTGGGAAAGCAGGGGAGACTTGGCTGGATCATAGGGCAAGTCAGTCTGTCCAATGTCTCCTGGGGAACAGGTAGCTTCTCCTTCCAGGGGAAAAGTGGCTGAGATGTGAAATCACGTGGAGGCTCTGTTGAGGTAGTTGTGTCTCTTTGCCCAGTATATGCAGTTGCTTATCACCTGATATCCTCAAATTTCTTTTCTCTCCCTACTATTCTTGTAACAGTAATGACCTGAGCACACCCTACTAGTGTCTTCCTATACTTGTAACAGTGACTTAGATGGGCATATTCTATCAGCAGGAGGAGAAAGATAGAGCCTCTAGCAGAACCCTGTCCCATTCAAGTTCTCTTGGCATGGCCAACTGAGAGTCTTGAGAAAGAATCTGGGAATCCTCCTTCCTTCAAGGTTTAGGTTATGATCCACAGAGCTGGCTAAGGTGGCATCTCTCCACTATTCCTTAAAATACAGAATGTAGCCCAAGTGGAAAATGTCCTATGGGGCTCGTGTTCCTCATAAAAGATACCCCGCATGATAGGCTTCTATAGCTATCATCCTTCCACAGACCCATTTTTCCATTAAATAAAAAAAGTTGGGAGGGAAAAAAAGAAAAAAGCCTAGAGATCATGGTAACTCCTGCTTAAATCAACTTACCACCATTTGGAACTGCTTAGCCCTTGTTGGTATCGAGTTGTCCTGGAAATGTGTGAGTCTCGTATGTTGGTACTGATTATACCTGCCAGAAACCCACTTGGTTTCTAGTTTGAATCCTCTTGACTGTCTCTGAATACAGAGGCTGGTTCTCTGACCTTTATTCAAGGTCATCAGGTTTTCTTTGTAGTTTTATATCCTTTGAAAATTTTCTGCTTTCTTTTTGATTTTACTCCTTTTCAATTTATTTATGTGTGACAGCCTCAATCATCCAGTTATCAATTCAGTAAAATCTGTCTTGCAGAATGTCCATTTTATCATTCAAGCCTGAAATCTGTTCTGCAATCCTTTTATTTCCCTCCTGAATTGCTTTCAAAGCCCTCTAGGGAGCTGGCCTGCAAAAATAGAGAATTCTCACATTGTTTCGATGAAAGGTGCTATATAACCACACAGCAGGATTATTGTTCCCTTTTCTCTTTCATTTTGGTCTCCCTGACTGATCTGCTCTGCATTGCAAGCGCAGTGGCCTTTTTTCATCTTAATTTTATTCACTGCTCTGGTTACTTTCTTTCAGGGACATCAGATAGGTGTTAAGTAAAGGACAGGCATGGGTGTCCCAAGGAAAGCCTAGGCACCTCTCTTTCCTTGTTACTTCTTCTTGCACTTTGTCTGACCATTCAGCTGAGCACAGCTGCCACTGCCCTGGTCCCTTCCATGACTAGGTTCAATTTCCCTTGGTGTTTCTGCTTTGTGCATAGAACTAGCCTAACCCAATCAAAGCAAACTGCAAAATTAAATTAATTTAACTCGTTCATCTAGGTGTTTAATGTAATATTTTGACAGATATGCATAAACTGAACTTCCTAAATTTGGCATAAGGGAATAAAATTGATGGATTCAAATTCATTTCTGTTGGTGAAATATGGAGATTTGTAATCCATCAGCTGTTCTCCCTAATGCACCATCTAGACAGCTCATGCTGCCTTCAGTTGGCATTCAGTGCAAACACCTCTGGTTAAATAATAGTGGCTACAAAACAAAAATTAGCAAAAAACAGTTTTAAGTGAGGACTTGACATTAAGTCAATATGTTTAACAACAAACTGAAGCTAGGGATAAGAGGGGAGATTAAAGATTGTGCTATTTTTAACCCAAGAAAGGGTATTGATGTAGCTTACAGAAAACTACTGAAAAATGGAACAATGAGAAAAGTCATAGGAGAAAGTCTTCGTGGTTGTGGGGGCTAACATTTACAGATGTGTCCAGATGTCAGCTCTTTATATCCAGTATTATGGGTGAGTGTATGCCTTGAGTGTGTTGTTTTGCTTTGTTTTGTTTTTCTAGAAGATTTCTTGGGGAAATTACCTAAAAAAAATTGTTATAGTTTTGAAACACAAAATAATTAATAAGAAATAATACAGAAGTAGAAGGGTTCCAAAGTGCTCCTGAAGTACTGGGGATAGTCCCAGTAAATATTAATTTATCTATCAAGATACATCATAATCATTGAAAAAAAAGTATGATGCCTGATTTCTTAAAAAAAAAAAAAGTCTACCATGCTATAAAAGGATATGAAAAGTGGCAAAAAGCAGTTGTTTCTACAATTTTACAATGTGTATTCTATTCATGT
>NW_006159990.1:6418712-6428665 GCF_000334495.1 Tupaia belangeri chinensis | reverse complement strand
GGGAAATGAAGTTTCTTCTTTGTAGAATGCTAGGTTGAGGAGTATTTCTTTAAGCAAAAAAGAATGTTTTGGGGTAAATATGTTTATTTCAGTAGCATTTGAGCTAATCATGTATGAAAACATATTAAAAATATTTTTATGTCAGTTATAAACTTAAACATCCTGGCTATTTTGAGCTACAAAAAGATTAACAGAAATCAAGTCAGTGATCCACACAAAGAAACATGATTCTATAAATGTTTATCTTTTAATTTAAAGTGATTTAAAATGTTAGGAAATGGGTAGTAAAAGAAATGACTTAGAATCACAGAATTTTATGGCTCAAAGTCCCTGTATTTCACAGAATCTAAAATGCTTTAGTGTTTGTGCTTTCTTGATCCTTCCAGAAGGTATCAAGGGAAGATTTTTTTATTTTGTTTATGTCACTCACAACCACACTTGACAGGGATGTAAAATGCATTGATTGTAAGATGCGTCTCAATTTCAGAAAGGTTAAAATGTGGGGAAAATAGTGCATTTTCGAATTGATAAAATAAGGTCTCATAGAGATAAAATCCAGCTAAGTCATTTTTCAAAGAATAAATTTAAGGTCCAGAGTGCCTGAAGGTCACACGATGCTTAATAATGAAGCATGACATCTCCCCCGGCCATCTGCTCAGCTTTTCTCATGGTGCCCTGGACCCTGCCCTGTGGCATTTTCCCTCTTATACTGTACTTACTTGTAAGTTAATAAGCTTTTCAGGTACAAATAAGCAGTCAAATAAGTTAAATGTGTGCATGTGTTACTTGTGTACAGAATTTTCTAATGTTATCATGTTATAATTTGAATGTCCTCACAAAATTCAAGAGTTGAGATTTGGCTATAATGGAATTAAGAGGGTGAAAATTCAGTTGAGCTATGATGTTGAAAGATGGAGTCTTTAAGAGAAGGTTAGAAGCTAGGATCATTAACGTAGATCCCCCAATGATCGCCTCCTGGTAGATTTTTAAGAAGAAAGAATGAGACAGAGACATGACCACAGAGACTCCTCTACCCTCCTCCAGATGTGGCCCCTAGTCCGTGGACCTCTAATATGTGAAGCAAATAGGCCCCTATTCCTTTAAATTACCCAGACTCCTGTGTTTTCTATTCTTAGCAACTGGACAGACTAGAATATGCCATTTAGAATACCAGCTTAAATGAAGGAACTGAACATTAATAATATATACCAAGTGTCCACACTCTATTATTGAAAGTAATTGACTAAAAGATCTAGAAACACAGTATATGGATGTAAATACCAGATACAGTGTGTGTAAAAGAGGAGGATCTGAGGAAGGCCATTTAGAAGAAAAATAGGGAGGCAAAGCATTAATGGCACAAAGAAATGTGGTATTATCTGTTTAAGATATTTTGTAGTTTTATCAAGTGTACTAGGGAGAAATGTTCACCTGTTGAAATATCCATTTTATAAGCCAGATAATAATGTGATTGAGTGTATAAAAGAAAATAAAATGAAAAAATAAAAAATATACCCCATAATAAAAAAAATATATTACATGATATTGGTGATCTCCTCTAGCTCTAAATTTTCCCATTCCATGTATTCAGCAACCACATTTTTTTCAGGCATTTCATCCATTACTTGGTGTTTTGAGTATTTTCTCTAAGTCAATATCTGTGTTCCATGCTGGAGATGCAGCATGATTCTGTGCTTAAAAATGAATTGTTCAATAATTATGCATTTACAATCATGGTAAGGGCTATGAAGGAAGGTGAATGTTAGAGAGCATGTCATAGGAAGGCTGGTCTAATTTAGACTTCTCTTAAGAGGTGATTTTTAATCTGACACTAGAAGGATGAAGCTAGAAGGAGAGAGTAGAATGAACTTTCCAGGCAAAATGACTAGAATGTATGATTACCTGGAGATAAGGAAAACGTGAGTTTGTTAAGCTTTGGCTTGAATATAGAAATCCATGACAGGTTTTTGACCATAAGAACACTACAATGAAAAGAAAAAGGGTTGAAAAAAAACTAGGTTTTGATTTTTTCAACATCTGGCCATAGCAACTAACTACATTCAGGAGTTAATATATTACTTTTGTGAACAAAGAAAAAAGAATGATAATTCACTTGAGATCCTTTGTATTGTGTTTTTTTTTTTTTCTTGTTTATCTACAGTCATTATCTCAGTGGTCTTGAATGTTTTACTCTTCACTTAAAAGAGTTAAGAGCAATGAGATCAAGGAAACTAGAGAAATAGTAAAGCATTCAAGAACATTGAGATAAAGTTGGAGGGACATGCACTAAAACCTTCAGAGACAATGTGATAAAGAAGTGAAGAAAGTAGTAAGACCTGACTGGAACTGGGTAAATCTGTAGAATTAGTAGTTTCAGTTTGGCCACAGAACTTCCCTTCAATTTCACTTGGCCTACTTGTGCGTAGACTGCTTGGATTAAAATAAGAATGACTAAGATTATGGAACTCTAATGAGGTAGATTTGTGGTGTGCAGAGTGGTAGTCACTAATCACATGTGGCTATGGAGTCTTTGTCTGACTTAAGATGTGCATAAATGTAAAATATATTTTGAATTTCAAAGACTTAGTTTTGAAAAATGTGAAATAAAATATCTTAGTACTTACAACAAATCTCTCTTTACCTTTACTAATGTGGCTAATAGAACATTTTAAATTACACATGTACCTTCCATTATATTTTTATCGATCAGTACTGGGGATGAGTCAGTGAACAAAGCATTCAAAGGCTCTGTTCTTATGATGCTGATGTCCCTCAAGTGAACAGACAAACCAAAACTAAATAATAGGTCCCAGCAAGAATAGTTAGGCAGGTTTAGAGGGAAGAAGAAGAGTATGTGACATTTCCGAATAGCTGATTCAGAATAGCTCTAACTGGAATAGAAAGTTCAACAGAGAGGAAAGAACCAAGGAATCTGAGAGAAGAGCATCACAGGCTGCATGGAAGATCGCAGATAGGGTCTCTGAGAGAGGAGTATGCTCAGTGGAGCTGGAGTGCAAGAAGAGTGCTAAAGTTGAATTTGAAAAAGTGGGAAGTAGTCATATTAGAAAGGTCCTCTATCAGCCAGAGTTAGAATATCTGGATTTTATTCTGAATGAAATGATATAGTAAATTGAATGTAAAAATGTTATAATTATTACTGTCCATCTTGCCACATGCCTTTATGACGTGAAAAATAGTAAAGCATTTTGTAGTTTTGTTCTACCATGATTTTTGGTTGCCTTTATAGATTATTTTGACCAATCAAATGCAGTAAAATGGCATCAGATTCTGTTTCCTAGGCCTTAATTAGGTGTTTCATGGATCTTCTCTCTTAGAACATCGCCAGGTGTCATCAGAACAAGTTTCAGGCTAGCGTGCTAGAAAGGAAGAGAGTCAATGGGCCAGAGATTAGTCCACACAGTTTCCCCAGCTGACAATCCTGGGATGCTAGAGAACCAGGGTGAGAGCCAGTGAACCTTGCACAGATGAGCAGAACTCTGGTTGAACTGTGGATTTTTAAATAGTATTGTCTATTACTTTAAGACACTCAGTTTTAGAGTGGCTTGTAATACAGGTAAAGCTAATTAAAGCAGATGCAGAGATTTTGCATTTTACAAAATGAGCCACAATGTTTGGAGGTGTAGTGATTGAAATGGTAAAATGTGATTCCATTTGAATATGTGTTTAAGGTTAGGGCTAAAAGCATTTTCTAATGGGATGAATGAAGCATGAAAGAAATAAAGAAGACAGAAATTACTCTAACATCTTGGCGTTAGCAATGAAAGAATGGTGATGTCATTGCTAAGACAGCAAGCTGGAGAAGCAGCTCTTTGGGTAAGGGAAATCAAAAGCACAATTTTGCATATGTTAAATGAGAAAGATTTATGAGGTATATAAACTAAGATGTCAAATAGATAATTGTAGGAGTGCAAGAGTGAGATCTGGGGAGTACTATTAAATGTTGAAATAGCATTATAAGCCTCATTTAAAGAAGGGACTAGATGAGCCTGGGGTATCCATGTTTGGCAGTTTCAGGGAGTAGAACATCTTGCATGAAGCTGAGAATGAAGGTTCTGACAGAAATGCAAATGAGAGAAGCAAAGAGAAGCAAAGAGAAAAATAGAGTTCCATGAGAGATTTATCAGTTGCATTGATAGTTACTGGTAAATCACATAAGGGGAGAAATAAAGTGATAGTTTAATTTGGCAACATGGACACTATTTTTTGGCTTGACAAGAATAGCTTTCATGGTAAGTTGACAAAAATCTTAGTTGATGTAGTCCCAAGGAAGGAGTAGAGGGGAGGGAAATGATAAAAACCAATTATCCAGAGAATGTATAAATTGAAACAGAAATGGAAACCAACCTAGAGAGAGAATGGGGTTAAGATATTTTTTTGGTGTTGGTTTTTTTTTTTTTTTTTTTTAAGGATATCCATTATTGTTCATGACAGTGCCAGTGGCAATAACGTAGAGGTAAAAAATGAGTAGTAAACAGAATTAGGTGCAATAGAAGAGAAAAGGCTCTGGCTAATGAGATTGGATGTAGCCCAGTGCGCTGGCAGCTCTCACGGGTGGAAGGAAGGAAAGCAGGGTGGCATACATCTAAGAAGGCAAGGAGATTCACGGCTGGAGAAGAAATGTGAAATTTCTCTTTAATCAGTGAAACCATAAGGAAATCAATCAGGCAGGTATGAGAGCTGAAGTATAGGGTAAATATAATAAATGAAGGTAACTGGGCAGAAAAATAAGAGCTGACAAGATTAGAAAAATTTAACAGAGCTAGCAAATAGCCTGAGGGATTTCCTTGAGATTCAGGAACAAATATTTAAGCTGAGATTATTCTACTGGTGTTTTCATATTAGATAGAAGATGCAGAGAAGATGGGATCCCGGATTTATTTTGAGTTGTGGTTTAACCAAAAAAAGTGGTGTCACAACAGAATTGATGATTTTTGGTTAGAAAGTTAGTTAACCAGACAAAGAAGGAGAAACAGGGTCAAGGTAAATGAGATCTCAAAATATATATTGGTATATATTTTATTTTTTTCTTAAAGAAGTATAAGATTTTTTGTTTGAGTCTTACCTATGCATACAAGATCATGAAATAGTGACCTTCACATTATTTGGGACCAGCTATGTAGAATAATTTTGGTACACTGACCAAAGAAAGCCAAGTTAAGATAATGTTTACTTTTTGTCAAGCAAAGATACTGCTTAAAGAATAACTGAAGACACAGCAAAAGATGTAATAAATTAACTATGAAAAATTGCGGTCAAAATGAATTTTCATTACAAGTGGTGGAAATCTCCTTTGGATAATGTGATTTTATTTTCTGCATTTGTAAGGTTCACAGAGAATAAAAACTTATAGAAAAAATGTTATTTTTTAAATTTTTGATAATAAATATGAAGGTGTTGTCTATATTTGAAATACCTAAGGATTATTTTAGGGAAAAGAATTTTCCCTTTTTGAAGTCATTTCTTCTGTTACAGATGGGAAGTCAGCTATGGATTATTGGCAGTGCTGGTTATAACTAACTTAAAAAATTACAACAGGTATTTTGGCAATTCATTCCATTAATGAACTATAGTTAGTCTCTGAGAATTTTTACCAAAATCTCCACAAATTAACGGAGTTGATTTGTGTTGAATTTTTGTAAAGAACTTTAATAATAAAATTAAGAATACATCTTTGAATGATTATTTCCAGCAAAAAATGCAATAACTGTTTTGTTTTTGTTTTTGTTTTGGAGAGGTTTTTGCTATAGGGCGTGTGCGCTTGCCAGCCTCCTCTCGGGATCTTGGGCACACACGCACACGCGGCCAGCGTGAGTTTTAAGCCACCAGGTCTGGGACGGGAACCGCCCTCTACTACGTGGGAGTCCAGGGACATAGCCACTACGCTAACTGCTGGTCCCGCTATAGCTGTTTAACAACTTATCTTAGACTAGGAGGAAATTTGACTCCAACTTTAAAAGAAGTAAATGGAGGCATGTGATGCAAAACAAAAGGACTTTATTTGGGCATAAGTTTGAGGAGTGCACTGGTACACAGCCTGAAAGAACCTGTCGGGCAGCTCCAAACATGCTCATCAAGGTCATAAAGTCCTCCAACTGGTTTTAAAGACAATAACTATGTGGTAAGAGAAGAGGGAGAGGCATTATACCATTTGTATTGGAGCAGTTATCCTTGGCCACGAAAATCAATACCAAGTGAGGGTGGTCAGTACAAAGTGGAACTGGCAGTTGTGGGGCAGATATCCTTGCAGGAGTAGTCCTTACAGCAGGTTGCAGTGGTCTTTGTGCACTATTGAGGTTCTCACAGAGCCCATTAAATGACAGTTCTTATTATCAGGCATGATAGTAGGAGCAAACAACTCTTCTATGGCCTTTCCAGCTTGGTTTATTTAGGATTAACATAAAAAACTCCATTTCGATTTTGAAAAACTTTCACAGTTCTCAAAGACTATGGTTTCAAACAGACACTATTCTATTTACTTCTGTTTTATTTTTTAAAATTCTACCAATCAATGCACAAAAGATTGAAATATTGTGAATGGGTATTACATATCTTTCATATATACTTGAAAAGGTAAATGATATGGAATCAGATAAAATTTACTGAAATGAAGGAAGTCATTACTAATTTGGCAGACCAGCAGTTAGCGTAATGGCTATGTCACGGAACTCCCATTTAGCCAACTGCGGTTCAAGTCCTAGACCTGGTGGCTTAAACCACGCGTGTGTACGTGCATGCCCAAGATCCTGAGAGGAGAATGGAGGAGAAGGGATTGCAGTGTGGCCATTCCCCCCTCCCCCCGGAGGTGATTTCTCACTTTCTATCTCTCTGTCCTCTCTGTCTTTCTGGCGAGCACACACGCCCTGTAGCAAAAACCTCTCCAAAGAAAAAAGATACTAATTTGGGAATAGGTATTTCTTTTTATTCTGAAGATGTAGTGATTGGATTTAAATTTCTATGTATTATGATATATCAGATTGGGTAACTAATCCATTTGAAACTATTGTGGGATATGCTAGCCAAAATATGTAGAAACAGTTTCGCTGAATTTAAACGTAATTTTAGACCAAATCACAATTTATTTACTCTAATTGTAAAAGAATTTAGATCTTTTTAATATTTTAATATCCACAGATTGAAAAGCAAATTATCTATAGCTTTTCCTCTCTCTCTCTCTCTCTCTCTCTCTCTTTTTTTTTTTTTTTTTGAGAAACTTTTGCTATAGAGCATATGTATAGTCATTGGAGAGAGAGAGACAGAGAAAAAGTGAGAATTCACCCCCAAGGGGTATGGTCACACTGCAATCCCTTTTCCTCCAATCTCTTTTTAGGGTTTGGGACACATGCATATATGACTAGCATGAATTTTCAGTCGCTGCATCTGGGACACATCTCGATCATGCGGGAGTCCAACCACGGCCCCACCAACTTACCCCATAGTTTTTCCTCTTTTTAACAGCATGTGAATTTGAAAGTAATAAAGTTTTGTTCAGCTTCAATGAAAGAAACAAGGCTATTTGCTATATTTGCTAAACGTAAGACATGGAACATAAAAGTCCTTTATTTCCTTTTTTCTTTTTCTTTTCTTTTTTTTTTTTTTTTGATTTTGTTATAGGGTGTGTGCACACTCACTGGAAAGAGACAGAAAAAAGAGAGAAAAAGAAAAATCACCCACCAGGAGCAAGGCCAAGCTACAATCTCTTCTATTTATTCTCCTCTTGGGATTTTGGGCATGCATACACATGAACCTGGAGTGTTTTTTTTTTTTTTTTTTTTTGGAGAGTTTTTAGTGTTAGGTGTATTTCAGAAAGACAGATAGAGACATTAGCGACAGAAAGCGAGAAATCATCCCCCAGGGGGGATGGTCACGCTGCAATCTCTTCTCCATTCTCCTCTCGGGATCTTGGGCACACACGCACATGTGCCTGGTGTGAGTTTTAAGCCACCGGGTCCGGGACGTGAACCACGGTCAACTACGTGGGAGTCCAGCAACATAGCCATTACGATAACTGCTGGTTCCCAACCTGGAGTGTTTTTTAAACTGCTGGGTCTGGGACTTAAAACGTGGAGTTAGCCATATGGGATTCAAGACCTTAACCACTGCTCCATCTACTAGTACAATCAAAGTCTTTTTAAATATGTAAGACCAAGTGTTATGTAATCAATGGAGTGATACTGCTGGATTTTTTTCTTTCTTTTTTTTTTTTTTTAAGGTTTTTGCTATAGGGCACATGCACTTACTAGGCAGACAGAGAGACAGAGAGGAAAGGTGAGGAATCACCCCCTAGAGGGGATGGCCATGCCACAATTCCTTTTCCTCCATTCTCCTCCTGAGATTTTGGGTATGAATGTACATGCACCCAGCAAGATTTTTGTTGTTGTTGTTGTTGTTTTTAGAGAGATTTTTTACTATAGGGTGCATGCGCTCACCATAGAGACAGAGAGAGACAGCAACAGAAGGCAAGAAATCACCTGTCAGGAGAGAGAACGATGCACAATCCCTTCTTTTCCATTCATCTCTCAGGATTTTTGGCATGCATGTACACATGCCCAGGGTGAGTTTCAAGGACCTGAATCTGGACTCAAACCATGGTCGACTATGTGGGAGTCCAGTGATGTAAACTTCACACCATCTGCTGGTCCCACTCAGCGTGATTTTCAAACTACCAGGTCTAGATTCAAACTACAAATGGCCATGTGGGAGTCTAGTCCCTTAACCACCATGCCACCTTCTGGTCACTACACTAATTTTAAATAACTGTATCATATTATTGCCATCCTCATATTAAAAGTGTTTTTTTGCTACCACAAATTTAAAAACCTATGCCATGAAAATTTCTTAGATTATTTATAATATTGTTCTCTTCTCTAAAATTATCCAGAGATTTACTTCACAGATTCTCTTAGCCAATTTTACTACTGTTTATTTTTCCAGCCCATTTCCTATTACCCTTTTCCTAAGGAAGAATACCATCTCCAAGGGTTTTTAAGAAGCTGAGGCTGAATGCCTTCTTGGATATGTGATTTATTCTGTGATAAGAGGTATATTCCTGGTGACACTTAATTGGTATTCTATCCTTTGCTATAACATGCTGAATTGTTGGGAACCAGCAGTTAGCATAATGGCTATGTCGCTGGACTCCCTTGTAGTCGACCGCGGTTTGCGTCCCGGACCCGGTGGCTTAAAACTCACACCGGGCGTGTGTGCGTGCATGCCCAAGATCCGAGAGGAAAATAGAGGAGAAGGGATTGCGGCGTGACCATCCCCCCTGGGGGGGCTGATTTCTCGCTTTCTGTCTCTCTCTCTCTCTCTGTCGAGTGCACGCACCCTATAGCAAAAACCTCTCCAAAATAAATAAATAAATAAAATAAAATAAATAAAAAAAAAAACATGCTGAATTGTTTTGAAAGCACACTTATATGTAAGGCCTGGTTCACTCACAAGAACACCACATGTCCTCATTTTTGTCTCAACATTGATAGACTATAATTTACAGTGACTTGTTATCTACACTTCGATTAACATTTTTGTGTTATTTTATACAGAAAAGATCCATCTGTTAGTTTAGTTTCTCTCTACCTTTGCTTTTTCATTTTTCTTGACTTTCTTCTATGCAATGACTTCTCATTTTCCTGTCTGTGAATCCCAACTTACTTACAGAGTATTTAAGTAGAAAGATGGTGTAGATAAGAGTACACATTAACATAGCTACCCCTTTATTATAAATTATTGTGTGTATTAAAAATTACAGTTGAAGATAGATTGTGTTACTTAGAAGGTAAAGGGGTCCACAGAACATTTTTAAAAATTTTTTCTTTTTTACTTACTTATCCATTTATTTGCTGTGATTTTCAGGCTGCTGGGTCTTGGACTTATGTAGTTGGCCATATGGGAATCCAGCACCTCAACCACCACACCACCTGCTGACCCAAGCT
>NW_006159990.1:6418039-6418673 GCF_000334495.1 Tupaia belangeri chinensis | reverse complement strand
CTGTCTCCCTCTCTCTCTCTGTCGAGTGCACGCACCCTATAGCAAAAACCTCTCCAAAATAAATAAATAAATAAAATAAAATAAATAAAAAAAAAAACATGCTGAATTGTTTTGAAAGCACACTTATATGTAAGGCCTGGTTCACTCACAAGAACACCACATGTCCTCATTTTTGTCTCAACATTGATAGACTATAATTTACAGTGACTTGTTATCTACACTTCGATTAACATTTTTGTGTTATTTTATACAGAAAAGATCCATCTGTTAGTTTAGTTTCTCTCTACCTTTGCTTTTTCATTTTTCTTGACTTTCTTCTATGCAATGACTTCTCATTTTCCTGTCTGTGAATCCCAACTTACTTACAGAGTATTTAAGTAGAAAGATGGTGTAGATAAGAGTACACATTAACATAGCTACCCCTTTATTATAAATTATTGTGTGTATTAAAAATTACAGTTGAAGATAGATTGTGTTACTTAGAAGGTAAAGGGGTCCACAGAACATTTTTAAAAATTTTTTCTTTTTTACTTACTTATCCATTTATTTGCTGTGATTTTCAGGCTGCTGGGTCTTGGACTTATGTAGTTGGCCATATGGGAATCCAGCACCTCAACCACCACACCACCTGCTG
>NW_006159990.1:6401267-6418018 GCF_000334495.1 Tupaia belangeri chinensis | reverse complement strand
TTATTAAAAAGGAATTCTGGGTCTGAAATAGTGGGTATGGGTGTAATTTAAAAAATAGTTGCTAGGAAGGATACTAGTTTCAACTTTGCTTGTTCCATTTTATGTCTTATATAAGAAGAGATCTTTAAAAAGTTTATTGAACAGATAACAGATAATACCACTTTTCTTTGTCCCATTAATGGTGTGCCTCTCTATTTTCTTCTAAATGTCCTTCCTCAGACCCTCCTCTTTCATACACAGTATATCTGGTATTTACATCTATATACTGTGTTTCTATATCCTTTAGTAAATCACTTTCAGTCGTAGAGTACGGACACTCAGTATATATTAAGTGGGGACAAACAATGCCTCTCCTTCATAGCCTGGCTTGCCTCACTCAGCAGTAAGTATTCCATATTCATCCACTTCCTGTCTGTCTTATCTGTTGAAGATATTTTATAGTTTTATCAACTGTACTAGGGAGAAATGTTCACCTGTTGAAATATTCATTTTGTAAGCTAAATAATGTGATTGAATGTGTAAAAGAAAATGGAATTAAAAAAATTAAAGAAAAGGGAACCAGCAGTTAGCGTAATGGCTATGTCGCTAGACTCCCACGTAGTCGACTGTGGTTCGTTTCCTGGACCTGGTGGCTTAAAACTCACACCGGGCGTAAGTGTGTGCGTGCCCAAGATCCTGAGAGGAGAATGGAGAAGAAGGGATTGTGGCATGACTATCCCCCCCTGGGGGGGTGATTTCTCGCTTTCTGTCTCTATGTCTCTTGGTCTGTCTGGTGAGCACACATGCCATGTAGCAAAAACCTCTCCCCCCAAAAAATAATAAATAAAAAATTAAAAAAAAAGAAATTCAAAAAAATGTTTATTGAAAATGTATATTATGAAAAATAATGCATTGATATCAAACATGTTTTGTACCAAAAATAACTTGTGTTTTAATTCTGCTTTCCATGAAATTTTGGAAATCCTCATGTATCTCTAACCCTTTGTGAACTTTATGTATCAGGTATGATATTGACACCACTTTATGTACCATTTTGAAGATATAAAATTGACCAGCCTACCCATCAAAGTGAAAAGATAAATACCTCTTTGACGAGATAATTCCTAGGATGTTGCTCACAATTCTTTCCCACTTCTAATTTAGTTAGATATACCCAACACAGTAAATTCTTTAACTATGCCTAAAGATTGAAACTCAATTCCTAAACATTACACATTTTCAGGGTTCACTTTTAATTAAATTTTAGGCTATCATTAGTAATGTATAGCTATTCTCTGATTTCTTTTATAGTCTTCTGTTTTGATGACCTTTTTGTACTTCAGTTCTTTTCCTAATTTTACTCAGGTGGGAAATATGGTAATTTTGAACACCTTCTTGGTAATTCTGCAAATGAAAAGGAAGTTTAACAAAGACTGATTTTAAAAAATGAATCAATTTGATTCCAAAGATGGTATTAACATATTTTAATGCAGAGAAAAGAGCAAGATGCATACTTAGGTTATAAGGGGGCCGTCAAATTGACCTACATGAGCTCACAGAAGTTACATGTTTCCTAAGGCCAAGGAACTGTTTCATGACCTTGAAGGGTATATTAGTATTTCTATTTAAGTCATTACATTTTCAAACATTGGAACTGCTCAGATTTGGTTCACTGCACAAACCAATCACTTAGAATGTTAAAGAGCATGACTCTGGTCTCCTGGAGACAGCTCTTCTGTAATTGAGCTCTCGTTTGCATGGCCTGTCTACCTTCCCTGTTAATTTTTTTCTCTTGGAGTTTTCTATTTTTTTTTTTTTTCTTACTTCACCCTTGTCAGCCTACATTATGAATGCAACTGATAAAACAAACACCAATACCTTACGTTGGGAATTCTTTCTCCAGAACTCATTTAAGACACATGCACCAGTTCTCAAACTGCAAGTTTTATAAAATGTCAGAGCATTTTAGAGTTGAAAGTGATTGTTGGATGCATATTGCAAGCACATGGGGAGTTAAAGAAACACTAGTGCCTTAGACTCACCTTTGAAAACTGATTTAACTTGTCTGAGGAAGAATAGGGACATCTTTTAACTTTCTAGGCAATTTTAATGTCTAGCCAGGTTTACAACCACTGGGCTAGTCCCATTCAATCAAATGAAAAAGAAAGTCAGAAGGATTTGACATATCAAAGATCACACAACTAGACATTAGTAAAGCTGAGACTAAAAGTCGGATTTCCTGACACTTAGTAAGGAGTATTTACACTGTTTGAAGCTACTCTGAGAACTGTTCTCTCACTAAAAGTTCAGACATAAATCTGGCAAGTACTTCAAATGGAGATCTATATACATTTAGATCTTCTTTCCAAGGGGCTAATTTCATTGGATATACTGCAAGAAAGACTGTATCATTTAGAAAATGCTAATATTGTATTTCTTATAAAAAGAGGGGAGATGTGTTTTGTACTGATTTATAAAGCATTAGTGTGATGACACTCAGTCTCCATATTGGAAGAGGGTTTGAAAAACAAAAACGAAAACAAAAAAACTTATGTATTACAGTTCAATCCCTTTGAAACTTGGGACGTGGGGAAAATATGCTGTTAAGAATTCACATCAAATCAATTTTCAACTGTATTATTCACAGCACATCATTACTGTTGATTGTTGAGATGAAAATGGTCTCACAATTGCAAAGAATCATCTGCTTTTATAGTGACAGAATTTACAACTACTACAGAAAGATAGAGAAAAAAGCATGATTTAAGAGTTGACATTGCCCTTGTTTACAATATTCTTTCAAAATTGATGTTGATCTTTCATCATTTAGAGTTCAGATAGACAATCTCAACAATGAAATTTGAAAATTATGTTTATTTTTAAATTTTATATTTTTTTCAGTTTCTACTCATTATTGAAAGTGCTAGGGTTGACAGTATTTTATATGTTATATCATTTGCTTTAATGATGTTTGGTCAAAAGAAAGGGCACATTTACACTGTGAATATATGTCTGATGTAGAATTATACATGGAATTATTGCACCTCAATGGGTCCTGTTTTCTTTCAAATAGTTCAGTTGAGTCTGCTCTTTTTTGATCATATGAAAAACAATAGGTCAAGTCAACTGTGTTGAAATTGGCAAATGCTTACTTTGCTGAATTACAAAATTAAGTTGAGCTGGAATGTTTGGTGCATTACTATGAATTTTTAGGATCTGGCAAATTTATGAATACAGAGAAGAACAAATTAGGAAAAAAAATGAATCACTTTCTCTCTAGGTCATAAAACTTCATGAATAGTTGAAAGGAGAAGGATATAAAGATGAAAAGTGCAGAAAAATCCCAGAAAATAAAAAATAAAAATTAAGTGAAATGTAAATGACTACACAGATATTTCCAAACCTGTGATTATTTTAAGTGTGACTGGTAAAAAGGATTTAGTAAGTGTTCAGTTGAATACTGTGAGTTGAATATCATACACATAGCACACTCATAAGAGGAACTGAAAATTAATGAGAAATTAAATAGCACAAGAATTTAAACTGATGTCTTTTTAAGAGATTCTAGGGGACAGAAAAGAAAGAGATGCTTTTTATTTAAAGGCAAAGTTCAAAATTACTAATCTAGGATCTTGGAAGAAGTATTCACCAAAAGAATTAAAGCATGAAATTAAAAATACATATATAAATTGGTAATGATAATTTGTTATGGATTATTCAATTCAAAATAGTAATGCAAGTAATGTACACTTTTCATTCAAAGTGTAGAAAAATATTTCAATTTTGAAAATGAGCTGATAGTTATAGGGAATTTGATGACCTTATTGATTGGAATTGAGAAGAGATATGAAGGTCACCATATGCTGGCCTCCTGACTGCTACTTACACAGCAAATTCTTTCACGTACACTGAATATATTATCTTTGCATATTTTATATTAAAAAATTAACAAAATTATGTGAATGTAGAACTTTCTACTTTAGTCCTTCTGCTAGAAAACTGGATTTTCTCATCTTTTAAATTTAAAGTATTTAGAAGAACAAACTATTACAAATTTCTCTCCTCTGGGTTGTGAGTTTCTCAAGCATAAGGATTAGGTCTTAATCTTTTCAGTGCTGAGCATTTAGCACAAGGCAGATGTTCAGTACATGTATGTTTAACTAATATGAGAATGTTATAGGACAAAAGTAAGTATAAACTGGGAAAAGTTGCTCTCAACCAGAAAGCCTAACTCTGACCTGTATTATTTGTGGAGGAGGAAGATTTTACCGTGGGTGACATTATCTGGGAGATGGTGAAAAGGCTACCCCCTAAATACGTTTGTAGATGGCCTTCTAGACAGAAAAATTTCTGCCAAGACTTCAACCCTGTTCATGTATAAAAACGAAGGATTGAAAGTTGTGTGGCTCTGATTAGTCTGCTCAAGCAGCCACACTATTTATCTGTTATTGCAGCTGTTCACCATCCATATTCCTTCCCTTCAGTGGGGGTCAAACCCAGGCCACTTAGACTTCCTGGTTCTAGGCACCCTCCAAGTAGCAGTCAGCACCAGGTCTCTGCCACCCAGGCTAGTTCCAGCTGGCTACAAGAACAAATGAATAAATGATTGATTAATATTATTCCCCCCCCCCCAGTATTTTGAGCAGAGATTATATTTTTATTTGTATTTTTCTGCTTTACTGTCAAAATAATACCCTAAGGTCTCTCACCACACAATTATTGATATGCAAAATTCAGAGCAGTTGTTTTGCAACTTCAGGTAAAAGAAGAGAAAGGAGAGAGGAGCAGAAGGAGTGATCACACGCACAGTTCACCAATGTCTTCTGTAGCACGCTTTCTTTAGAACCTGCACAGTCACTTCTCCAAAGTAGAAAAATTGTACCAAGTGGAGTGGAAGGGAACAATGTAAAGAGAGAGCTTAGCTTTCTTAATAATGGAAAACTAAACTAATATATGATGAGTCAAATAAGACTTACCACACATCATTTCATCTTTGAATTTTTTTTGTTTTGTTTTTTTGGTTTTGTTTGAAATATTTTTAAGGTCTAAAAAGTTTGTAATTCCTACTCGAAAAACATTATCTGAGTGAATACACCAATGGTAAACTACTGTAAAATGCTTCAGCTGCATTTGATGTGGAAGAGTAGGGATTATCTTCAAAGCACCCCAGCTTTCTTGATGAGAAGGTCAGAGGACACTGATTTGTATTATTGTGATGTCCATTACGTGATCTAGGTTGCTTATCCTTCACCAAGGGCTTTACTTTGTCAGTAGGACATTATGCTTCACCACTCTTGGGTAAGGATTTACTGATGAGATTCATAACCTTTGGGTTGCTCTGATATTTTGACATATTTGCTGGGTTCTGGGCCACATCCTGGAAGGCCATCATAATTTCAGGATCCTGCATGGCTGCAAGAACCTCTAGATTACTAAGAATTTCACTGACCCCAGGCATCCCTGCCATTCCAGGCACACCCCCTCCCATTCCAGGCATTCCTCCAGGAAAGCCACCTGGAAAAGAGTCCTACTGAGCTCCTGATTGTCCTCTGGTTTCTTCCTCCCTCTGGACTCTCTCATGCTTTTCTTTTTTTAAGAGGTGTTTGTTATAGGGCACGTTCTCACAAGAAATCACCCTCCTGGGGGGATGGCCACACCACAATCCCTTCTCCACAAGTCTCCTCTTGGGATCTTGGGCAGGCATGCACACGCTACCAGCATGAGTATTAAGCCACTGGGTCCGGGACAAGAACCGTGGTCGACTACATGGGAGTCCAGTGACATAGCCATTACGCTAACTGCTGGTCCCTCTCTCATGCTTTTCTAATGCACTCTCTTAACTCTTCCTATTCTTTCTTTGATCTTCATGTTTTTGCTCATATTTTCCCGTATGTTCTGCAATTTTTTGGGACCTTGGTTGAACTTCTTTCAACATGGCACTAGCATCTTCATCATAATGCAGTTTACAAGCAAGGACAAGATCATGTACTGCTTCTTCCCAATGGCCCAGAAGTCTGTGAGGTTTCCTTCCCACTTGTAAGGTTGAGCTGAATCAGGATTTATTTCAATGGCTCTGTTAAAGTCCCGAGTGGCAGCTTTTGGCTTCTGTAATTTGATGAAGACACCGGCTCTTTTGACATACAGTATAGCCAAGCGTGAGTTCAGCTTGATGACCTCTGCAAACAAGTCAATGATTTTCTGTAGTTCAGCATCATTTAGAGCTTCGATGGTGGCTACTTTCTTATCATTTACCTAATCCATCATCTCCTCAGTTATCTCTACATTTTCATCTCCCATTTCTTGAGGAGCATCAGTGTCTGGTTCAATCACACCTTCATTGTCAATTTCTAGATCACTTTCCTCACTTGATGGTTCCTCTGTCTTTATGTTTTCCTCTGCCTTCTCACCACCTGTTTTTTTTCTTCCTGATATGCTCTTCAGACTTAGCTTTCTGAGTATCTGGTGGTATTTTATCCCTCCTCATGCTCTCCACCCACTCTCTCAGGAAGTACATTTCCTCAGTGTGCAGAATGCTCGGATCCTGCATACACATTTTTCAAGAAGGCCCTGGGAGCTTGGAGCTTACTCACTTTGCAGGGAAGTAGTAGCAAAAGGAAGGGAGTGCGGCTGGGAAGACTGGAGCCTGATACCTGGCCTGGGCACTGACTCAGCCTGACCACGTATAATGGGACGGCAGCCCTAAGCAGAGCAGACTGGAGCCTCCCTGGCCCTACCTCCTCTCACCCAACTGTCTCTTGACCCCAGCACCTTCACTGGCTCATTCCTATGCCCTCTCCCTCTGTTCCTGCGCACTGCCTAGCACTTTCCAGAAGCATGGCTATTCGAGCTGTTGCCTCCCTCCGTATGTTCCTATATCCTTAACTCTGAACCAACTCCCTGGATACGGTAATACTCTACATGGGAACGTTCCAGGAGGTGGGTCAGGGAGCCACTTAGAATAGGACACTCTGAATGTGGGCACTAAGTGGAGCTTCATCTTTTAAACTTTTGCTAATCTTTATGCTTGCCCTGGACAATTCCATTTACTCTTAATATTTCAATGAATACCTTATTGCTGGTGACACTCACTTTTTTGCCTTTACTCCTCATTTCTCTGCTGGTCTTGGTCTCATAGGTTTAGTCACCCATGTGTATTTCTTCTCTGATGCTGAGCTTCTCAATACCATAATTTCCAAATGTAGATCTATCAGGTTCATAATGAAGACTTTCAGTCTGGTCATAATTTCTGTCTTGGTTAGTAGTACTTCTACATACTCATTTAAATAAACCAGAAAATTGATTATACACTTAGGATCTTCCCTCATCCTCTTGAATCACATCAAGTGCCAATTATTTTATCCTAAAGTTGTTTCTAGACCTCACCCTTCTCTCTCAACTCAGTTCTACAGTTCTCATTCTCACAATTTTACCATTTTACTCTGTCATCCTCTAAGCTCCTTTTTTTTTTTCATCTTCCTCGATGGGAGATAGGAAGATTTATCTGAAATATAAAAACCATGTCATTCTTCTGAAGATTTATCTGAAATGCAAAAAACATGTTATTCTTCTGTTAAAATTTCTCAGTGGCTCCATTTCAAGAATCCCGTGAAATTCATGCTCCTTTAAAAGATATTTGTTTTATTATTATTTTTAAATTTACTATAGAGCATGGACACGAGTGAGGGGGAGAGAGAGAGAGAGAAAGTGAGAAAGTAAGTTGCCAGGTATGGGACTCAAACCGCAGTTGGTTATGAGGGAGTCCAGTGACTTAACTATCATGCCACCTCCTGGCCCCACTTCTGCCTGTTTATAATAGAATACACAGAGCACACACAGTCCTCCATGAGAAATTGCAGGTTTTCTCTTTAAATTCATTTTTAACTACTTCAGATTCCTTATATTTGGCATTCAAGAGAAAAAGGAAATGATTAGTTTCTCTCAGAAAACTTAACATCACAAAATCTGTCCTTGGCTTGTTCATATCACTATGATTTAAATGCTTCCCTCCAAAATTCATTTGTTAAAAATTGGTAAGTCGTGTTAATGATATTAATGTGAAAACTGGGGACCAGCAGATGCTGTAATGATTACATTGCTGTACTGTCACATGGCTGACAGCAGTTTGAATGCCAGACATGGTACCTTAATTTCATGCCAGGTGTTTGTGCAAGCATGCCCCAAATCCCTAGAGAATGGAGGAGAAAGGATTGTGGCATGGCCATCCCTCTTCAGGGGTGATTTCTCTATTTCTGTCCCTCTGTCTGTCTCTCTCTCTCTCTCAAGCATGCTCGCATGCCCTATAGCAAAAATCTCTCTAGGGTAAAAAAAAAAAAAAAAGAAAAAGAAGAAGAAGAAGTCAAAGACTTCATCTGATTATGGGGCCTTTAGGAGAAGATTATGATTAAATTAAGTCATCAGGTAGGGCCTTCACAATTAGATGCTGATGACTGTAGAAGAGACTGACAGAGATGTGCACCTTTTTGCTCTCTTGTAGAAATGTGATGTCCTTCATCACCTTGGGGCTCTGTGAAGATCCCTCCAGCAAGAAGACCCTGACCATATGTAGCCCTTTGACCTTCAACCTCTAAAACTGTGAGCTAAATGAATCTCTATTCTTTTATAAATTACCCTGTGTGTTATTCAGTGATTTAGCAACAAAGAATAAGTTAAAATGTTTAAATGCCTTCTTTCCTTTCCTTATTTCCACTCTCATGCCAGAAATCTATTTATAATTTAACATCTGACTTCATATCTAACAATAATAACAGCAGTAATACACTTAACATAATGAGGATAACATATTCATGTGGCACTGAATAGCTTACAAATCATTTTTACATAAGATATATTTTAAATAATTATCATTGTCATAGCATGTAGAGATAGAGAAGGAAGATAGTGTTTCCAATGTATCCTTGAATATGAGCTTTATGAGGTAAGGGACTTTTATTTCTATTGTTTATGGAACCACTTAGAAACAGGAATCCCTAACAAGTAGTAGGTCTCCACAAATGTTTTTGGATAAATAAAAGAATGAATGAACTGGTAAATATAAAAACAATTGTGATTGTTCAGGATATACAGCTAAAGAAATAGTTGCAGTGTACTGAGCCACAATATAACCTAGTTATGGCTCAGAAGTATTTGTTGTAGTAAAAACACTCCATATCACTACTGAATACATGTCAAAATTTCTTAATATGTTAGCAGAATTAATGTGTATTACATCTCTTGATTCAAGATCTGACATTATTCTTCACAGGGCTCCTTTATTTTTTGCTTTAAGTATTAAATGGTGAATTAACAAGATAGTGTGAAACCAAGACTTAAGGCTGCTTTTCTGTGAAAGGTGATGAAATCTAACTTCTATTCTCACTTTTCTTCTGAGGAACAACAAGGAAGAACCAGAAAATGATGAAGGCATTATTAAATGTAACATAAATTATGTTAGGCAACATCTAGTTGTGATTAAATCCCTAAGTAAAATAATAATTTGAGGAAGGATTTAATGAAATAATTAATGTTAGTTTTAAATAAATGAAATTAGAATTTCAAATGACATAAGGAACATATTTAAATAGGGCAGGTAAAAAGAACACATCAAAAATAATTTTTTTTCCATCTGGTTGTTTACCATAGAATAGTGACATTAGACCACACTCACACACACACACACACACACACACACACACAACTCATTAAAAAAAATGAAAAACACATGGGGCTGTGTGCTCATATGTCTTCCATTTCCAACCTCAGTCTATTTGACTGGAATGTCGTCTTTTTTTTTTTTTTTTTTTTTAATACAGAGTCTCTCCACATCATGATCTTTCTTCCTCCACTTTATAGCTGGGACCATAGGCAAATACCGCTATGCTCATCTCTTTTAGACTGAATGTCACTATGTTACACAGGTAAACTTTGCACTCACCATCTTCCTGCCTCATCTTCCCTAAGTTGAAATTACAGGTGCATACTACTGTACCTGGCCTTCAGGTTGAACTAGTAATTGTAGTTAGGTCTCCAGTCTGTAGAGAACAGCTTCTTACAGTACACTCTATTGTGGCTAAACTGACTGAACTGTGTGTGTGTGTGTGTGTGTCTGACTGATCTGTGTGTGTGTGTGTGTGTGTGTGTGTGTGTGTGTTTTATAGTATGTGATGAATAGATGACTAGATTACTCTATGCATGTGATCACATAGTCTGTGAGATGTCTACTGATGAGTTGATGAATTAATTCAAACAAATCTTTTTAATTATGACTAGAGATTTTGCATCTTTTCTTGTTTGATCTTAGTTGTTTCTGCCAAAACTTCATTCAACAGAAAAACAAACAAACAGAAAGAAATCCCAGTTTTCTATTAAACTGTGGAGTTCTGCAGTTGTTTTATTGTCAAGCATTTATGTGGCATTTTATGGCCTGCAAGGTATTTTACTGCCTCTGTATTAGTCTTTTCCTACTCAGTGCCTTTCAGCAGTAACCATACTGTTGTCATTGCCATTTTAACAAACTTCGGAGAAAAGGCTATGTAAGGGTAAGTGACTAGCAGAAGGTCAGATGATAAGTTAATAGTCAAAAAGGTATTAGAGGTCATGATCTTTGAATTGCCAGTTTATTTCCTAGCTCACACTGCTTTACTGATTCTTTTCTGGCCTTTTGCTGATTTGTCTGTGAAAGATTGTTGAAGCTCAAAGAAAAATAGGATTTTTAAGGACTAGAGCATAACACAAGTGCAAAAATAGCAATAATAGTGTAAGTTATTATAAACAATTGCCAATTGCCATTTAATTTTCAAATTAAACATGGTTAGTGTAGAAAAAAGTTATATCCAAATATATTGAAGGTATTTATGAGGTTTTTGCTTTTTTTTTGGAGAGGTTTTTGCTATGGGGTGCATGTACTCACCAGAAAGACAGAGACAGGGAGACAGAAAACGAGAAATCACCCCTCCTTCCCCAGGAGGGATGGTCACCCCACAGTCCCTTCTCCTCCATTCTACTCTTGGGATCTTGGGCATGCACGCACACGCACCCAGTGTGAATTTAAGGCACCAGATTTGGGACTCAAATCACGATCGACTTCATGGGAGTCCAGCAACATAGCCATCGTGCTATCTGCTGGTCCCTATGAGTTTGTTTTTAAATTGGAGTAACCAAGATGAACTTGGAATGGTTTTAATTTGAAAAGTTTGAGGCTTTAATTTTGTTTTATTTGAGGCTTGTATTGTCAAGGCTGTTAGAATGGACACCTCCTCAGATTCATGATATCTATTTTGGGGTAAAGTGATGGAACTCAGAGTACAATTCCATGATCTTAAAGTACATAAACTGGGAAAACTGGTGAAAATAGACAAAATCAAAATAACTGATGAAATTTTAAAAATATAAGTTATTTCTCAAATAGTGGTATTAAAATAGAGACTAAAAAGTTCTCTGGAATTAAGATTGTAAGAGAATACATAAAATCTTCATTTTCAACTGACATCTTAAAAAACGTTCTAGTGAAAATAATAGTCTCTTAGATACTTTCATGGTTCAGATGCTTTTTAAAGGCATTTGCTCACAAAAGAAGAGTGTTCACTTTGATGATCAGTTTGCTATTAAGGTGGAAGTCTTGTATTTGCATAAAGCTCTTTCTCAGGAAAATGTTAATAAGAACATAAATGTAAATAGAAGGAAGAAGCTGCTCCAGATATTTTTCTGTGGTTCACCGTGATAGGAAAATCTTATGTACATATTTAGTAGATGAGCCTTGCTTGTTCCTGGGCTCAATATTCAACTAATTAATGTCATTCAAGCATTATATTCCTTTGCATTGGCATTTGATCGAATTTTAAATCCCCTGTTTGAATGAATTGTACCTTGAGAATAATTCATTTTTGTATTTTATTTTGCCTAAGGTGTGTCTACACTTAATTCCCCTTACTTTAAATACATTCTTACTATTCCTTTGGAACAAGGAACAACCGCTGTGGCCCTGACAAATCTATTCCCTTTTACCTCTTACATTGCATATATTGTTTGCATGTTGGTGTGTGTGATGCATGGATGTGGGGGGTTTAGTTAATCAGTATGTCCAGAAATTTATGGCAAAATTCGATTATGTCACCAAAATGACTTTGAAACCCATAGAGAATATAATGTAAAGTTTCTTCACATTTTCAACATGCTAATATGAAGGGACCTCAAAAAATTATGTGAAAAAAAGAATTAAAATACAAGTTTATTTTGAAACAAAATTTAAATTCATGCATTGTTTTATCATAATATACATTTTTCAGGAACTTTTGAAGACACTGCCCTTCATGTGTAATTATTGAATCAGAAGACATGGCTCTATATGTTATCCATTCTATTTATTTTCATTTTCTTTATTTTTTTTACATCCTAAATTTCCAAAGAAAAGGGTGTGTAGTAAGAGCTAAAAGTATAATTTTTATAATTAATTATATATATAAAATTAATATTTTAAGCATTAGTTTTTAATTACTATTAATGTTTCATTATTCATTGTTAATTATTAATTATATATATAAGTGTATATATATATATATTTTTTTTTTCTTTTAGTAAGAGAGTATTTATACTCATCAGAGAGAGAGAAAGAAGATGGGAGCATTCCCCAGAGGGCTCTGGGTACCAAGAATCCTTTTTCCTTCCCTGCTCCATCCCACCAGTATCTGAGGAACACATGCACATGTGCCTAGTGTGTTTATGAAGCTGCTAGGCTTAGGATTTGAACTGCATTCAGTCAGTTGGGATCTGCCCACCTTAACCACTGTAACTGTTTCCAGAAAAAGAGGCCAGCCCAAGAGTTAAACTTATTAAATGATTTCTATTTAACTATAAAGTTTTATATGTATTGTCATTTTAATTATTTTTAAACTCTATTCATTGCATTTGTATTATCAATTACAAGTAAGGAAACAGATTTAGAGAAAAACTAAATACCCTGTCTAGGGTTAAGTAGTTAGCGGCAGTCAAAAATAATTTATTGATGAAATTAAGAGTCTGAGACTATAATTGTTATGTTTTATTGAATATAAGTTATTTTTATGGGAAAAATGAGGTTTTAATAAGTATATCCTTAAAGTTTTTGGTGAAAATACATAATACAGAAAATGCCTTGAAATAGATTATTTATTCTGTGATTCTCCTTTATTCAACCTTTGAGTAAATTTTATTTTGCAAAGATGGTTATAACAACTCTTATTTCACACCTTCTTATAATGAACATTGATGCTCTTCTATCAAGAAACACAGGATAATTCCTCTGCTCTTAAACTGAAGTGAACAGGCAACTGTTTCTGGAAACAGAATACAGTAGCAAAAACATTACATGTCTTCTTAGGCTAGATTTTTATAAAATAAAATTAAAAAATGCCTGACTTGTGTTAAAGATGGAACTTAATTTTGAGTATAGCAATGCCAACTAGAAACTTGTTTATAGTCAATAAGCAGAAGGAGGGAGGCAGTAGATGGAAAACTACTGATAGGAGATATTGCAGAGAGGGAATTCTTGCTATGCTGACCTAAGAGGACTCTTGCTAAGGCATGCCAAGGATGTACATATTAAGGATTCTCGAATTTTCATGAACTGGTTTAGGATTATTCTCCAAAATTGGACTTGACTGACCCAGGACAGCTTGAGGTCAAGTTCAAGGCCTGGCTGAGAAGGGACTCAGAGGGTCCTTGATAAAGTTTGGTCAGAGGAAGTCTTTTGAGTTTGAAAATGGCTTACACTTCATTTAGACACTTGATCTTGTAAACTTCTCACCATATTGTAAGGAAGCCCAAGACAAGTGGAGAATAAATGTGTAGTATGTAGCTGTTTTTACTCAGAAAACTGAGTAAGCAAGCTTCAGTGGCACCAGCCCTCAACCTCTGCGTCACCATCCCTCAGACTTTCTGGTTCCCACCTGTGGCCCCAGGTACCATGAATCTGAGACAAGCTGTTCATGTTATAAACACATAGAATCCATGAGCATAATTAAACAGTAGGTTTGTATTCCTTTAATTTGGAAGTACATTCTGCACCAATAGTAACCAGAATAAAACCATTTTTCACTATCCTAATTTAAGCCTGTATCCTTTTTTTCTTCTGGGTTAGTGCAGAATTTTTCATCCTGACTTCACTGCGGCCCTCATGTGATCTTGTCTGCATTTAGCCACTCAAGTCAGTTGATGACACACTTCTCAAGGAGTGGTATTGCCCCTTTCACAGAATGACAGGCAAAGTTTCAAAGGCCTTGACTTCTCCCCTTCATCTGCCATCATTCTTCACTCAGTCTCCCTTGTTCTGGTCACAACAATGTCTATTCTTCCTCACATATACCGAGCATACTCCCTGCTCAGGTATTTTCCTGTTGCTTTGTGTCTAGAATAAACTTTGTCCCAGAAACCTGCATTCATTATCTCTTGTTTCATCCTTGCCTTTGTTTTAATGTCACTTTATAGAAAGGACTTCACTGACACTATATGTAAGATGTCACATCTATTTTATCCTGTTTAGTTACTCTGTTTTATTTTTCCTATAGCATTTAGTGCTACATAAAATATTACACACTTATTTGTAAATTTGTTTGTTAATCTCTCCCTCCTCTGGATTGGGGTCCTTTTGAAGGTTATATATGACTCATTTTTTGAGGAAATTTGTTTTTAGAATAGTAATCCCAATGCTTAAAATATGCCTGGCAAAAAAGTAGGTTTTCAACAAATGTACTGAGTAAATTAATTGGGAATGGAACAGTTTTTAAAGAGTTAATTGCTATATGCCCTAGGATAAGTATTACCCTTATATATTATAGCATGAGATACAATTTTAATTTGATTCAGTGTCGAATTCTAATTCAGTGTCTAATTGTACTTTTAAATAAACTTGGATAAAATGGAGATGTAAACAGAGTGAATTTTTAACTTTTACATTTTATATCATATTTATCTAAAATTATAGAACAAAGTCACCAGATAGATCATTACGTAGAATGTTGTTCATTTCTGATAGTCAAATGTGTTGTACAAAAGTTGTGAAAAGCAGACTTCTAAAAAGGAAAGAAAACTAGGCTCAGCCAAGGTATCAACATCTCATTAATGAAATCAATGGAACACCTCAGACAGGTAAATGTGGGAATTTAACTTGAGCAATTTACTCAGCATCTCTGTGCTTCACTTTATATATTTTAATAAATATATATATATATTTTATATATAAGAATATATCTATGTATTTACACATAGATCTGTATATAACATGTATGTACATATATTTATGTAAGTATGTATTTACATACATATATCATGCATATATTTATACATGTGTGTATATATGTACATGTGTTTGTGTGTAAGATGGAAGAAATTAGTCTATCAGAAAGTAATTTTACTTTTAAATTTTTATTTTAATTTCTCAACATTATCCATGAAAAACTGATACTTTATCCTTGAACCAAATAATAGGCTGGGAAACCAAGGCTTTATGGAGAGATGGGATTTACCCAAGTTTTTTAGCAACCCACTTTTCTCCTTTCCTTTTAGCCCTTAGCCCATTAACCACACCCGAGGACACTAAGTAAAGTGTTCTGCCAAAGTGAAGAAAAATCGCTTTTGTGCTTTGAAGACCATAGCCCAGAGGCTTTTTTGTTCTATGGTATAAAGATTATATGATGTGTGAAAAGTAAAATAGAATCTTTTAGTCTTGAGACCTTATGGAAAGGAAGAAAAGAAGGAAGAACAGAGAGAAAAAAAATGAAACAAATCAATATAGTCTTAATCTCCTTTTTCTGGGCTTGGAGAGGTCTTGTGTTAGATAAATTGAGGTGTATGTCTAGCATGGGAAGATCTCTCTTCTTATTTTCCCTTCGGGATTTGAGAAATGTGTAGCACTACAGGTAACTCAATCTAGTTGAAAGAGTGGAAATTTGTGTCAAACTGGTAGAAGCGCTAGCTGGCCTTCTTCAGCATCTCAATTTGTGTTGCTGGTGTGTGTTGAGTGGAAAGCCTGCCAAGTGCCTGCAATGGATCCTGCAGTGGGAGGTGGAGGGACTACAGGATGTGTGGGCAAATGGGAATCCATGGCCTGCAATTAGAAGGGTTGAAGGAACTTAAATTCTTCCAGGAGCATTGCTCAGTCAAAAATAAAAGCCCACTAGCCACAGATTGAAGCCTCAATAGTCAGTAGGTGGACTGGAAGCATTTCCCAGATTCCAGTAAGCCATATTTAGTATAGGTCCATTCATTAGCACAAGGTCAGGGCGTTCTTTCACACCCTAAATTGTGTGTGAAACTCCTCTAGTATTCCAGTTTAGGAAGGGAACAAAGGGAGAGAGTAACTCTTTAAAAACTGAGAACTTTGCTCCAATGAGGGACCAGGCTCTAAAGCAGCTGTTTACATGATTGCATTGGAATACATTTAAACTGGTTAGGCATTTAGTTTTTCCATTCTAACTAGATGATGGGAGTCCTGATTACCGAAAATAAATTCATTTGCTCTTTACATTTGATTTATGATTTCTCCTCACTGATCCAGAGAATTGTTGAAAGAATTTAAAATTATATTTACAAGCACTAAGAATTGTCTTTGGCATCTAATAGCTGCTAATAAAATAATAGCAACTGTGATTTTTGTAAGTAAAATAGTATTCTTGAAGGGATAGTAAATCAATAATGGTCAAGGACTAGTTAAGGTTTCTGCTTTGAACAGTGGCCTTCATTTAAAAAACAAAACAGAACTTCCTATCTTTTTCTACCACCACTTTTTATTACACTTAAGTGAG
>NW_006159990.1:6366628-6401236 GCF_000334495.1 Tupaia belangeri chinensis | reverse complement strand
CTTTCAAATAAGAAAGTTTTGTAAAACTTTATCTTTTAAGCATAGTTGAAATACCGTATTGGGTATTCATTGTTCTGGGCACTACATCATTTTCTGTTTTAATAAATGTTTAATGTAAATGGTTGTAAAAAGAAAAAAATCTTAAAAACTGAATGATTCCAAATATCTAGTTATGGGTAAAACTATGCAATGGCATTATAAAGTTAATGACCTTTATTGTATTGATTGTCATAATATTTAAAACACATATATAAGCTATTGTTCAAAAAATAAGACATCCCCGTGATGATGATGGTGCAGTGTTTTTGAAAACTTTCTATATGCCAGAAGCTCTCCTTAGTGGTTCGTATACATCAGCTCATAAATCCCCATAAGTTTACTGAGTATTTACAATTATGCTCCACATTGTACATATGCAAAACTGAGGTATAGAGAGATTACGTAATTCTTCTAACATTGTATGGCTAAAAATAGTATCAATACTGGTTTTGAGTTTAGGCAGCGTAATTTATGATTTAACGATCACTGTTGTTTCTTGATCTTTTTTTTTTTTTTTTTTTTTTTCAGTTGCCAAAGAGTCATGGGCTCACCAGAGAGGGAGAGAGAGACAAACTGAAAACCACCCCTACCCACAATGGGACATGGTCATGCTACAATCCTTTTTCATCTTTTCCTTTGTCTTGTCATGATTTGGGGCATGTAAGCTCATGTACCCAGTGTGTTTTTATATTTTTATTATTATTATTTTTTATGATCACAAAGAGGTCACTTTTTTAAAAATTAAAAATTCAATCTCTAACATACACTACAGTATTGCACAAATTGCAAGTGGGTCAACAATTATATTAATGATACAAACTCATTTTTTAAAGCCTCTGGGCTTGAACTGAGATTTGAACAAGTATGTGGGATCTGACTTTCTAGGCAGAGCTTAACTGATGCACCATGGAACTGTCCCTCACACTTTTAATCATAACACTGTACAGATTTGTTACTTTGCTGAGGACAAACTGCTATGCATCTTACATTTTGCAACAGAATAATTGTCTGTGATACATTTTAACCAAAAAACTACTTTGTACTTGCAATAAAAGAAGGGACTATTTAGAAATAACCAACGGATAAGATTTTAACAAGTAATCATTTTAATTAATCACTTTGTAGGTTATATATCATACAAAAGTGTTTTGATATGGACTTTTAAAATGAAATTTTGATAAAGTTTTAGCAAAGGTTTATTAGCAGATTCTTTGCTTATAAAAATCAACTCATCAGAAGATATCATGGACATCATTCCATTTATCTTGGTGGGATTAGGTTCAAGATACTAAATTTTCTCAAAGAGAATGTGAAGGTGCTTTTCCCCTGTGGTGTCAACATCTATAATTCCATTTATTTATTTAAGGTGATTTGACACAATGAGCAAAATTCAAAGCTGTTAGAGCACTAGAGCGTAGCTGATATATTTCCAAATTGAAAGTGCATTTCTGAATGTTTCAGAGATTTTAAATAGAAAACTATTGCTTCACATGTAGCAGGGATAATGAAGTCCTTCTGGAATAATGATGAAATGATCATGTGAAAAATGTAATTTTTTTCTCAAGAAATTCTAAAAGTAAATCTTGTAATAAATAATTTATCCATTTTATTTTATAGAATGTCTCCAATTTATTTTTAATTTTGCTATAGGGCATGTGTACTTGCTTGGGGGCAGTGAGAAATCACCCCTTATGGGGAGGTTGCCACACTGCAATCTATTCTCCTCCATTCTCTTGGGATTTGGTGCATGCACACACATGTGCCTGATGTGTTCTTCAAGCCACTGGATCCAACACTTAAATATGAAAACTACCACTTATTAAAGATTTACCAACTTCTTATTATATTTCAGACACTATTCAAGACACTTTGCATATATTATTTAGCAGCCTCATAAGGTTTCTCTTATATAGACGTGAAATTGAGACACAGAAGTCAAGGAGTTTACACAGACATAATCTAAACCAGTGTTATCTGGCTTTAGTACTGTCCCAGTTAACTACTCTGCTCTTTTGCCTCATCAATGTTCAAGAATATTCTGTTTCTTATATATTTTCCAATTTCCACAATTCCAATTTCCCATACACTGAATATTATTTTTTCAAAAATGTAGCCCAATCTTGCAAGATTTTTATAGAAAATATAAAACACGGCTGTCTCTGATATTCTCAAGAATATTGTGTGTTTAAAATCATAACGTCCTCCCACAGAGATGTAATTTGTTTTAATTAGGTCATCTAAATGTCAATTATTTATGTTGACTACAGCAATTCCTAATTTTGGGATTTCACAGGCCTTCACTCTTGCCTGGCACTCTGGGAATCTTCTCTGTTTTGCATAATCTTAATTATATTACTTTGTTGAAGAGATGCAAGAAAAATGACATTCTTCTAGAGTGACTTCTCAATTAAATCAAAGAGATCTGATAAGATTAAAGAAATTGCTGGCAAAGCACTGAGTGTTAAGAAAGAGAGACTATCCATGTTAAATGAGTTACCAGGAATAAAATGCAGAAGTATATCAGGACACTGTTCACTTAGCATAATTAGTAGTTTTCATTACTAACATGCTAAATGATTTATTAGCTGTCAGTGATAAGTTGATGTCCTATAATAATTATTCCAAAATATGGTATCTTGATTTATGCAGCAACTTTATTCCCAAAACAAGTTAACTATATTTAGTTTTCACCATAGTTTGTTAAAATAAGAATATGTGTTATAGATCTAAATTTATGGACAGAGCTGAGTCACATAGATGATAAGTAACCTGAGGAAAAGCTCACAACAGTGAGTCTAGTTCTTAAGCCTCTGAATTTCTTCTATTTTTGTATTTCTTAAAGTATGGCCTGGACATATACATGGTTTCATGTTGAGAAGAGAGATAGAAATGAAAAATAGAGAGAGGAAATTAGAAATGTCTATTATTTGTTTAATCCTAACACTGGGTAATATAGCATCTAACACAAATATAGCACTGGCTATCAATGAAGCAGGACAGAAAACAGTTTAAGTGCAGATGCCTGATTTAATTACTTTTTAACTTTGTGGTAATTAATCCATAACTTCAATCTTTTAAAAATAAATCTTGCCATAACAGGCATTATAAATCACAAGAGTGTGTAAGCTCCTGCTTGTGAAGATTTTTGACTGCTGTAACATTAAAATGATATAAACTGTAGGAGGCACTGTAGTAGTTTCTCTGAGTCAAGCACGGTTGTTAGAAGTACAAAGATCTCGGAATCCAAAATGGCTGATAAATTTATGTGCTAATGATTATGATGCTACATGGTGAGTAAAATAATTATCTAAGTACTACATCTTTTCCTAAAATGTCATCTGTGACGTATTTCCTAGTTTTTAAAGCCTGCCTACTTATTATGTGAATTGCAGTGAAATTAACCCCTGCTTGTAAACTTTAGCTGTTTTGTATCAAGTGATCAACTGTATTAATCAACTGGCTACTCTGGCCTTGAAAGTCCTCACATACTAACTTCTTTACATGTTTTCATAAAATAAAGAAAATGTGATTAGTAAGAATTAAAATTAAACTTGAGTTTAAAAAACTCGACCTGAATATTCTTAAATATTACTAAAATTTGTTTAAATGTAACATGAATCATGGAACCCAGAGATTAGCCCGACTTTAACCTCTGCTCTGTATGTGTGGTAGTACTTGTTAAATGAAAATATGTCCCTCAGAGAAAAGTTATTAAGAGATATATACTTTTAAACTGTCTATTAAAACTCAACTCAAGCTCAGCTCAAGAAGTTAGAAAAATAATTAAATGGCAAATTTCTTCAGTTTTTGCTTTCTACAGAAAGCTAAAATGATATTTACTTATTTATTATATTTTTAGGTTATCTGCATATTGTTCAATACTGTATGGAGACTGAGAAACATCTGGCATAATAGATTACCACTTTTTTTAGGATATTAATTACAGGGAAATATTGCTTTCTGAAGTTTTTCATTATGATCCTATTCTTTGTTATTCACATGAATTTGATAATTTCTATAAGGATATTAGTTATTCAATATCTGGATTCCAGTCATTCCATAAGTAGAGCTTCATTCTAGGTTCATAGAAAATTCGACTTGATTATAGGTTTATGGTAATATTTCCAGGAGCTGCCAGATCTTCTTATTCTATTTGGATATCTTTTACAGAACTGCAGAAAACAATGACAAGAAGTTATTGGATATGTTGTCATTCAATCTTATTTAATTTCCTTTTTAGATAGCTATACTTAAGAGGACAACATGGAACTCAAGGGTGCTGAAATTGATGTATATTCAGGCAAGTCCACAACACTGAGATGTCGAGATTTTAGGCATCATCAAAAATTAACGATAAAGTGGCTAGCAGGTGGCATAGCGGTTACAGCACTGGACTCCCAAATGACCGACTATGATTCAAGTCGCATATCTGGTGGCTTGAAAATCACATGGGGTGTATGTATGTGTGTGCTCAAAATCCCAGGAAGAGAACGGAGGAGAAGGGATTGGAGTAAGGCCATCCATCCCGAAGGGTGATTTGTCACTTCCCTCTCTTTCTCTCTCCTCTCCAGTAAGAACATGCACCTTATGGTGAAAACCTTAAAAAAAAAAAAATAAGCACATGCAAGTCATTTCATGTAAATGGAATGACTTTGGTGCTATAAAATAAAATTAGTGTATTTAAAATGGACATTTTTATAGTTTGGAGTCACCTATAAGCTATGATAAAGCCCAAGGAATCTTGTAGTTAAGGAAACCTATTCCTAACATAACCTTTCTGTGTAAGAAATCTAGGTCAGCAAGCTGTTAGTGGTTTTTTCCTCCATGGTCAGTTCACTGCCTCTGACACACTGGAGAGCAAAGATATGAGGAACACATACACAATGCATCCATTTTGAGGAAGGTCAAACATGCAACCATATTGGCATCAAGCTGTAGGCTTAAAAGAATTCCTATGTATCAATGAAATATGTCCTCTTCTTTTCCTAAGATTGAAGATACTAAGAATTGGAAGAGAATTTAAGCATCTTTTATTGTTCTGTTATAGGAGAGTCCTTAGATGTAGTTCTAATGGAATGTAAGGACTAATCTCAGAAGGCCAGCTGTGAGGTAAGATAAGCTGAGGTGGTTCTATACACTTACATCAAGCAATCACTATTCTTTTTTCTTACGTATTTATTTTTAAAAAGTTTTTTTTTGCTATAAGGCATGTGTGCTCACTGGAGAGACAGAGAGACAGAAAGCAAGAAATCCCCCTCTCCCCCGCCAGGGAGATGGCCACACTGCAAACCCTTCTCCTCCGTTTTTCTCTCAGGACTTCGGGCACATGTACACACATCTGGCATGAGTTTCAAACTGATGGGTCTGGGACTTGAACTGGGGTCAACCATGCAGGAGTCCTGTGACGGAACTATTATGCCATCTGCTGGTCCCAGAATCCACTATTTTTTATAGTATGTGAAAGTGGAGGTAATTTAGGAATTAAAAGAATTCTTTATTTAGTGGGCCAGCCGGTGGGTAGTGGTTATGTTGCTGGACTCCCACATGATCAACCAATTTCAGTCCTGGACTCAGTGGCTTGAAACTCATGCTGGGCACATGTGCATGTATGCCCATGTGTACCCAAGATCCCAGGAGGAGAATGGAGGAGAAGGGATTGTGGCATGGCCATCTCCCAAGGGGATTTTCTCACTTTTCTTCTCACTATCCGTGTCTTTGTCTCTCTCTCCCCAGAGAGCACCTGCACCCTAAGGCAAAAACCTCTAAAAGAAAAAAAAAGATGTTTGCTTATATCATTACATGTATTCTAATTTAATACATTTATTTTAAAGAAAATTTTCTCTTAGAAAAACACATTAGCACTTTCTTTGGTATATTTTTGTGTGCCTAATTCATTATATAAAAAATTATGAAACAAATATGATAAATAGGAAACTGAAAAAATTCCTCAAATGTACCGTTTTTGGTATTTTTGTCCATATCTTTCATAAATATTGAATTTTTTTAATGAAAAGGGCTGTATAGTGCATTGTATTTAGTGTCCTCTTTGCTAACAACATTTTATCAATGTCACTAAATATAATTCAACACCATAATTTTAATGTCTTTTTTCTCATTCACTCTTTACATACTATAATTTATGTCATCAAACTTCTGTTGAACACTTAAGCTTTTTCCAGGATTTCTATTTTGATAATATAACTGTGACTTTTTTGTTTTGATAATGTGAATACCCAGATGCATACTCAAATAATTTCTCAATCTAAAATTCCAAGAAAGGAAATGTGAAAAATTAATAAGATGAACAATTTGAAAGGCTTTTGATACAACTGTTAAACTATATTTGAGACAGATTAAGTTCATTTATACTCTCACAAGGAGTTTATGTTCCTGATCAAATGGAGTAATGTATAAAACAATGAAAAACTATTCCATTACTAAATTAACAAAAGAAACACTGGATGACATATAGGAATATATAATCCATGGCTATCTGATAGGAAATGAAGGGATATCACTGAATGTGAAAATCAAGGTAGAAGCTGAGTATCAGTGATATATTGAGTGAGGTAATGGCTAGGATTTGTAAGGAGATAGCAGACCCAGAATGACTCTTTACTTGCTTTGTTGTTAAAATGTATTTATTTATTTCTTCTTCCTTGAGTGAAAAAGAGAGAGTTAGACTAAACCTCCAACAAGGTCCTGACCCAGCAACCTGCTCACAGTTTTCAGCTAGCTCAGATCATGGGTATGCATGGCTTTTATGTACTCAGATCTGGATTTGCACCAGCAACTTCCCCATGTGGGATTTCCTATCAGAGGGTCATTTATTGCTTTGCCACCATCCAGTCCCCGCTCTTGATTTTATTTTCATGTTAGTTATTATTAAAGCATGAGGTATACAGTGTAAAGTGAATAAATTCTATTTGTGGGCATTGGTGCATTATTTCAAATACAACATGCCATTGTACACACCATCCAGAACAAGTTATATTTTCAGCATACAAGAAGTTTTCCTCATTCTCTTTTCTAGTCTTTATTACTTTTTTAAGATAGCAGATTTGTCCATCACCATAGATTACTTTTACCTATTTTCTTTTTTTAAAAGAATTATTTATTTACTTATTTGTTTGTTTATTTTAATTTGACCAGAGAGGGACAGAGAAAGCAAGCCACCAGGACTTGAACCACGGTCAGCCATGTGGGAGTCCAGTGCCCTTAACCACCACATCTTTCATTCAATAGTTTATGAGATTTATGTATGCTGTTAAATATAAACTTTTTTCTTTAAGTTTTTCCCTTAGGGCACATGTACTCACTGGGAAGAGAGAAAGACAAAGACGGTGAGAGGGAAAGCAAAAACTCAGCTCCCAGGGGCAACAGCCATGCCACGATTCCTTCTCCTCTATTCTCCTCTTGGGATCGTGGGCATGCACACAAATGCACCTGCCATGAGTTTCAAGCCACCAGTCTGGGTCTCAAACTGTGGTAGAACATATGGGAGTCCAGTGACATACCCACTATGCCATCTGCTGGCACCTATATCAGCTATTTTGTTAAAATTTTGGAGATTTCCATTTGAGAATATTATCAAAGTTCTGAAATTCTTGTATGTCTTTTGGTTAACATATATGAGAAGTTATACCTAAGAGTACAATTGCTAAATCATAGAATATACATGTTTTTCAGTATGGTTGATATTGCCAGTTTCATAAAAGGATTGTACCAATTCATATCCCACCAACATATGATAGTTTCTGGTTGTTCTATATTTTTGCTATATTAGATCATTTCTTTTTCATTTTAGCTATTCTAGTGGGTGTATAGTCATATTTTACTCTGGTTTAATTTGGATTTTTCCAAATATAGAATTAACTTGAATACCTTTTAATAGGCTTATGAATTATTTAGATGTCCTCTTTCATGTATTCTAGACATATTAACATATCATAACATTTACATGAGAAATTTATATTGTAAAACATGAGTTAGGTTGTCAAGAAAGTCATGATGCATTTTTCTATGTTTTTCTATGCAAAAAAGCATCATGACTTTTCTGACAATATAGTATATTACAGTGTCTAGATTATAATAAAGACTTACAAGACATTTGGAGCAGCAAGGACATTTGGACAATATATAACACATTAAAAGAAAAAAAGTTGAATAAATAGATAAAACAACAAAAATAGATAAAATGCCAATATAATATATATTTTTAGTTATCCATTTAATGTCTGTTTAGATATACAATTGCTTCAGCAGTATTTGTGAAAAGTGTTATCTCTTCCCCAAACATTGGATCTATTTCTGAATTTAAAACTGTTTTATTTATCTACTCTTGTGTGAATTTTACACCAATTTAATTTTTATGGTTTGAAAATTACCCTTCATATCTAGAAATATATTTCCTATGAATTAAATAGGTATAAATATGAAATATTTTAAGCTATAATCATTTACTTGTTTAGATATTTCTCAATATGTATTGTTATTTTCTTTTCCTGCAGAATTCTTGTATATATTATACTAGATTCTTTCCTATTCCTAGGTGTTTTTTGTATACCAATTGAAAATAATAACTCTTTTTTTTATTTTTATTTTTTTAGTTTGTTATAAATTGCATGTGCTTACCACTGAGAGACTGAGAAAGAAGGACGGGAGTAAAAAAAGAGTGAAAAATCAAATTCATGTGGCCATCCTCCCTGGGGGAAGTGATTTGTCACTTTCTGTCTCTCTATCTCTCCATCTTTCTGGAGAGCACACATGCCCTATAGCAAAAACCTCTCCAAAAAAAGAAAATAAAATCAACTTCAGGGGAAGTAGCCATGCCACAATTCTTTCTCTTGCATCCTCCTCTTGGGATTTTGGGCACATATTTATATGTACCAGTATAGTTTTCAAGCTACTGGGTCTGGGACTCAAACTGTAGTCAGTCAGCCATGTGTGATCTAGCTATATTAACCTCCATGCCATTTGCTGGCCTGAAAATAACAACTTTTTTTTTTTTTAGAACTTTTTCCTATAGGGCGCATGTGCTCGCCAGAAAGACAGAGAGAGACAGAAAGTGAAAAACCACCCCCCAGGGGGATGGCTGTGCCACAATCCCTTCTCCTCCATTCTCCTCTTGGGATGTTGGGCATGCATGTAACATGTGCCTGGCATGAGTTTAAGCCACTGGGTCTGGGACTCGAACTGCAGTCAACTACATAGGAGTACAGCAACATAGCCATTATGTCAACTGCTGGTCCCGGAAATAAGAACTTTTAAATATTTATTTTTCTGTCAATAATTTCCTATAGGTAATATATAGAGATAAAATAGTTTATTTTTTATCATCATAATCTTTGATTTACATATAATTGTACCCCCTTATGAGATACAGTATGCTTTCTTTAAAGTTTGTATGCAGTGTGTAATAATCAAATCAAGGATATGAACAAACTCACTGTCTTCAACATTTAGCATTATATTATGTTGAAATATTTGAAATTTGCTTAACAACTTTTTTAAAAGAATATATTAAATTGGGAACAACATTCTTTATTTTAGGGTGGAAAGGTATTTCATGGCTTATTCCTCTTGCTAACATGCACTCTTGCATCTTTTAACCAATTTATCTGGATTCCCGGTCCATCACCAGTCCAGCTTCTAATATTTACCATTTTTCTCTCTGCTTCTTTTCCATTTTTTTTTCCATTCAATAGTTTACTATAAGGTGTATGCACTCATTGAAGATAAACGGAGACGGAGATAAAGTGAGAAAGCACCCTCTACCCCAAGAGAGATGACCATGCCACAGTCCCTACTCCTCCACACTCTTCTTGTGCTTTTGGGCATGGCATGCTTTTCAAAGTGCTGGGTCCAGGACTCAAATCACGCCATTAGCCATGTAGAACCTATCTATCTTAACCACCACACTGCCTGGCTTGTCCCCTCTGTCTAATCCTTTGCTATGAAGTTCCTTAGCTTCTGTTTATAAGTGAGAACCCTCAGTATTTATTAAGTGGGGAAATAGAATATTTAACATTAATAACCTTACTTTTTTTTCACTTAGTATTCTATATTCTAGGTCCATTCATTTTGTCTCAAATAACATGAATTGACTGTTCTTTGTGATTGAGTTGTTTTCCATGGTGTATGTAGGTCTCATTTTATTAATTCATTCATTTGTGAGTGTGGTCTTAGGTTGACTCCATAAATTAGCTATTCTGACTAATCCTGTAGTAAATATGGTTATGCAAATATCTCTCCAAAAGATTCCTGTCCTTTGGGAACATATGCAATTGTAGAATTCTTGGGTCAAAAGATAGTTCTAGTTTTAGATGTCTGAAGGACTTCCAAACAGTTTTCCAGAGCAACTACACTAGTTTATATTTGTAGTGACAGTGTGAGAATGTTCCTCTTTCTCTACAGACTTGCCAGCACTGGTTATTCTTGGATTGTTTGATAAAAACCATTCTAGAAAAGGTTAGGTGATACCTCATTGTAACTTTTTTTGCATTTCTCTTCTAACTGAAGATGTTGAACTTTTCTTCTTATGCTTTTTGGCTATCTTTATCTCTTCCTTTGTGAATTGTTTGTTCAAATTGATTACTCATTTTAAATGAGATTACTGCTTATTATGTGAATGAACTGTTTGCTATCATTTTATATTCTGGCTATTAATCACTTTACAGCAGCATACTTTGCAAATATTTTCTCCCATTCTGTATGTTGTCTCTACTTTGTTAATTGTTTCCTTTCTGGTGCAGAAACATTTCTTTTTTTAAAATTAGGTTTTTGCCATAGGGACTGTTTACCTACCAGAGAAAGACAGAAAGAGGGAAAGTAGTAAATCACACTCCCATTGGGAATGTCCACACTACAATTCCTTCTTAATTTCTCTCTCAGGATTTTTGGCATGTATGCACATGTGCCTGGAGTGATTCTTAATCCACTGGGTCTGGAACTTGTACCACGGTTGGCCATGTGGGAGTCCAGTGCCTTAACTTCCATGGCACTGCTGGCCCTGCACAGAAACTTTTTAATCTAATGTAATCCAATTTATTTCTTTTCAGTATTGTTCATGCTTCAGCCAGTATTTTGCAGTATTTCCCATATATTTTCTTTAAGTGGACTTTAGAGTTTGGGGATTGATGTTAAAGTTTTTAATTCATTTTGAATTAAGTTTTGCAAATGCTGAGTGAGAGGGCTCTCTTTCTTCTGTAGATGGATTTCCAATTTCTCAGGACCATTCATTAGAAAGACTATCTTTTCTCCACTGAATTGTTCTAAGACCTTTGTCAAAAATTAGTTTTCTGTATGTTCTTAGACTTATAGAAATTTATTTTGTATCTAGCAGGTTTGCTAAAGTCACTTAAGAATTCTAGTAACTGATATGTAAATATTATTGAATTGTGTATTCTAAATACTCAAGTAACTTGACAATGATAGTCTTATGTTTACATTTACAATTTATAATTTTTTATTTAGTTTTCTTCCATTATTGCATTGGCCAGGACCTCCAGTGCAGTATTGGAGAGAATGGAGAATAGTCATCCTTAACCTATAATAACATAGGAAACCTTTTAATATTTCACCATTAAGTGTGATGTTAGATAAATACTTTTTTTAGTATCTGTCTTTCATTAGATGAGGAAGAATTCTTTTATTTTCAACTTGCTAATGATCTTAATAATACGTAGATCTTAAGTATTACTGAATGCTTTTTTTTGAATTTTTTTGTGATAATTATATTACTTATACATTTATTTATTTATTTATTTTTGGAGAGGTTTTTGCTATAGGGCATATGCGCTCACCAGAAAGACAGAGAGAGACAGAGAGATAGAAAACAAGAAATCACCCCCCAGGGAGATAATCATGCTGCAGTCCCTTCTCCTCCATTCTCTGCTCAGAATCTTGGGCATGCACACAAATACTCCTGGCATGAGTTTAAGCCGTTAGGTTTGGGATTCGAACTATGGTTAACTAGATGGGAATCCAGCAACATAACATTATGCCATTTGCTGGTCCCAAATATTTTTATTTAATTTGATTAATTAAGTTGACTAACTTATAAATATTAAAGTAACCTTACATTACTAAATACAACAATCTTCCTAGTGCTATTTTATGAGTTTTATAGATCTTTAGTACAAATTTGTCATTAGTTAGTTTAGGATTTTTGTATCTATGCTCATGAGAGATACTGAACTTTCACTATCCTTTTTTTTTTTAATGTTATGATCAGGTTTTTATATTGAAATCATGCTCTTTTCTTTCTAGCCTCTGAAAGTGTTTTTCTAAGATTGATATTGTGATACCTTAAATGTGTAAATAATTTCACCTGTAAAGACATATTGTCATGAGTGAGAAAGCTTTTAATTTTAAATTCAATTTTTTGATAAACATAGGGTTAATTATATTTTCCGTTTTTTCCTATAGCCTCTTGTGTTCACAGAGGTAGAGAGAGAGAGGGAAAGTAAGGTATCACTACTCAGGGGCAATGGCCAAGTCATAATTTCTTCTCCTTCATTCTCTCCTCAGGATTGTGGGTACTTACATGTCTTGTATTTTGTTCAAGTCACTGAGTCAGAACTCCAAGTAGGCCTTCTGCCAAGTAGGGATCCAGATGCTTAATTGCCATTAACTTAATGCATTAAGTAAATAGCAGTTAATCCTCTGGCTCATATTTTCTATTTTTTGTGACAATATTTTTTAGCTGTTTTTCAAGGAATATGTCCATTTCATCTAAATTTGCAAACATATTTTCATAAAGTGGTTAAAAATCTGTTTTTTTTTGGTAATGATTAATGGAGATGAGCAACATCTCCATTTTCTTCCCTGCTGTTAATTCATGCCAGCTTTATTTTACTTTAAAAGTATTTTAAGTCAATTCCTTTAGAAACAGATTTTGAAACTGGTAGTCTTATGCAAGTGATTTTTATGGAGAACCCTTTAGGGAAATGAGAAAATAGGACAGGGAAAGGAAAGCATTAAATGAGAACTGGTTTCAGGTGAAATCATGCATAAGCCTGTTAGGTGGTAAGCTCTGGAGCAGAAATGTAAAAGTAGTATATCAATTCCTTCCCTCCCTCAAACACACTCTGAGGCAAGAATGGAGCTTCTACAGCGCTTCTATAGCTCCTTACAGAAACCAGTATTGGCAATGATCTCCTTTGTGGAAGAATTGATATAACTTCCAGGCACTTCTAGGGAGGTAGTTATCCTCTAGAGAAGTTTGCAGGTCAGAGCTGTTAGGAGCAGCACTCATAGAGGCTCAAGAATGGACATAACAAGCGGAACAGAGGAGTTCAAAAGTGTTGGGGAAAATTATCAGTAGTATCTTTTGAACTGTACCTTGCATTACTCAGATGCACTTGCTGTTTACATTAAATTCACTATCCTGTTGCAGCTTCTCCAGGATTCCTCTTGGTTACACTTTCTAGAACACCTTAAAAGAGTAGAGAACGGCAGAACAAGTGATAGCTTCCTTTGCTGTGGCTGGTCCCAAGGTCATAATGATATGTTAGTTACTATTTTAAATTCTCTTTGCCCTCAGTCACATCTGCTGGTCTACGTGGATTGCCTCATAGAATAATCTTGGTGGAACCTTTAAAAACTGCTGAAGTTTTAAAAAGTTAAAAACATGACTCTCATCCAAATATAAAGTGAGCATATGTAAAAGATTTATATTATGCATTAGTGCAAATAACACTAAAACTAGTTTCAATTTCAGTGTTTACTAACCGCCTTTTTGGTTCACAAATCATCCATCCCTTTACATCTAGTCTGCTGTTAAAGCCATTCAGCTAAGGCTTGGTTCAGAAGACTATGTTTCAGTTTTAGATTTTCCTCTTGATTCATTTTTGAGTAAATTCTGGCTCTCAGGCAAAATTTCTCATATTTTTCTGTATTTTCTTGATCATAACCATTTTAAACTTCCTTTCAGATAACTGAAATATTTGGATAGCCCAGGAAAAGTTTGAAAGTTATTTTGTTTTTCCTCTCAGTTTTTAGTAATTGTCCTATGTTTTCTAGCTCACATAGCCATTTCTTAATAGCTGGATACTAATTATACAGAAGTTGAGTGGCTCTGGATGATATATTTCGGCAGAGATAATTCAATGTCTGGAAGACAGAATAAAATGTATAAATTACCTTAATCTGCCCATTTTGGAAGTCTCATTTGGAAGCCTAGGATATTTACCACATCCATTCTTTTCTGTTGAGTCTTGAATTCATATTTCCATTTCTGTGTTATCATGGGCATGCTATAACTTCTTTTTTTGTTGTTGTTGTATTTTAGTGGCTACATATTTGCTTGAGGTTTAGAGCTTTCCTTGAATACACCTACTTTAAAAAAGCATTAAATGCCTGCCTCGAGTATAAATTGTGAGCTAAATGTTAGACTTTCTTCTGTGTAAATGCCTTTTCTCTGATCCTGTGCATTTCTAAGACTTGTAGGGTTTGACTGTCTAAAATTTCATACTTGTTCCCTCCCAATTCAGTGACCCTCTCACAAGTTCTAGGCTATAAATTTACATTGCCTCACATACCTGCACCTCAAATTGTCAAATGTCTTGAAATGACCTTAAAAATATATTTTTTCTTCCAGTACCTTGGCCCTTTGCATCCAGGCTGTCTTAAGTGGTTTCTAAAGCTTTCTAACAGCTTTCTCCCTCCCTCTCCTTTCTCTCTACCTGCTCCTTCCCTTTCCATTTACCTCTCTCTTTTTCTTTATTTTGCTATCATAATCACTGAGAAGTGTGCTCTGATAGCAGATGCTCCATCATAGCACAAAGTCGAAGTTCCTTCTGGGCCTTTAAAGTCCACATAAAAAAGAAAAAGAGGCTTTAGGGCTTACAAGGTAGAACAATACAACCAAGAGTTCTTCATCAGTCAGGGTCCCTGGAAGGTCCAAGACTCTAAAAATATTGTTGAGAAGTATAGAATCCTTTCTCTGGCATGCTTTAGGTGGTAATACATTTCTTTGAAAAATCTGAACCTGAAGTTGTATCTTTTCTGGATGTGTTGTGACAATATTAACTACTATGTAATACATCAAGCCCTAAGCTTAGAAATCACTATGAAGTTGGACCTGAGCTAGTAATACTCTGTGATGGTACATAAAAACAAATGGAAAACTGTTATATATATAAAAAAAATGTGTTAGCAATATAGGCCTCATGAAATTCTCACTTGAGAAAAGCAATCCCAGTCTGATGGTAGCTTGAAGTTACAAAGCAGAAAAAGAAGCAGTCCATGTGAGAGTCAGAAGATACAATTAATTAAAAGAATATATTAAGAACTTGAGGTAGTTCAGAATTAGCTCTGTGATGCTGGACTGACCTAGGACTAAGTCAATTTAACAAAAATAGTCATAAAATAAGAAGTTCTCTGCTTTTACCTTTCCCTCTTCCCTTTCATGCCTGATGGAATGAGAGTAGACATTGAGAGCAGACATTAGGAAGGTAAGAAGAGATATTGAAGCATAAGGGAGGAAAAGAGAGCAGGACCGTAGTCCTCTTCCCATATCTACAACTTGATACAGGGCCAGTAAGGCAGAGGAAAAGATTTCACTTCAAAACAGGTTTGTAATTTTGATTAATTGCTTGACTAGATATTTTTGATAAGAGAATTGGAATTGAACTGTGACTAAACCATAGGACTTTTGTGACTTAATACTGATCAAAAAAGTTACAGGAATATGAGAATTTTTATACAGGAGCAGAACAGAAAGTTTTCTCACTAAATACAGTTTAAAGAGAGAGAGGAAGAAATAAAAAGAAATTGTTTTTCGCTATACTAGGAGTCTTGCTCGTTTTAATAAACTCTATCTGTTACACATACAGTGTGTGTATTTTTAAGAATGTGGTTTGGGTTTCCTCCCCTGAGACTTGATACAAAGTTTTCAACAGCAGCGACTAAGGGGAAAAATTGGGCTTTTTCTGTTTTGGATAATATTTTTGTTTTCTTTTTGTCTTCATTTGCTAATCCTTTTGTCCTAACTGATGAAGTATCAAATGCAGAGGTATGGAACAATGTGGACAGTTGGTATCAAATCTCCTTCACCGCGGCCCAGTTGTGTAACTGACATGTCTGTGCTGCATTTACTCTGGATGCCCCTGCACGACCTTAGCATAAAATTTGCAGAAGGGCCCTAGGCCCTGTCTAGGGAGAGCTGGTTATGAGAGAAACTTTAGGGACTTATTCTGAAACTCCTTTCCTTTCTATAATAGAGAAAAGGTGAGCAAAACCACCACCCTGAGCACAATTGGGTGAAAACGGTGTCAGTATACTAGAGGAAGGGATGCTAAAGAGGATTCCGCAGTGTGATATCTCATTTCATAATTACTAGATTTTTCAAAGGGCTTTTGTAAAGTTAAACAACATTCTGGAAGATAGATGCTGTGTCATTTTTTATTTTTATTTATTTATTTATTTATTTATTTTTACTACCAGGAGTGAGCTACAAGCTTCGTGTAGTTTCAATTCCATGGAGGAAGTTTAGCAGAGTCAACTCCAAGGATCTTTTATGATAGTAGGAAATAGTTGGGAGTGAAAGACTAACAGAGTGAAGAAGGTTGTTCCTGAAGATAAATTTCCTAGGTCCCACATGTAGAAGAAATTGATTCTGATACTCTTTTTGGCAAGCAAAGACTATAGGGATCTCACACCTGAAAACTCTCTTAAGGCGTAAGGGGTGGAAGCAGAGTAGGTGTCATTGGACGGTTCGTGACCTCTAGTCAAACTAGTTCTTAAACTTGATTCACCAGTGGCAGTTGAGTCACACAAATAATGTATGCTTTGAGTTTAATTATATCAATGGAGTCACAAGTACCCCGTTTATATATTCAAGACTGCGAACTGATGGATTTTGTTCCTATATTAACCATTTAAGTAAGATAATTATTTGCCATTCTGTGACATTTAATTATAATGCTATGACTGATCTACATAGTTTGAAGGGAAAAATTGCTTTATATGTCATTTAAGATTTGTATGAACACATTTAAAGTGCAGAAAAGATTGCTTGGAAAAATGCAGAGGTGGCTCCCAGGAGCTCTTGATTACCTTCTGAATCAAGACCATTTATTTAAAATTCGGCTGTACTATCATAGCATAATTTCAAGGTGACCAGCTGTCAAAGAGCTTCTGGGAAGAAAAAGCAAAATGTCTCCCTGTCTTATTTGTACATTTATTTTTATAAACAATTTTCCAGAGGGTATTATAGGCTAAAATTTTAATGGAATGGTAATAGTTACCAAGAAATAAATAATTTGAGTTCTGAGTTGATGCAAATTTCATGCTAGGTTTGAATGCTGAAGGTAAAAGCTATCATGGACGCAGGAAACACATTATTAGCAGATGTTCAGCTGTGTAGGGGACATCTACGTGAATAACAAACCTCGCCTTCCTTGTATTAAGAACTCTAAATTTCTTCTTTTGCCAGGAAGTGCTAGTACTTTGGACTGAGATGAGTCATAATTAAGCTGTACTAAGAAAACATTCAAGTAGCAATGATTTGCAAATGATCATATTATTGTGGTCTTAGCTTAGGGCTTTGCCAGCTGGAGTGATTTCTCTATTTTAACCATATGTTTGTTAATAAATTTGATTCAAATGTAAAACGATTACAGATATTTTAGAGACTGGGCAGGACAATTAAAAACAGATAAGGTTATGCTTGTGACTTGGTTTTAAAATAAATGAAGAAACTAAAATGATAATGCTAAATGCTACATGGTTAAATATTGCAGAATGTGACAAGGCAGTTAGCATGTTTTGATTCTAATTGTCTCAGATATAGTAAATTGACCCATCACACTGTCTGGCTTAGCTGAGTAGAACATAAAACACTGGCTACACTATGGAGGCATCAAAGGAATTACCCTGTTATCTTCCTGGTTTTCCTCATGAATGTTGCAACAAAAGTGGAGGGAAATGATCATTAGCAAAGTGGAACTACAGAGATCATTTGGGAAAAAATTCTATACCTGGCTTTTAAAAGACTGCTATTGGTCTTGATGAAGATAAAAGTGAAAAAAGGGAATTTCTAGGGTAATTCTTTTATAGCTTTTAGAGGAAGTTTCATCTTCCAGAAATGTGTTAATCATACCTTCTCTCTAAATCTGCTCTTTGAACTCTTTAAAATATATAATCTGCAATGTCCCACTGTCTCTTATCACATTTTCCAGTTTAGATAATCTGAGAGAGTTGCCTATAGTTCTATAGTATCTTCACAAATTCACGATCTTACTAAAAAGGGTGTTACTGAAACTGCTGACCTCTTTCATACTCACCTCTCTCAACACACTCCTGACAGCTGTATTAGCAAAATTGTAAATCCAGTAAGGAAGATATTAATATGGAAAGGTCAGTACATGTCAGAAATAGTAATAGTGCAGATAGCTGATAGAAAATTACAAATTGGAAACTGCTTTGAAGAACCCAAAGGACTCTTTGACTGATTCACGATATTCAAACTTTTAAAAATTTGTTTAATAACTTGAATCATTGTGAATCTTTTGAAAACTGGTTGAATCATTCATATGTCTTTAAGGAGGTATTTCTCCGCCTAGCTCTTTATTTCTTCTTTAGCACAAAGTGAGTTGTTTCATTTTCAGATATCTTAATGATGTTACTTTTCATTTTTCTTTGTAGAATAACAATGTGGTCTCTAGAAGGGACAGTTACTTTTCACTCTAATAATGAGATTTTATGAGGGATACATAAACATGTGAGAATATAAAAAGCTCATGAACCTTTAAAAAAACATTAAATTCTATTTTAAAAATCTGCAGTATGTGTAGATGTATAAATAATGGAAACATAAATTTGATAAGAAGACATAGACATAGTAGGGATTTAATAATTGTTTTTGAACAAATTGCTTACTATAATACAAACAAAAGTCAAGAATAAAAGAGCATTTTCCTGAGTAAAATAAGTTAACAATTGTTTGTAACAATTGCTATAAGACAATTGTTATTGTCTGCTTTTATTTAATGTATTTGTATTTAATTATCTGAAAGAGAGTAGCCTCATGACAATTCCAAATTTTAAACATCAGTAATCTCTATCATGTGCTCAGTAGCTAGGTTTTGATGGGGAGATTTAGGGTTCTCTAAAGTGATTAGAATGTTACTATTCCATTTGGAGCATTACACTCTCTAGAATAAATATCGTGAATCTGATTATGTAGGCAAGACGGTCATTTTTACCTTTTACAGATAAATAAACTGAGGTTGAGAGATACATGAATTTTCCCAAGTTCATTCAATCAGTAGGTGAAAGAGCTTATATTGAAACAGAGGATATTTATCTCCTAATTCAAGGCTGTCTTAACACAACAAAGGCATCAGAGGCTAAATAAACATTCACACAAGTTTTAGATAAAACTTATGTCAGAGCCGTAACAAAGTAGTAAAGGTCCTCAGGTGTTCTTAATATGCATCTCCTGCTTCTTCAATCTAATGTCATACAAGGTAACCATGCAATCCCCTATAAACCTCTGCTGTCGCTGTGAGAGAAGGAATCCCGGACTCTAGACCCATTGGCCTGTCCCAGCGAGCTATTTCTCAAGTTCTTATCTTTTGGATACAGAAGCATATTACTAGGGAGTGTGAAGGGGAAGTTGACTTTAATCTTAATTGCCTGCATAACAGTATTTTAAAAATGATCTCACTCTGTAAAATATAAAACTCTACCACTAGCATAGAAGTCAGGAATCTTAGAGCAGAGGCAAAGGTTATTAGAAAAGAAAAAGTCAAGCTTGCAATAACTACACCTTCCATTCCTCTGAATTTGCCATCAAAATACATTTGCAGTTCACAGCAGACCATAGCTAGATTACAACATGCACGCTGTATGCAGCTACTCCACCCTTGTCTATTGGCATGCTCGGACAGGCCAAGTACAGTTATCTAAATGCTATTTGATTTTCTTTCTTTCTCTATTTTCTTCTTTCTTTCTCTCTTCTTTTTCTTTTTCCTTTCTTGATGTTAGAGTACTCCCCTAAAATATTTGCTGAAAGATTCTGCCCAAATAATTCAATGCATATTATGAGTACAATACATGTGAGTTCTCACATAGTAGATGTCTTATTAACCACCTTTTAATCTTAATGTGATTGTGCCATAAGTAAATCAGTTATTTGAACTTGCTAGAGAATTATTCAATTAATTAAAAGAATTATGGGTCTCAAATCATGGGTTCAAGTATTAGAGCACCTTATTTTGGTTAACCAATATAAATACAATCCAGATTCATTAATAACACTTTTATTCTGAGGCTTATATGCCGAAGTAGTCTAAATCTAAACTAATAACATGATACTTTCAGTTACCTGTTTGTGCAATAATTTATGATTTAACATAATGAGAGAAACTATGTACGAAAATGCTTTTAATTCTTAACCGTTTGTAGAGGTGGATTTGGTAAAGACACCTTATTTTGGGTTGATTTTACCTTAAGACAGTTAATCTGACTCAGGATGTTACTACAAAAAGTTAGAACAAAAAGTTTGTAACTAAAGTCTGTGCAACTGAAGCATCTTTAGGGCCTATGCCACTGTTGGGCCTTAAGAGATTTGGTATAACATTTTAGTGAGTATAAGCTATTTTCTAGGATTCTAGTAATTTCTAATACAAATCTTATTGACTTAGAAAGGTGATTAAGTGTGTGAATTTCATAGCATGTCAAAGTGGTATTCACACACACAGCATGCTTTGTCCTGTCATCTTGGGCAAGTTTTTTGTCTCAAGTCCTCAGCTTCTCCATCTGTTAAATGTAAAAATAAGTCTACTTTGATTAACTCAGCTTGTCTGTGTGTCTTACAAAATTCTTTAAAATAAAGGCAATTATTATTAATAGTATTGTTTCTATTGTCATTGAATATGACAATACATGTGAAAGCATTCTGAAAACTTTGAAACAATCTGTAAATCTAGTTACTGCTATAATAATGATTTTAAATAATCTTCACATCAATTTGTAATAAGCATATAGGCAGATAGAATGTTACGCTATATATTTTAAAGCTAAATTTTAAAGTCTCAAGTAAAAATATTTTTATTTATAAATGTATATCTATATAGATGCATGTGAATATATACATATTTAATATCAGTTAGCATGAGACTATCTGAATTACTAATCTAGAAATCTTGCTGTGTGATCCTGGGCAAGGTATTTTCCTTTGTTGAGCACAACAGGTTGTTCTCCCCTAACTCCTATGTTATCCACTAAATGAAGATTAAAATAATCTGCATTACAGATTCTTGGGGAAGATTAAATGAAGCAAGGCTATTAGAAATAGACTTTCAAGAGAACCACAATAAGTATTAGTTGAATATGGATCAGATGGAATTGAACTACTATTAAGTTAGCTTTTAAAACATCTCTCTCAGCTGCAATAATGTATCATGTGCTACACATTTTCCTACATGTAAAAGACAATATACATATTAAAAACAATGCATTGATGTGGCTAACAGGTAGAGATATGCTTTTAACTGTGGAAGATGCTGAAATCAATTTGCCATAATCTATGAGCATGGTCTGTGACTCCTTGGAGCCTAGCATACAAGAGTTTTCAAGTATATTATTTGATGAATTCTTGCAGAAATTCAATGATGAGATAACATTATCACAGAAAGCAGCACGTGATTGAGTCACCTGAGGACATCAGTCCTCTTGGGTATATATTTTTCCACACAGTTGCAAAGTCCATGCTGCTATCACTACCTTCCAAGGGGGATGATGCTCAGTCACGTTCAGTGTGGCAGGGCATCCTTGTCCCACAGTCTCATCCCTGTCCCAAGTCAAACCCTCAGTTGGTCTAATAAGCTGTTTCACATGGAGCTGTGCTATGATATTATATTCTCAGGACCTAGGAAAGAGCATATCTTCCAGTATGACCGAGTCAGTCACATCAGTAAGAGATGTAGTGATAACTGCGTGTCTAGCATTTCTGCTCTTCATGTGACTTTGTCACATCAGTTCTCATTGCTTCAGAGATGGCAAGTCAAAACACAAAGATACATTTCTATTTTGAAACGTTTTCTTTATATTACTTTCCCTTATATCTTAGCAACATTTATAGTTCTCTCTCCTTTTCCTCCCAAAACATCTATCATATGTCCATTTTGTTTAGCTTATAAGCAAAAAGAGAAGAGCTATGGACTCTAGCAATGATGTCTGGTGCTCAGGGCTTGAGTCAATTAAATAATTTATTTATGTCCACAGATAATTGTCTAGTCAACAAACTGTGATGCAGGAATATAAACGATGGCACTTAAAGATTGCATATGAAGAGCTGATAATTATGCCTACATTTTAGTATTTCTGTGAATACCTTAAGATACATGTGAGAAAAGAATAATTACTTTTAATAAAAACCAGCAGTATTGTTTTCTTAATTAGCTTTCCATTAAAAAAAAAGTATGACCTGTAAATTACTTAAACAGATTTTGACTCATCTACAGTAAGAGGATTCCATTAAGAAAGACTGGGAAATGGCAGGTCATGATTTAGGCGAACCTAAAACTCAAGAAACATACACAATGGATAACTAATGATCTAAGATACTGAAAATAATTGACAACAAAATTGCTGCTTATTATGTTAAGGATCTCTTTTGAGGATGGTGATTAGTTGGATAAGTTTGGGTAGCTGGTGGCATGGTGGCTAATATGGCTCGATATCACATGGCCAACTGTACAGTTTGAGTCCCAACCTGGCAGCTTGAGTAACACAGTGGGATATATATACATATATATGTATATATACATATACATATATATACATATATATATGTCATGCTTATCACGTGTAACACAGCGGGATATATATATCATATATATATCATCCTGAAAAGGGAGGGATGAAGAGAAGGGATTGTTGTTGACCATTCCCTGTCAGGAGGTGCTTTCTCACTTTCTCTGTGTCTCTATCTCTGGCAAGTGCATATCCCCTCTAGCAAACTAAAAATAATTGAAAAGGAATAAAGTCATTTTAAATTGAGGCCTCCAATAGACAGAGTACAGGTTTATGAAGACATTTATATAAATAATGAAGGGAGTCTGTATAAGGCATTTTCAACAAATTTGTGGATAATCATGACTATCAGAATAATGGATACTGCACATTGACTAATTTTACCCTAGGCTTTCTCATTTTATTTTTCAGTCAAATGATGAATTAATTGTTTATCTTCATCTTGATGTATTATTTGAGAAATAACCAAATCAGTTGTGGTCACCAATCTTAAAAGTGGTAGAGTCAATACTTAAATTCATGTTGTTTTATATAGAAAATAAAGTCTAACCACTAGAAAGTGTCTCTCCAGTGACTTACTCACGATTTTATTTTTTTAAAGAGTTTTTTTTTTTTTTTTTTCATTTTCTATAGGTCTTGTGCACTTGCCAGAAAGACAGCTAGAGACAGAGAGATGGAAAGCAAGAAATCACTCCCTGGGGAGATGGCCACACCACAAACCCTTTTCCTCCATTCTCCTCTCGGGATCTTGGGCACGCACGCACACGTGCCCGGAGTGAGTTTAAGTCTCCAGGTCCGGGACTCAAACTGTGGTTGACTACATGGGAATCCAATGATGCAGTCATTATACCATCTGCTGGTCCCCTTACTCAAGATTTTTAAGAAGTAATAATAAATAAATAATATTTAGAGTGACTGATAAATGAACAGGGTTGACTTGAAATATATATGAAATCTGCACTTGGAGTAAAATACTCAATTACAAAATTGATAAGATGAAGAGATTTGACCTACTGATGTTTCAGGTAAAAAGGAGTTAGGAATATTACAAGTGAGTCTTAAGCTAAATTAGAGTTTTTAAAATCTTTAACTATGTTAAAAGTGTTTCTCTATGGACCTGCTACTAATACGTTGAGTGGGATAATTTTTTATTGTTCAGAACCAGCAACAGTCCCACTAATTCCAGGGATACAACCAAGGAATGAGAGAATGATTGACATATCAAACACAGTTCACTCCTGCAACACCTTGATTGAGAACTGCCATATTAGTAGACATACACTACTAGTCAGAAAAGACAATATGTAATGGTGCTTTGACTAATATGAAATTATGTGCACTGTGTTTTAGACGGGTATTTACCATCAAAAGAATATCTAGAGCATTATTTTTCCAAATTGCTGGATTTTGTGAAACATCTCACTAAATGTATATTACATTTCCCTCTTGCCTAACCACTTCTCACTGGATTTCCATCACTTCTAACACAGCTATCCTAACTAATATACAGGTACAGAAATCCTAGGACTTGTAACCATATGCTATAATAAATGCAAAAATATTTAGGATTATTAAGTATGAACAGAAGTCATACAGAGGGCAAGATAGTTTTCATAACTGAATTAAAAATATGGTTTAGGAATTACATTTTCATTACAGGCTCCAGATGGTTAAATTGAGACTAGTGGAGAGATGATGGAATAGTTAGGAATGGCCCCGAATGAAAGCGCTCTCTCAGAAGTGGAGCCTTCTGTAACATTGCATATGTTCAATGGAAGGCTACCTTTTGAGATACTGCCTATGAATGATATGGGAGATGGGACTCTTGAGATCTCATTCAATATTTCTGTATCTTTTAGGCATAAGGTCATTGCAGATTCACTAACTTCTAGCATTTTTGATAAATAAAAAAACCTTCCTTTTACTCCTACATTCTCTGAATACATATTAAGTAATGCATTCTCTTGAAGACTTCTTTTTAGATGCACAAAAATTTGCATAGATTTAGATAGAGATCAAATATTCAAGCAGCACATCAGGGTCCCCGGGGTTTTGTGCACCTGAAAAGAAGAAAAGAGAAATCCAAACACTTTATTAGCGACTGTACACTTTCCTTAGAACACATAGGCCTAGCTTGCTGTGTTTGCATCACTTAGTCTTCCCTCCTCTGGGGAGGCACTCAAAGCCAAGCTCATCAGAACTGCAAAGGATTCTGTGAAGGAACAAAGCATTTCTGGTTAATGAACTGGTCCAGCAGGACTCACCTGCTAATGGGATATGGGTCCTCTCTAACACTCAGGTAAAAGATTTTTCCTGTCCTCATAGGCCCTTACATTTTCTCTTTTTTAACACAAGGAAAAAAAACAAAACAAAACAAACAAACAAAAAAAAACCCACCTCTTTGATTACTATTAAGTTTTTATAAGGCTATGGAAATCTCCAATCAGAATCACTATATATCTGTGAAACACAGAATTGACCCAATTGTTCTGTAATCAGCAAGCATTACAAAATATACAAATGCCTTTTTCCTCACCTCCCTCTGCTAGGGGGCATTTACTCTCTTAAAACTGTGTACACTTAGCAGAGGAAATAGAAGACATCATGAGAGATTCAACTTAGCATCATTTTCAGTATAACACTTGTAGAAGGGCCTGAATTGAAGATCTTGGATATTGGGTCTCTCCAGAAATAATCACCTATAAAACAAACTAGAGTCCCTTGCTTCCCCTGGAAGTGAGAGAATCAATTCTTTATTCATCTAAGTGACTGATCTTACATCTTACTCTACTTTCCTATTGGTCATCTCTTTTGGCTTCCCTTTCACTAGCTTTTTTCTTTCTTTCTTTCTTCTTCTTTCTTTTTTTTCTCTTTCCTATTCTTTCTGTCTTTTTTTTTTCTATAGGGTACATGCATTCCTGAAGAGAGAGACAGAGACAAGGAAAGTGATAAATCACCTCCTCACCCTTAGAAAGGATGGCTTGCCATAATCCCTTCTTCTCCATTCTCCTTTCAGGATTCTGGGCACCCATGCACACATGCTCAGCATGTTTTTGCTGGCTGCCAGTTCTGGAACTTGAATCACAGAGTTGGCCATGTAGACTCTAGCACTTTAACTAACCACCATGCCACCTGTAGGCCCCCATGACTAGATTTTCTAATGGAAGTTCCGCCATCTCTACTTTACAACCTCTACCCTTTCCTCTACAGTCTTTCAGAAGCTTTGTACTTTTGGGTCCAGCTAGGTAGTATGGTGGCTCAGTGGGTGGATCTCATATGCCTGACTGTACAGTTTGCATTCCATACCCAAAGGATTGAAAAACATGCCAGGTGTGAATGCATGTGTGCACAAAATTCTGAGAGGAGGATGGAGGAGAAGAGATTGCGGTATGCAGTATGGCCATCCCCACTAAGGTGGGGGAGTGCTTTGCTTTCTTACTTTTATCTCTCTTGCTCTCTCTGTCTATCTGCAGTAGTGGACACACTCATTGCAAATTAGAACAAACAAAACAAAGATACCTTGTTCTTTCTTATTAATTCTATTATAATATTATTTTTATGTCAAATATCTCAAGTCTATATTATTTATTGTTGATGACTACAGAATTCTGTATTTCTTGTGTTCTTATTGACTCCTTATCTGGGACAACCATTTACTACCTAACAAAAGGTGCTCTGTCAACAGCAAACTCATTTCGTTTCTAGGATAATTATGGATGTGTGGTTATCAGCATTGTGACCTCAGATTTTGATATTTTTTTTTAAAGAATTATATTATTTAACTTAATTAATTAATTTAATTTTAATTTGAGCAGAGAGGGATAGAGAGAGAGAGAAGGAAAGTAAGAAAGCATGCCACCAGGTCCGGGACTCAAACCATGTTCGGCCACGAGTCCAGTGCCCTTAACTACCACACCATCTGCCGACCCCGGTTTTGGTCTTTCTATACTTGGACAACTTTAATGTGTGCTGTCTTTCCACTCTAATGCATGTGCCACAAACACTATTCTAGCACCATAGTTTTAAACTGTGTATTTCACTATTCATTTCCTGGATGTAGACCTAGCTTGCATAAATCTCTCCCTATTTCAGATGTGGACTTCTCTTCTTCTTATTATTATTTTCTTAAGCTTTAATATATTGTATTGCATTTTCTTTTACCTTCATGTGCTTTTTTTCTTTTTAAATATTTTATTTTGTAATTTCTTTTTTTTCGTTTTTTTTTTGTTTTGTTTTGTTTTTGAGAGAGAGATTTTTGTGATAGGGCACATTTGCTCTCCAGAGAGACAGAGAAAGACAGTTGGATAGAAAGTGAGAAGTCATCCCCCAGAGGAACGGCCATGCCACAATCCCTTCTCCTCTTGGGATTTTGGGCACACACATACACAAGTCCAGTGTGAGTTTTAAACCTCTAGGTATGGGACTCAAATCACGGTTGACTACCTGGGAGTCAAGTGATATAACCATTATGCTTTCTGCTTATCCCTATTTTGTAATTTCTTATTTACATTTATTTTTTGTACATTTTTTGGTCACAATGTGGTTTTTTCCCATTTTTTATTTTATTTATTTGTTTATTTATTTATTTATTTATTTATTTTTACATTTTCCACAAACATTTACTTTACATATCAAAATATTTTAACTCGTACTCCATAGTTCTTGACAGTTAATAAACAACTTTCAAAATTTCAAAATACTGAATTTTAAAGATAATGTTCAAAATATTTCTTATAAGTTTGTATAATTTTGTTTGTTATTCTATAACAACAGAAACAGTATGGTTTTAAATAATTTTGAGAAAATATTTACATGTCAACTACTCAAATTGTTGAAAAGCAAATGCCCAGCACACTAGTCACACATAAACCTTCTCAATTCAGCCCTGCCAAGTATTCTGTGATATACCATCATCTAGCAAAGATCAGTGTCTTTTTCTTCCTTCAAAGTCTTTCTCAAAATAATCCTCTGGTGTGGTTGCTCTTTTGCAATCTCTGCTGATTACAATGCTGAGCTGGAAGTCCAGGTTATTTTATGTTATAAATTTTTTCATATATCTTCTCTAATCCTCTTTGCCAGGTAGAACTACTTATGGTACCAGGCCATCTTTCTAAGAGCTTCTGCTAGCTTTCTTGAGATCCACCTTAGTTCCATAGTTTTCTGATTAATATTCAAATATGACATTCCAGTCAAAGCCCTCTCCAATAATGAGCATTTCTGATTTCTGAATCAATGCAACGAGCATTATTGAACTTATGCAAATAACCCTTCTCCCACAAAATAAAAATATTCCCAAATATTTTCCAATTCCAGAGAGATCAGGAAGGAAGAAGAGTGTATGTTTCCATTTAAAGAAACAAACAAGAAAATATTTTAAAATATTGCTGAACCTATAAACAACTCAAAAGAAAGTAAACTGTTTAAATTGGGAAAGCAAAAAACATCAGTAATGTTTTACTCAAAAGTCATAAAATTCTATTTTGCCAGTTCAGTCTTATGTTCTAACTCTCTTCTGTTGAATATGCAGTGTTGCTGTGGTTCAATATTTCCATTTAAATCCTTCTTGGAAGTTAACATTCTAAGTTGTAATTGATATTTCTTGTCCCTAGCATTAAAATGGCCATGTTTTGGTTGCCTTTTGTTCTCTTATTTCTGTATGTATCTTTAGTTTTACTGATTGAGTATTCCTTTCAGAACTTCTTGAAGAATGAGTCTGCTACTGGCAATTTTTTTCAAGTCTTGTTTATCTGAGAATGTTTTTATTCTTTCTTTCCATATGAAAGATAATCTTGCTGGGTACAGTATTCTTGGTTGAAACTGTTTTTCACTTAACATCTTGAATATATTTTTCCATTCTTTCCTTGCTTGCATTGTTTCTGATGGGAGGTCTGATGTTAGCCTGATAGGATAACCTTTATAAGGAACCTGATGTTTTTCTCTTGCCAGTTTTAGTATTTTGTCCTTGTAGATTTGACCAGTCTAGCTATGATGTGCCTTGGAGATCTTCTTGGGTTGATTCTATTAGGGGTCCTTTGTATTTCTTGGGTCTGGATATTTGAATACCTCTTTAGATTTGGAAAGTTTTCTTCCAAGATTTCATGGAGTAGATTATCAATGCCCTTATTAGTTTCCTCACCTTCTGGGATACCTATCTGAATGTTTTGGCATTTAATGCTGTCTAGCACTTCTCATATAGTATTCTCATTTTTGGAGGTTATTTTCTCAGTTTTTTTGGTTGTTTTTTCTAGATCATGTATGAGATTCAATTTTCTCCATGGACTAATCTGTTTTTAATACTTTCAAGGGAAGATTCAATTTCCTGAAGGGCAGCCTTCATCTCTAAAATCTCCATTTGATTCTTTTTCATGGTGTGTATTTCCTCTTTCAGATCATGAATGAACTTCCGACACCTCCTGGAACTAGTCGTCTCTTATCTCCTGCATCTTCTAGAGTTCATTATCTCCCAGCCCTTGCATCTCGTTTAGTTTTGTCACTATGAATGTTCTGAAGTCTTTATCAGACATTTCCAAGGATTCTACTGTACTGTCTGTACATGACACGTTATTGTTCTTTTCCCCTAGGGGAGAGATATTTTCTTGATTTCTAATATTTCTTTTGCCTCTGCAGTTGTTTCTGGTCATTCTGTGACAAAATCTCTCCTCCACAATGCTTAGCAATGTGGAATCAACAGTAAGATAAGGAGTTCAGATGTATAGAAAGAAATTTCTTTGTTAAAGCAGGAGGTTCAATAAGCATTGAGGATTTCAGTGAATCTAAGAGGATTCAGATGCTTGACAACTGTGCACTTAGTCCTATCTAGACATTAAGTGGTTTTTAAAATATGCATGCAGTGCATGATAATCGAACTAAGGATATTACTATGTTTATCACCTTCAACAAAAACACTACAATATGTTTTGGATCTTTGATTCTCATTCTTTTAAAATTATTATTATTTTATTTATATATCCAATCACTATATATCATTATAGCTCTTAAAAAGGAATATTTCCAGCATGAATATACTGTATATGAGTCCAGTTAAATATATTATCACACACATTAATATCAATATATAATTTTCCATTTTTTGTCCCTTAATATTTTGCCTCTTTCTTTTTCCCCTTGATTCCCTTCCCCTCACTCTCCCCAGTTTCTCACCCTTTTCCCACACTGTCTCTAATATCCACAATTTTTTCTCCACACTTTTATATCTTCCAATCTTGCAGTTTCTGCCATAGAGTGTAGACGTTTGGTATATGTTAAGTGGGGATATACAATGCCTCTCTTTCATAGTCTAACTTGCTTTGTTTGTGGACTTCTATTATTGCCATATATTTTTAAAAGCATATTTCTTAAACACTGAAAATGAGAGCATTAAAATTTTGTAGACACAGGCATCTATTCTATAAGGCCAAAAGTTTAAAGGCCAGCAGATGGCATAGCGTTTACATGACTGGAATTCCACATGACTGACTGTGGTTCGAGTCTCAGACCCAATGGCTTGGAAATCATGCCAGGTGTATGTGTACATGTGCCCAAGATCTAGGAGGAGAATGGAGGAAAAGGAATTGCAGCATGGCCATCTCCCCTGGGGGATGATTTCACCCTCTCCCTCTCAATGACTCTGTCTCTGTCTCTCTCCCTAGAGAAGACACACACCATAAGGAAAAATACTTTATTTTAAAAAATATTTCTGGGGGCCAGCAGGTGGCATGTTGGTTAAGGACACTGGATTCCTACATGGCTGACTGCAGGTCAAGTCTCAGACCTGGTAGCTTGCTTTCTCACTTTCTCTCTCTCGTTCTCTGGTCAAATTAAAAAACAAATAATAATAAAGTTAAATAATATAATTCTTCAAAAATTTCTATATCAGATATTCATTTTCAAATAGATGTAAAAGATCAAATGTCCCATCCAAGCTCATCACTACTGCCCTTTTTTGTTAATAGTTAAAGTATTTTTGTGTGTGTGTTCAATGGTCCTTAGTATTGTTGGCAACATCACACTCGGGACACACTTTATAACTCAAATTTTTCAGATAAATACATTGAGACATCAAGTGATTAAGTATTTTGCTTAAGCTTTGGGACCTAAGTAGAGTGACAACTGAATTCGTATTATAGGATTATGGATTCTTTGCCAAATACTTCTTTATGTTAGGGGTAGGCTAGTGGTACTGGGAGTCAGCATTCCATTTACTTTCAATGTTTAATTGTTTTCTGAACCTCATATTTTATCAGACATCTCTGCCATCATTAGCTTGCATTTTGGACTAAATGGGAGGTTAAGATGTCTCTCATGGAGAAGTGATGCTTAATTTTGAGTATTAAGAATTACAGATTAACAATATTATGATATTTCATTTTTATTATGTAACCAAAAAATTAAATAAAATTTGAAGTAATTAGCAGATGTGTGAAACGTGTATAAAATGTAAAAGACCCAAGTGGCATCTGTTGATAATTAAAAATTATAAAACAAAGAGAAATGGGGAGACTTGTTGAAGAAAGCTGTGGTAAATTATAATTAATAATGACCAGCAGATAGCACAGTGGTTTTGAGGCTGGACTCCACATGGATGACCATGGTTCAAATTCTGGATCTAGTGTCTTGAAAAATCACACTGGGTACATGTGTGTGTGTGCCCAAGATACCCAGAGGAGAATGGAGTAGAAGGGATTATGACATGGTCATCCCCTGAGGGTTGATTTCTCATTTTCCCTCTCATCATGCTTATCTCTCTCTCTCTGGTGAGCACAAACACTCTAAGGCAAGAACCTCTGAAAAAAAGTATGACGAATAATGTGAAAACATTAACATTTTACAAAATGCAGATAAAAGCTAGATGTGGTTTATATAAAATATAATATCATCACAAAACTCTAACATGAGTATATCTCTTGAAGCATTTGGAATTTGGAGAAAACATTTGGAGTTTGAGAAGAATACTGCAGCTTTTGGAATGAAGCAGAATACCCATGAAAAGTCTGAGAGTTTTGGATAAGAAAAGTGCCTTCTGGGTTCTTCTACATTTCTTAACCCATGGAGCTCTCTGCAATGTTGTCTACTTCAGTTGACCTCTTGATTGGGTACATTGCTGCAGAGCCTCTCAGGAGAGCTTTGTTTATTATAACATTCATTAAGACTCGTGGTAGCTTTATCTTAGTCAGTTAAGACTGTCTACTACAATTTTCTGCCAGAAGAGTTTTTTTTAAAGAATTTATTTAATTTTATTTATCATTGCTATATTTTAAAAATTTGCTACAGGGTACATACACACATGAGAGAGAGAGACAGAGACAGAGAGATAGAGAGAAAGCCTCCAGGTCCGAGACTCGAACCACAGTTGGCCATGTGGGAGTTTAGTGCCTTAACATCACACCACCTGCTGACCCCAGTAGAATTTTTAAAATCCATTCTAGTTTTTGAATGTTGATCCTGAGAAGATTTTGAGTTAGAATTTCTTCACCATAAGTAGGAATTATAGTGTGTGAACATTACTATGATGGTTAGTTTTGGTTCTCACCTTGACTGAACTGAAGAATAATTATAAACCTGATGAAGCATTACTCTGGATATGTGTCCATGGGGGTGTTTCTAGAGGAGATCAACATGTGAGTCTGAATAGACTAGATGTGAAAGATTTATCCTCAATGCAAGCTGACATGACCTAATCAACAAGGGGTCAGAGGAGAATAAATACAGAAGATGAATAGGTCCCGTTTGAGAGAGCAGAATAGACTTCTGCTGCCTTCTATTGACTTTAGAACTCAAGGCTTATTTGCCTTTGGATTCTGGGATTTACTCAACCAACGAGCAGCACCCCTGTTCCATTTCTCAGGTTTTCTACCTCAGACAGTGAGTTATATAATCAGCTTCCCTGTTTCTGATGCTGTAGGACTTGGACTGAAGTAGGCTACTACAATCTCAGATTTTCCAGCTTGCAGACAGCCTACTGTGGAACTTTCCAGCTGTCATAGTCATGTGACCTTATTCTCCCAATAATAATTCTCTTATATATCTATACATATCTATTGATTCTATCTCCATAGAGAACCTTGATTAATACTAATATAATTGCCTTAATTTTTATTCAACCAGCAATCTCTAGTGAGCATGAGATTTATCTCCAAGTCATAATTAACAACCCCTCAATTTTATTTTGAGAGTCTTCATTAGGAAGTGAAATCATTGTCTTCAAATTTATAGTCAAGAGTAGAGGATATCTGATTTTAATTTGTAGAACCTGGACTATGAATTCTCTCCCTGAGATTTGTTCTCTGACTTGGTTTCTCCTTCAGAACATAGATAGGAAACCATGGGCTGCTGTATACAGAGCAGGCAATATATTTACCAGTGTACTTTTGGGTGATGTCCCTTAGTTGTGTAACTTTGTAATTTTGGGGGTTCATTTAGGTAATTTAAAGTGGAATCAGAATTTTTTGGATACTTTGTTTTCCCAGGCCTTCTATTTCCATTGCCAAGCTTGGATAGTCTTCCAATTTACACTAGCTTTTGTGTACTATTAAGTTTGGGATTGCTGGGTTTCAGCAGACTTTTTATTACGTAAACATCATCAGTGCTAAAATCTCTGATTATGGCAAAAAGCTTTATCTTGGGAAACATACATGGTTCTTTTTCTTATTCCATTTCAATTTTTTTGAGGACTGGCTTTGATTATAGTTTATACAGAAAATGCAAATATACTTTACTATTTTGACATTTTCTCACTAAGTCTTCTAGAGCACATCCTTTAAATCCTAAGAAGCTGCAGAGGATAGTTTAAATAAGTTATATTTCCTAAGAATGAGTGTACTTAGTCCTGGATGTTTCCTACTTCATCTTACTTCAGCAAGTTTCATTTTAGTGTCTGTCAATTGCCATCCCCACTCCCAGAAAAACTATTTCTATTAATTAGTCTCAAGTAACAAGAACACAATACAAAATACTTACAGTATTTTGTAAGTAAAGGGAGAAATTTATTTTAAGGGCACAATGTGGTTTCATGGAACCCAGGGACATACATGGGTGTATGACTGCAGTTGGTTTCCAGGAACAAATGCTCTCAGAAAAATCTTCATTTCTTGCACATGGCTCCTGTGAATTAGGTATTGCAGGGCACAAGAGAAATGAAGACATTGTACTGATAATTGAGCCTCCAGCAAACAAGCTAGCAGCAGAAGAAGCCAGGCCTTCAGAAGGAGGTTCCACATGGCTCCTGTGAACTAGTGATCACAATAGAATGGCAAAGAGATTCTAGATCACCTCTGTCTGCTTGCTTCTGAACATTCAGACCGAATTTCAAGAATTTGAAAGAAACACACCATCCACCAGATGACAAGAAATCACTGCTGGATCACAAGAAATATGGGAAAACAAGAAAATACCTCTCCTCCATGGGAAAAGAGTAACTCTCCTTCTTCCACAAGCAGTTCGGTGAAAATCATGGAAATGTCTGATAAGGAATTTAGAGCATTCATAATGTCAAAGCTAACAGAGATGGGAGAGAAGAGAGACAATGATTTGCTAAAGAGAAAGGAGAAAGAAGTTGACGAGTTCCGGGAGATGAGGAAATTCTTGCAAGATCTAAGAGAGGAATTACATACTTTACAAAAGACTCAAACAGAACTGTTAGAGATGAAGTCTGTAATACAGGAAGTCAAAATCTCCCTTGAAAGTATTAAAAGTAGACTAGATCATTCAGAAAATAGAATCTCAGATATAGAAGAGAAAATGGCTGGCCTGGAAAAATCCACCACGAAGTCTGAGAAAATGGCCCAAAAATTTGAGAATAATATA
>NW_006159990.1:6361732-6365674 GCF_000334495.1 Tupaia belangeri chinensis | reverse complement strand
ACAAGTAATGGAAAATTATTTGCTGACAATAACATGTTTGTTGATGTGCTTGATTGAGACAATATACAGTGTACTCTGGATGGAAAATCTCACTTTGTATGCTGTAATGATGTACAGTGAATGAATGCAAATAAATAAATTAATAAAAAAAATCTTCCTTTCTTTGGAACTCATAGTAAAGGTAGAATCAAGAACTACTTCAAAGAAGAGGTAAACGTTTAGATTCTCCTGATAATCTTCCCTCAGTTGACTTCTTCAAGTATACCAATTTGTGTGTGTGTGCGTGTGTGAAAGGATTAAATAGTTGAGGAGAGGAGGCGTGATCTGAAATGTATTTTAATTTTGGAGGTTATACAATTTTTGAGAAAGTAAAATTTCTGAGTTAGGTCAAGATGGAGTATTGCTCAATGCCTAGGCATTAATTGTGCTATGAGATAATTAAAATTTTCAGATTCTTGTAGCCAAACATTCCTGTCTTAATTTCTGGTTTCCAAAGGACGTTATAAATTATAATAATAATTGCTGGAGAATGAGACACAACACCTATCTCAGACTTATTTCAGCACACTGAATATCTTCAGTGAATAAAGATAAATAGAAACAATTGATACCTTCTATTGCCTTTGTCTGGAGGTAGCATATTCTCCCTTTTCCCACATTCCATGGACCACTTATGTAAAATCAATCCTATGTAAGAGGGGCAGAGAAATATACTATGTCAATAGTGGAATAACTAAGTCATATGGCAAAAGGTGTGGAAAAATTGATAGCAACGGTATAATACTGCACTAAAGGAAAAGGAACTACTGGTGAAGTTTCAAATATCTGATGTTCTTTTCCACTATTTTGGTAGAAATATCATAACTATGACTTTGTTCCTTTGCAAGGTACTTGCTGGAGTTTTGTAACACAATGGATTCTTTACAGGACATTACCTTGGGACTTGCCAATTTTAAATTCTTGATTTTAAGCATGCCTAATTATTGAATTCATATTCTACATTTACTCACTTGATGTTGCAAAAGTCATGTTTTGGTTTTCAAAGGAAATTATGGCTCTGATCCAACTTTTCCTTTAAATTGGTTCACTTCTCCAATTAGTAATTTTTATTAGAATGAGAGAAAACCAAGTTCAAATACCTCACTTTATGCTAAAATAAGAATTTTGTTTTAAAATTAATCACTGCTAAATAATACCATCGTATTGTCAAGACATCAAAGAAACTAACTTTTTTTTTAAGAGCTAATCACTTTGGCTTCAAAGTTGCCTAAATAAATATATATATTTTTTCTTCCAAGGGTTTTTTTTTTTTTTTTTTTTTCATAGAGCTTGTGAGCTTGCTGGAGAGAAAAGCTAGAACTAGGAAAATGAGAAATCACATCTAGAGGGGATGGCCACACTGCCATCCCTTCTCTTCCATTCTCCTCTCGGGATCTTGGGTATACACATCCACACCTGGCCTGATTTTTAAAGCTACCAAGTCTGGGACTCTAAACTTGTTGGACCTCTTGGGAATCCAGTGCCTCAATCACCATGCCACCTACTGGCCCTGCCTAAACAAATCTTTTAGGTGTGTTTCAGTATCTGCTATATGCACAATATAATTTTTTGTCTTGAGAAGAGAAGAAATGGTTGCTATTTTTAAAAAATTTGCATATGACAATGATCAGGAATATTGAGATTAATTTATGGTGAAAATCTCTTTATTATTTAATTTGGTAAGGTATTTGCATTAGGAATTATTATTATGGAGAATCACCCAAATGTACTTTACGTTATATCTTTTTTTTCATGAACAGAACTTAATCAAGAAAGCATAGTAGACGGGACCAGCAGTTAGCATAATGGCTATGTCGCTGGACTCCCATGTAGTTGACCACGGTTCACGTCCTGGACCCGATGGCTTAAAACTCACGCCGGGCATGTGTGCGTGCATGCCCAAGATCCCAAGAGGAGAATGGAGGAGAAGGGATTGCGGCGTGGCAATCCCCCCTGAGGGTGATTTCTCACTTTCTATCTCTCTATCTCTCTCTGTCTGTCTGGCGAGCGCACGCGCCCTATAGCAAAAAAGCCTCTTCAAAAACAAAAAAAGAAAAAAGAAAGCATAGTAGAAAGAGTAGAACATATGCATGTAGGTTATATATACACACTTAATTTCTTGAAAACTAATCAAGAAATCAGGACAACTGAACCAAGAGAAATTAAACAAAAGAGAAGATAGTTTCAGGAACAATAGTTCTGGCATCTTTAAACCTAGGGCAAGTGTTAGTAATTTTATTAGAATTTTTCATTGTGATGAAATAGTGAATACTAGGATACACAAAATAAGACAAATGCTATTGAGTAAAATTTGGCCAAAGAACAAATCATCTCAGGTACAAACAATAGGAATCTAAGAGGTAAAGGAATGTGTGCTTCCAGGTAGTTTGGAATGGTTCATTTGAATTCAATTTTTGAAGTGCCTATAGCACATCAGATAGTATCTTTTAATAGTATGAGCGATCCAGAAACCAATAATACACCATTCTCAGACTTTAAGGGACTTCCAGTGATAGCAGTAAGTTGGTAAGGCAAGTAGTTTTTATTAGGCTAGAATAAATTTGCTTTCTCATTATTTTAGTTAGGAACAAACAAAGCTACCAAACAGATGTGATAGAGATGCTTTGCTAAAATAAAGATATGTCACAGTCTTGGGAAGGAGACTTCTCCTGGGAAAGCAAGTTTCATAGATGATAGCTCTTGGCCGAGAGTTTTAACTTTCACTGTTACCGAGTACTTATTTCCTGAGATGGAGAGGCAGCATGTGTTTGCAGAGCTGTGACAATGAAATGGAAAACAGAATATGTGCAAAATACTGAGTCACCCAAATTTTCTCATTTTTATGCTAAATTGTGCTGATTTAGTTCCTTTCATGATCTCTAAAGTCTTCAGAATTGAAAGTTATAAAGTCAAATAATTGTTATACATGAAATTGACTCACCAGTATCCAAGTAATCATAGATCTCAATAATAAAATTCAGCAAATTTACTGAAATTGATTTTATTAAAAATTTTGAATTTTAGCCCTCAACACATTTCTGACTAATATCTTGCTCTTGGTATAAATTCAGTGTAGTTTTCTATACTTTTTACTTCTGCAGACAGTGCAAACCAAGTGAGAATGAATGTTCAGAGTGAGCATGCCAAGGCCCTATAAGCCTTGCAATCATCAAAGAAGTTTCAATCATGTTTGATGTTTCCTTCTTTTTATAAAGGCATAAAATTGGACTGTTGCTTTTTAGAAAAGTTATGGGCTGTGGTTCTAGTTTAAGTTAAACAGAAAATAGCATTAATCTAGTATTAATGTATTAGTCATTAAAGACTAGCTTTGATTTATATTTTTATGTATAAACAATTATACTTTGGATTTTATTGGCATATGAGTAACAACTTATTTCTCAACTGATAATTGCATAACAGTTTAGAATTTGCAGGATCATTTTAGAATCTGTAATCTTTACAATTTGCTATTCAAAATTAATATTCCTGTTTGGAATAGTTCGCTAGAAACCCTGAAGGTTCGTAGTAGAATGAATGAGACTGCTATGTAGAAGGAGCCACTTAACATCAGTCCTACGCATTAACAACTTGTCTTCCAAGTCAGACTCTTTCATTTCATTTTGAACAAATACTGCCTTCCTAGACAGGCCTTCTCTTACCAGTCCAAATAAAATATCATTTCTTTCCCTTTCAGTCTCTATCTTCTTTAATTCACTTGATGTTTCTTCGTATGTCCTGTCAGCAAATGAAACATTATGTTAATTTGTCCCCCATCATACTAGAATAAAATTCCTTAAGTGATAGGATATTTTATGTTTTATTTGTTTCATATTCTTAGTATTTAGGACAGTGCCCAGCATAGTTAAGTGTAAAATATATATATATATATTTATATATATATCT
>NW_006159990.1:6357692-6361705 GCF_000334495.1 Tupaia belangeri chinensis | reverse complement strand
TTCAAAATTAATATTCCTTCTTGGAATAGTTCGCTAGAAACCCTGAAGGTTTGTAGTAAAATGAATGAGACTGCTATGTAGAAGGAGCCACTTAACATCAGTCCTACGCATTAACAACTTGTCTTCCAAGTCAGACTCTTTCATTTCATTTTGAACAAATATTGCCTTCCTAGACAGGCCTTCTCTTACCAGTCCAAATAAAATATCATTTCTTTCCCTTTCAATCTCTATCTTCTTTAATTCACTTGATGTTTCTTCGTATGTCCTGTCAGCAAATGAAACATTATGTTAATTTGTCCCCCATCATACTAGAATAAAATTCCTTAAGTGATAGGATATTTTATGTTTTATTTGTTTCATATTCTTAGTATTTAGGACAGTGCCCAGCATAGTTAAGTGTAAAATATATATATATATTTATACATATATCTTTTTTTTTAATTAATTGAACAAACCTGTAGTGTATGTGACATTAGTCAACAGCTCAGACACTGTTTCAGATCATCTTTTATTATGAGTATTGTGGTTCTCATTAAGGGTTATAATAGCTACCTTAGATTTTTTAGTTCTACTTTACTGCAGTTTATGAGGGATGATTTATGCTGTAGTAATGCCTGAGAGTCTGAGAGCTATTGAAAACCTAGATAATTCTATAATAATAGTAAACTTTAATAACAAAATATTTTATCTTTCCATGCATCAGCACAGAGATATACACATACGAACACACGTACATGCACACACACACATATGACTGGATATATCATACAAATATTACCATAAAATTTTAAATGTTGGATCTTTTATTAACTAAATTCACAGTAATTTCTTTTTTTAACCTATCCAATATTTATTTCTGTTACCCTTTCATTCTTGCACAAACTGAACTTTTTACACTGTGTGTTAAATTGATCTAATATGAAATCCAGTTTAATTATTAAATTTAGTTCAATATTTAATTTGGTTTAATAAAAGTGATCTTGCATATAATATATGCATTTAATTGATATATTTAGGACAGGATAATTTCGAATAGGTTAAATATTTAATGTAGAGTAATTTTTTAAATTATTCAGGATTAAAAATAGAATAGATCTATGTTATCAAAGTAGCGAGCAGATAAATGTCACGATTTAATAAATTTCTTTTCACATTTGTGAAATACTGTCACTGCTTAATATCTGATCACCAATCTGTCTTTGACTATGGTCTGACTATGAATTCTCTTTTATTAATAAGGGAAGAAACTGAACATCTTCAATATCACAAATCTTTCTTTTTTTGAGGTACTTAGGTACTAACATCATTTTACCTCTGTTGCCCCAATTTTTCTACTCATTCAAATTCTTACTAATACATTATAATTATTACTTTGTCTTTTAAAATACAAGAGGTTTAAAATGAAATAATGTTTTCTTCCTCTTTCATATTCTTAGATTATGCTTTTTCCAAAAGTGGTTGGGGCTAGTTTCCTAGCCACAGGTAAAACTTCCTATTTGCAGTTCTTATTAAAATGGTCTCTTGTCAAAGTCCAGCAATAATTGCTGATTGCTTTAGTGTTATTTTTGTCCACTTTCTTTTCCTCATCCCCTCATCTCTGCCTAGTTACCTCCTGAATGATCTCCACTCTGTTTATCTTAGTGTCATCATTTTACTGCTCTGCACCCACCCCCTACCTCCACTTACATGATAAATTCACATGCCTGAGCACTGCAGTTCAAGATACTCAGAATAGAGCCCTTACCTACTGCAGATTTCAAGGCATAGGGTGTACTTTAAAGTTCCTCTTATAGTTATCTGATTGAAACAGAAGTGAGGAATGGTAAAGTAGATGTCCTGTTATTTGACTCAATTTATGTGAATCGTGAATTCATCATCATTTCTCCCTATTTTCTCCTATACCTCCTCCTTCTGCTGCTGCTTTTTCTTCTTTCATGAGGAGATCGACCAGTGATCTTGGCTTGATGATGCCAGAGAGAGGAGATATGGGGAAGAACAGTGGTTTAATCAGAGTGTTAGGTTGTCATATGTTTATAATTACAAACTAACCAAATAAAAATGGAGGTCAAAAGTATTCCATACATGACCTTGGAAGAGTTCTTAACATCTGTCAATTACAGTCTATCTGTAACCATACTACCATATCCAGATCCTGATAATTTTATAATTTAGGATGGTATTTAAAGATCAGAAGTTGAATAAGTGATTGCCATTTACATATTTTTCCTCATATCCAAATTTACAAATACAATTATTTGTTTTCTTTTTAGAACCTATAAAGAGGGCTTTAATGTGATCTGTATCACACTGCTGTGCTAGACAGGTTTTATTTAGAGTAACTTTCCAACTTCTTGCCTCTTTGTGTTTATATCTTTATGAAATCACCTCCTCTTGAGCATTGGCTGAGCCTGTAACTTGCTTCTTCTTTTTAAAATGTTTAATATATTTATTTATTTTTGAAATTTACATTTAATCACTGTACTGCTATACAATGTGCAACATGATTTTTCCCAGCATAAACACAGTGCATATTAATCAAGTTAAATACATTACCATAAACATTATCATCAACAGATAACTTTTCATTTTTGTGTCTATTAAATGTATCATTTGATTTTTCTCTTCCCTCCCACAGGATGGTCATTTTCATAGCTAAATTATATTAACTACATAATACTCCCCATTGCTGTAGAATTGCTTTAGGAACCCCTTTCCTTGTTATTTTGGTTAAATAATGGGCTAAATGGAGAAAGCCCACATGGCAAGGAAATGACAGCATTTGAGAAGAACAGTGGCTTTTAGAAATATTGGAGACCTCTAGGAGCTGAAAGACGTTTCCAGATGAGGACTAGCAAGATGCTAATCCCTTTAGTCCTACAAGCACAAGAAAAATAAATTCTGTTAACAATCTGAGTGAATGTGAAAGCAAATTTCTTTCCAAGGCTATTTTCTCCTATCCAGATGAGAATGCAGTTCAGCCTTGATAGTCTCTGAGCAGAGTACTCAGTTATGCTGTTCCTGGACTCCTGACCTATAGAAACTGCAATTCTATAGAACATAGTTCAAAATTTATTAGTGCATATATCAATTCATTAAAAATGCAGTTCCTTTGATTTATTATAAACTCTTGGTAATAGGAAGACCATATGTAATTTTTATGAATATAGACATTATATCCAACTCTATTATGGTACCTTGGGCATGGAAGAAGTGCGTGAATCATTTTAAATAAGATGCTACTATATAAAATACATAACATTGGGCAGTATAGTGTTTGTTTGCATAGCTAACTTAGGTACCTTCCTACACCCTATGACCTAATACAAAATAACATAGGTGGATCTTATTGATAAAGACATAACAAAAACAAGACACAATTAAATAAGAATATCCAATGGATTATAAAATATTATATGTCATTAATTAATCTCAATTAACCTGTCTTACTATTCAAATTTCTCAGTTAGGAAACTTATTTTACTTTCTAAAACTTCAGCTAAAAAACAAAAAAGGAATAAGCATATAAGATTTCTTTTTAGTTGTTTTTTTTTTTTTCCTATAAGACATGTATGCTCACTGGAGAGAAATAGAGACATAGAGAGAAAGAGAGAGAGAGAGAGAGAGAGAGAGAGAGAGAATGAGAAATAACCCCTAGGGGTAATGACCAGGGATTTTGGGCATGCACACACACATACTCAGAGTGATTTTCAAGCCTCTGGGTCAGGAACATGAACCATGGATTCAGCTATGTCAGATGCAGCCACCTTAACCTCCACACCACCTGCTGGACCAGTGTAAGAACATTTAGACAGCAGATGAAGCTTTATGCTAACCATTTTTCTATTAAATTTTAAAACTTTGAAAGCTTCATTACCTTTATTTTTTAAAAGAGGTTTTTGCCTTAGGACACTTGAGAGAGACAGAGACAGTAAGAAGGAATGAGAAATTCCTCAGAGCGATGGTCACAATGCAATTCCTCCTCCTCCATTTCTTCCCAGTTTCTTGGGCAGGAA
>NW_006159990.1:6309243-6357682 GCF_000334495.1 Tupaia belangeri chinensis | reverse complement strand
CACTCTGAAAGCTACAAGCCACTGGGTCTAAGACTGTGGTTGGCCCTGTGGGATTCCAGCGATGTAACCTTTATGCCATCTGTTGACTCCCACTTTATTATCTCTAAATATAAGGCTTCAATCACTAATTACATTGTTATGAGGTGTTTAAAAAGAAGTATGAAAGTTTTTACAATTATTAATGCTTACATAATAATAAATAATGAAGAATAGGTCATTGACATGGAAAACACAAAGAAATATGTAATAGTTTTTCTTCTATCCTTTCCTTTAAAGTCATTGTTAACTCCCACTTTATTATCTCTAAATATAAGGCTTCAATCACTAATTACATTGTTATGAGGTGTTTAAAAAGAAGTATGAAAGTTTTTACAATTATTAATGCTTACATAATAATAAATAATGAAGAATAGGTCATTGACATGGAAAACACAAAGAAATATGTAATAGTTTTTCTTCTATCCTTTCCTTTAAAGTCATTGTTAAAAAATTAGTATTGGAGGGACCAGCAGATAGCGTAATGGCTATATCGTTGGACTCCCACGTAGTCGATGGCGGTTTGCGTCCCGGACCTGGTGGCTTAAAACTCACACTGGGTGCATGTGCGTACGTGCCCAAGATCCCAAGAGGAGAATGGAGGAGAAGGGATTGCGGAGTGGCCATCCTCCCTGGGGAATGATTTCTCGCTTTCTGTCTCTCTGTCTCTGTCTTTCTGGCGAGCACACGTGCCCTATAGCAAAAACCTCTCAAAAAAAGAAAAAAAAATTAGTATTGGAAACATTTACATAATATGTGGATCCAAGCATATCTTTCCCTCTTTTGTTTGTTCTTTATCTCTTCGCTTATGTGAAACAGACTACAAAAATAGGTGTTAAAGGGCCAGCAGGTGGCGTGGTGGTTAAAGGTGCGGGACTCCTACATGGCCGACCATCATTTGAGTTCTGGATCTGGCAGCTTGCTTTCTCACTTTCCCTCTTTCTTTCTCACTCTCGTTCTCTTGCTCTGTCCCTCTCTGGTCAAATTAAAAATAAATAAATAAATAAAGCTAAATAAATAATTCTTTAAAAATAAATCAATGTGAAAATTAAATGATAAAATGTTTGTTCTTTGGTAAATAGCATATAAAGTAAGTTACATAGTTTCTAACTATCCTAATGTTTCTCTAAGGAAACAAAGGAGAAATTATTTATCTATTCAAACTAAAGCTGTGTCTATATAGTCAAATATTTGAATTAAAAATAATAGAAAATTATATCTATCTGAGGAAATCTGTTTTGCATTATTGGAAAGAAGTGTTATCTTAATAAATTCAACCTTGTGGTTATTCTAGACCATAGAAAGTGTTAGCTATAATAGATGTTTGTTGAGGAGGGGTTATTTGTACATGCCATGTAAACAGCAATAGGAGAGAATAAAATCTGCTTATATCCAAATGTTTTCACTGAACAAATGTCAGCCTTAAAAAAAGAAAAATATCCAAGTTCTAGCTTTTTTTCTTTGAAGCCAAATATTTGGATTCTTATTTTTTTCCACTTTTTATCTTCAGGTTTTATGATCATGAGACACAGTGAATTGATTCTTCCTGTGCAATGAGAAAATGCTCTAGTATTTCTGAAATTATTCTCATTGTTAAAGAAGATTAACTCAAGAATTGCTATGCTATGATTGGTTTAGCTACAATTTACTTGCACTTGATAATATTACAAATGCAGTTTGAATACAAAGGCTGCAGATAGTCTCTAGTGTAATAAATGAAAGGGGGATTGCCCATAGAAATAGTAATACTTAAAAGTACTTAGCTAGAGCAATGAAATTAATTTATTATAGTGTTGCTCTGTAATGAGAAAGGGATTCTTTTCCTCCTTAGCATTATATATTATAGATCTATGTGGAGACAAAGGGCAAAATAAGTGAGAAATGTGGTTCAATTGACCCTGGAAGGGAGAAGTTATTTCATATGTCGGTAGAGGTTTAAAACTCATTTGCCATGCATTTCTTGTTATTGCATTTTAATTATAGTGAGTACACATATGCTGACAGTGCATGAGATCATATTTGTTAAATGGACCTCAACTTATGCAGCGCTCATCAGAAAGCCTCTGGGATTATACACCATATAGGCTTTGTTATGCTTACAAATAAAGAATGGTTCTATTAGGAATTATTTCAAGGATAAGGATATGAACTGGGGAAGAAAATTCTAAAACTTTAAATAATTAGGAAAAAGACCTAAAATCTTTCTTAAAAAAGCAAATAAATAGCTTTTAAAAAGCACAATCTGGTAATTTGATAGTAGATATCTTCAATGTCTTTATAAACATTGCACAGTAAAAAATGTCCTGCAGAATGTTTATATTTTATAATGTAAAATGTAAAATGAGTTCAGTTTCTGAAGGTACTAGGCTGATGAGGTCAAAGTTAATGATTTATTCTTTTTTTAAAAAATATTTTATTTATTTTTATTATCTTTTTAAAATTTGATCAGAGAGAGAGGGGGAAAGTGAGAAAGCCAGCAGGGGTCCAGGATGTGAACCATGGTCAGCCATGTGGGAATCCAGTGCCTTAACCCTCACACCACCCGATAACCCCAGTGATTAATTCTTCATGAAGATCATTTAGCTCTGTTTTACTGTTGTTTGAAATTTTTCATAGCGCACATGCACTTGCTGGAGAGAGATGAAGAGAGAGAGAAAGTGAGACAGCACCCTCCATAGAGTAAGGTCACAATCCTTTCTCCTTCATTTCTATTTTTAGGATTTTGAACATGCACACACACATGTCCAGTGTGTTTGCTGAGCAACTGAGTCCAGGACTCGAACCATGCAGTAGGTATTGTAAAATCCAGACCCCTTAACCCCATGCCACTGGCTTGCCCAGCTCTACTCTGTTTTAAAGTCATATGTTGCCTACCATACTCTGATCACTTCTGCAACTGCACATAGTTACCCACAGAAGATGCATCAAAGGTGAACCCTAGTCCTGGAGTAAATATCTCAGAGGATATGTCCATTTGATATGGTCTGCTTAGTGTTGACAATTAAATAGCAATTAAATAGGTATTCCTTGAATGATGGCTTGGGAGAATTTTTTCTATATGTGAATCGTTAATTTGTTGTTTTTTCCATTTAGATTAATGCCAAATGAAATTATTATCATAGCGATGTATATTAGTTAATATATGTTATATAGATACATGATATATAAAATATCACCAATATAATTAAATTATTTTATTGGTTAACATATATTATTAATAGCATAATGCAGAATTATTATGAGAGTAGTAGTATATTTTTGGTGCATGTAAAAAGTTTTTTTTTTTTTTTTTTTAGGTAGAGGGCACATGTGCTTGCCCATTGAGATATAGAGGGACAGAGTGAGAAGGACAGGGATAGGGAGAAAGCACCTCCCATGGAAAATAGTCACACTGTAATCCCTTCTCCCCTATATTTCCCTCCTGTTGGGACTTTGGAGACACATAAACATGTGCCAGGTGTGTTTCTCAAACTGCCAAATTCAGAACTTGAACCTTATGGTTGGTCATGTGGAATCAGCTCCTTTAACTGCCAGGCCACAAGCTGACCCCGATACTTTCTATTATGGAGTTTTGTGGATAGTCTCTAAAAGTGGAAGGAGTGATTAGTAAACATCTATGTACTTCTCATGTAGCTTAATTACTAACAGCTGTCCTTCAGATAAACCTCACTGGCTATTACATGGCCATGGTGCAAGGCTTATATAGCTTAAGACACAAACCATTACAAATATAGTTAAAGCCCTTTCTTAACCCTATTCTACATTCAACCTTCCCAGGGTGGAGAAGGGGGAAACATATACTCATATACTGATTTTTTTTTTTTTAGTTATCCTTTTCTAAAGAATGTATTCCCAAATAATAAATTGTACACACAAACACACACACACACACACACACACACATACATATATATATATATATATTTTTTTTAAGATTTTGGATTAGCTCTGTAGCTCAATGGTTAAGGGAGCAGGATCCTACATGGCCAATTAGGTTCAAATCCTGGCTCTGATGTCCTGAAAAGTAGGCTGGACATGTGTGTCTGTGTGTCCATTATCCTGATGGAAAGGAGGAAAGAAGAAAAAGAAATTGCAATATGATCACACACTATTTGGGGGTTACTTTCTCTCTCTCTCTCTCTTTATCTCCTTGTTGAGTGCATGTTCCCTCTGGCAATTGAAAATATTTTTTTTGAAATTAAATCTATATTTTACATTTTAATTTCTATGGTTTTCTTTTATGCTCAATAGTTTGAGTTATATTCCTGAGTCTTATAGCTCTAATTTGCAATGGTGTATGATACATGGTGTTTATTTTAGCTATACTTTATTCATTCACTTGATCATGGATATTTAGTCTATTTCCAATTTTTCAGTGTTATACATCAGGTTCAAGTGTACAATTTGGAACTATCTCAGAGCTAGTTATTCTCCTTAACCCCTGTTATCAGTAGCACTTATTAGTATCCTGGCAATCTAATTTTACTAACTCCAATGATTTGGCTTTCTTCTCCTTGGCTGTTCAATGGTATCTAGGTAGGCGTGGCATCGATAGGAAATTAAAAGGTTAGAGTAGGACAAGTACATTTTAAAAATTTATGCTTTAAATATTCTTTTAGTTGTGCAAATCATAAATTAACAACCTAATAGATATTTACATATGGAACTCACCTCAATACCACTTACTCAAGTCAAGATATTAAATAGTATTTTCATTCAAGATATTTTGTGTCTTATTCATAACTCTTTCTACTCATAACCAAAAGCAATCCACATTCCTAATTAGGTCAGTATAGACTAGTTATTATGGTTTTAAACTTTAAATTGTTAGGCCAATATAATGTACATGCTTATGCTTTACTTCTTTAACTTTATGTAATACTTATGGGATTGATCCATGTTGCAAGTAGCAGCAACTGTTCTTTTTCAGTATTGTAGGGTATTGCATTGTATGAAAATAGCACATTTTTTCCAGTTATATAGGTGATAATATTTGGGTTCTTAGCTTTTGGCATTATAAATAATGCTTCTATGAACATATTCAGTACATGCTTTTGAGGCACATGTGAATGTATTGCTCTTGGGTTTACACCTAAATATGAAACTGCTAGGTTAACAAGTAGGTGTATGATCAGTAGATGCTATACTAAGATTTTTTCTAAATGTTTGTACTAATTTATTGCTATCTTTAATTGGAATATTTTTCTTTTACTTTCTTTAAATTTATTTGGTTTCTTGATTTTATTATTATTATGTTTTTAGTGAGTGAGCTGTTTGACTTGCTTATACATTCTGGTTATCAGTGAATTATCAGAAATATAGTTTATAAATATTTTCTCCCACTCTGTAGGTTGTCACTTTATTTAATACTTCCTTTGTTGTGCAGAAGCTTTGTAGTTTGATGTAATTCAACCTATCTATTTTTGGTTGTTTTCCATGTTTTGGGGGTCTTATTTAAGAAATTTTTACATATTCTAATATCTTTAATGCTTTCCCCCATGTTTTCCTCAAATATTAAGTAGCTGTATAATAAGAGATTTTCCATTGAAGTCTTTAATCAACTTTGAGTTAATTTTTGTAAATGCTGACATATATTGGGTCTAGTTTCATTATTTTGCAAGTGGATATCCAGTTTTCCTAGCACCATTTATTGAAGAATATTTTTTCTTCACTGAATTATTTTGTGAACTTTGTTAAAATTTATTTGGCTGAATGTTGAGTTTCTGGATTGCCCTGTTCTGTTCCATTGGTATGTGGGTCTGTTTCTGTGTCAGTACCATGCTATTTTGGTTATTATAGAATTTTAATATATTTTGAAGTCAGGTAGTGATATGACTCCAGTTTTTTTAGGGGAAGGGAGGTGCATAGTATTGCTTTGACAATATGGAGTCTTTATATTCCAAATAAATTTTATGATTTGTTTTCCTATTTCTGAAGAATTTCACTAGCATTTTTATAGGAATTTCATTGAAACTGTAAATTATTTTAAGTAGTATCAACATTTTAACTGCATTAATGCTATTTCTTTTTTCAAGGGATTTTTGCTATAGAGCACATATGTTTGCCAGAGAGACAGAGAGGCGTTCAGAGATGGAAGGTGAGAAATCAACCTACAGGGGTGATGGCCACACCACTATCTCTTCTCCTCCGTTCTCCCATCAGGGTTTTGGGCATGCATGTACACATGCCAGGCTATTTTAAGCCACTGGATGTCAGACTCAAACAGTGGTCACCTATGTGGGAGTCCAGTGATATAACCATTATGCCATCTGCTGGTTCCTATTTTAATTCTTTCTATCCATTGACAACAATGTTTTTCAATATTTTAATAATATTTTAATTAATTAATTTATTTTTTGGTAACTTTTATAGTAAATCTTTCACTTTTTTGCCTGGATTTACTTGTAGGTATCTTATTTTTTTGTAGCCATAATTAACAAGATTGATCTCTTCATTTCTATTTCAGTCCTTTCAATGTTAGTGTACAAAATACTACATATTTTTGTGTGTTGGTTTTGTTTTCTGTAACTGCTGAATTTGTTCATCACATTTAAGAGTTTTTGGTGGATTTACATTTTTTTAGATTTTTTTTGAGAGATATTTTTGCTATAGGGTACACTTGCCTTCTAAAGATATAAAGAGAGATAGAGAGACAGAAAGTGAGAAATCATTGCCTAGAGGAGATGGTCACGCTGCAATCCCTGCTCTCCCATCCTCTCCTCAGGATCCTGGGCATGCATGCACACGTTTGGCATGATTTTTAGCTGTCAGTTCTGGGACTTGAACCATCATTAACTATGTTGGAATCCAGCGACATAATCATTATGCCATATGTTGGTCTCAAGTTTTTCTAAATAATCATATATAATAATATCATCTGCAAATAAGGACAACTTACTTGCTTCCTTTCTAATTTGGATGCTGTCTTGGTTTTGCTTTTCTAGCTATAATACCTAAAACTTGAATGATTTTATAAAGAAGATAAAAGTTCATTTAAAAACTTATGATACTGATAATTGAAAAGGTCCAAATCCTACAACCCCAGCGCTGCTGATGGAAGCACAGAGAATGGTAGGTACATGTAGAGAGGGATCTATATATATCCTAACTGATCTTTCTTTCACAACAATCAACTCTCATAAAGAGTAGCCCTTTCTCATCAAAAGACATTATTAATCTCTTCATGAGACTGTTGCCCCCATGATGCAGTCATCACAAATATATCAATATCCACTAGATCTTACCCTGGGACACCATGAAGGAATTTATTTTTAAGGTGATACCTTTTTAATACAGATGGCAAAATGAAGGCCCAGCACATAAATTTCTGGAGGGCCTAGTCAAACCATAACTATGTCTGTAATTTCATTCCTTTGTCTGATTATATTGACCAGGTCTTCCATTACAAAACTGACGAGGAACGACAAAAGCAAGGCATCTCTGTCTTGTTTCATTTTTAAGTGAAAAATCTTTCAAAATTTTCCAATTCAGTAACATGTTATCTGTTAGCTTTGATATTGCCTTTATTGTGTTAAGAAAGATATCTTTTAGTTTTACTTCATAGAGAGCCTTAAGAATGAAGGGAAGTTGTATTTTATTAAATGTCGTTTTCTGCATCAGTGATATGCTCACATAATATTTGTCTTTACTTATCCTAATGTGATATGTTACATTCATTTGTGTGTGTGTGTGTTGAGCCATCCTTGCACTCCTGGAATAAATCCTACTTGATCATGATTTATCATCTTTTTAATTGTTATTGGATTACAATTTTGTTAAAAATGTTGTCATCTATAATCATCAGATTTATTGTTTTGTAGCTTTCTTTCTTTTTTTTCTTTGTTATATAATATGTAAAATAAATTAGGGAGTGTTCCTTCCATTTGGCTCTTCTGAAATAGTTTGAGAAGAATTTATGTTAATTCTTCTTTAAAAGATTCATAGATATTTGTAGTGAAACCATCAGGCCATGTGTTTTCCATTGTTAGGAAACTATTTATTACTGATCAATCTTGTTACTTGCTATTGGTCTACTTATGGTTCCTATTTCTTCCCATTTAAATCTGTTTACTGTTTCTATCCTGAAATTTATTCATCTATTTTAGATTTTCCCCATCTGCTGGTGTGCTATCTTTCACAGTATTTCATAATAATCTTTTGCATTTCTTTAGTATCTTTTTTAATGTCCCACTTTTCATTTCAGATTATAGTTATTTGGCTCTTATCTATAATTTTTATAGTCTAACTAATGATTTGTCAATTTTCATTAATCTCTCACAAGACTAGCTTTTCATTTAATTGATTAGTTTTTAATTGCTCTTGGTCTCTATTTATTTTTGCTTATATTTTATATATATTTACTTATTTTTTTTATTTTAGCTTAAAGCAATAGCATTTATTTAGCTTACAATTCTTCAGGCTGGGTATTTGCAACTGGGCTTGGCTGTGTGATTCATCTGGTCTTTAGCATGGTCCCTTCTGCATCTGCAGTCAGCTCAAAATTGGCTAGGTGGCTCTGCTTCTGGGAGTTGATTCCTTCTACAGTCATTGGCTTAGGGATGACAGTGGCAATTGAGGCATTTACCTCTTATTGTGCAGTAGGTTAGTCAAGCCTGTATTCATGTGAAGGAAGGATTCTAAGGAAAATAAAAGTATAAAAAAATTCTTAGGGTAGAGGACTGGCAAAGTATTATTTCCACCATCTACCATTGGTAGATGCAAGTAGCAAGTTAAACCAAATCCAATGGGTAGGGGACTAGCCTCCATACCCTTTCTTCTCTCTCTCTCTCTCTCTCTCTCTCTCTCTCCTTCTCAGGGTACATGTACAAGTATCAGACAGAAATGGAAAAGAGGAAAAAGCACCCAGCAATGGAATGTGGCCACACTCCTTTCCGTTTGCTCCATTTCTCCATCTCATCAGGATTTGGTACACACATGCACATGTGTTCAATGTGTTTTTCAAGCCACCAGGGCTGGGATTTGAACCTCAGTTGGGTATGTGGGATCCCACTCTGTACACTATGCTTAACTGCTGCACTATGAGCTGACCTCAGCCTGTATCTTGATGAGAGGAGTAGTGCAATTTCCTCTCTGATCACGCTACCTAAGGTATTGATACATGATACAGGATAAAGACATTAACTTGGGTTATTATTGCAATCAGTTTGCCTCTGATTTTAATTGCTTGCATTCCTCCTACATGTAAATATACTTACACTCTTCTTAGTACCTCGAATGCTCATCCAAGCATAGCATTGAACTCAAGACCAGTTCTGACCCTGTGGATGTGGTACCTCTTGATCTGGAGACTTGTAAACTGTAGAGACAAGTTACTTGTCCCAGAGATTCAGCATGTAATGTGGATTAGATGAGCAAAAAAAAATTGCATTAAGTACTCGTCATATTTAAGTGGCTTCTATCTGAGCTCTTTCTATTTTTGCTTATATCTTTATTATTTATTTTTTTTCTATTAGGTTGGTGCAAAAGTAATTGCAGTTTTGCATTGTCAAAGTACATTCATAAATAAATGTGGTTATGTTATACATCATATTAATGCATATTTCTTGCATTTTTTGGCTAGTGATATTACTTACTGTTTATTTTATATGTGTTTTAGACTGTGGAAATGGTGTTAGATAAAAAAGCAAATTCGAATAATTTTCTTACTCAAGTTCAAAATAGGTCATAAATCAGCAGCAACAACTCAACCTCAATAATGCCTTGGCACAGGAACTGCTAATGAATGTTCAGTGCAGTAGTGGTCCAAGAAGATGGAGATGAGAGCCTTGAAGATGAAGAGTGTAGTGGCAGGCCATTGGAAGTTGACAACCACCAATTGAGAGCAATCATCCAAGATAATTCTCTAACAACTACACAAGAAGTTGCCAGAGAACTCAACATCAATCATTCTATGATTGTTCTGCATTTGAAACAAATTGGAAAGGTGAAAAAGCTCAATAAGTGGGTGCCTCATAAAGTGACCAAAAAAAATCATGATTTTGAAGTGTCATCTTCTTTTGTTGTACACAGCAAGAAGCCCTTTCTCAATCAGATTGTGATGCACAACAAAAAGTGGATTTTATACAGCAACCAACAGAGACCAGATGAGTTGTTGGACTGAGAAGAATCTCCGAAGCACTTCCCAAAGCCAAACTTGTACCAAAATAAGGTCATGGTTGCTGTTTGGTGGGGTCTGATCCACTACCGTTTTCTGATTCCCAGTGAATCCATTACATTTGAGAAGTGTGCTCAGCAAATCAGTAAGATGAACTGAAAACTAAACACCTGCAGCTGACATTGGTCAGCAGAAAGGGCCCCATTTTTCTCCTTGACAACACCCAACCACACTTCATACAACCAATTGTCTTCAGTTTTGTCCAATAACTAAGTGGAAACAAAGTTGACAGTCCAGAGAGCATCCCCTTTCCAATCCTCCTTTTTCAGCTTAGAGAAGATCCATAAAAGAACCCAATAATGGCAATGAGGGAAGAATATTAAACATGTGGTTGAGCTCTAAGAGTAGAAAAGGTCTAATTTGTTAATTATGATGATTCAATACATTAGCCATTAAGATTATGTTGACTATTAAGTCCTAGGAAACATTTGTTAAATTATTAAGAATAATTATTGAACTCTCAGCCTTTTGGAATAGATATCAAATGGTATTTCTTAGAAAAGCACAGTGGATTTTGGGACCAGCAGTTAGCATAATGTCCATGTCGCTGGACTCCCTTGTAGTTGACTGCAGTTCGTGTCCTGGACCCGGTGGCTTAAAACTCATGCCGGGGCGTGTGCGTGCATGCCCAAGATCACGAGAGGAGAATGGAGGAGAAGGGATTGCAGCGTGGCCATCCCCTCTGGGGGGTGATTTTTCGCTTTCTGTCTCTATGTCTCTCTCTGTCTGGCGAGCGCATGTGCCCTATAGCAAAAACCTCTCCAAAAAAAAAAAAAAAAAGAAAAAAACAGTGAGATTTTTGTTGTAATTCAGTAAATATAAATATTTGATATTTAAGAAAGAAAAGTTGAAAAAGTGGGCTACAAAGTTTTGCTTCAACTGTCATAATAACCTTACCTCTTGCCAACTATCACTTCTAGAATTATTTTATTTAACTTTATTTATTATTATTATCATTATTATTTTCCAGTTTGATCAGAGAGAGACAGAGAGAGAGAGGAAGTGAGAAAGCAAGCCACCAGGTCCGATACTTGAACCGTGGTTGGCCATGTGGGAGTCCAGCGCCTTTAACCACCATGCCACTTGCCGGCCCTGCCAACTATCACTTCTTCAAGCATCTTGACAAGTTTTTGCAGGGAAAATGCTTCTACAACCAGCAGTGCAGAAGATGCTTTTTAGTAGTTCTTTGAATCCTGAAATCCTGAAGCACAGAATTTGCACTACAGGTTAAACAAACTTATTTCTTTTTTCTTTATTTTTTTTTTGAGAGATTTTTGCTATAGGGCACGTGCGCTCGCCAGACAGAGAGAGACATAGAGACAAAAAGCGAAAAATCACTCCCCAGGGGGGATGGTCACACCACAATCCCTTCTCCTCCATTCTCCTCTCGGGATCTTGGGCACGCACGCACATGCGCCAGGTGTGAGTTTTAAGCCACCGGGTCCGGGATGCGTACCGCGGTCGACTACGTGGGAGTCCAGCGACATAGTCATTACGCTAACTGCTGGTTCCCAACAAACTTACTTCTTGTTGGCAAAGAATTTATTAATTGTACTGGTTCCAATTTTGATTAAAAAGATGTGTTTGAGCCCAGTTATAATGATTTAAAATTCATGATACAAAACTGCAATTACTTTTGCACTAATATTTTGCACTAATATTACTTCTGGGTTTCACTTCTTGTTTCTCCAATATTTTTACAAACAATATTAAGTCATTTATTTACCACCCTTCTGTAATTTTCTTGTGAGCACTAATTGCTAAAAACTTCACTCTTAGCTTTGCTGTTTCCCAGAGATGTTTTCAGAATTGTCTTTTTTTGGAGAGGTTTTTTGCTATAGGGCACGTGCGCTCGCCAGACAGACAGAGAGAGACAGAGAGACAGAAAGCGAGAAATCACTCCCCAGGGTGGATGGTCACGCCACAATCCCTTCTCCTCCATTCTCCTCTTGGGATCTTGTGCACGCACGCACACACGCCTGGCGTGAGTTTTAAGCCACCGGGTCCGGGACGCGAACTGCGGTCGACTACTGTGGGAGTCCAGTGACATAGCCATTTTGCTAACTGCTGGTTCCCCAGAATTGTCTTTTCATTATTGTTTCAAAATTTTTTTAATTTCATCATTAGTTTTGAAATCATTAGGGAGCATGTCTTTTGGTTTCCATGTCCTTTGTATTTTCAAAAGTTATTTTTATAAGGCCAGCAAGTGGTGTATGGTAAAGCAGTGGACTCACACATGGCCTACCTTAGTTCAAGTCCCAGATCTTGTGACTTGAAACTCACACTAGGCACATGTGCATGCATGCCCAAAATCCCCAGAGGAGAATGGAGGAGAAGGGATTATAGTATGGTCATTCCCTCTTGGAGGTTATTTCTCACTTTCTCTCTTTCTCTCTCTGTCTCTGTCCAGTGAGTGCAAATGCCCTGTGGCAAAACTATTTTCAAAAAGTTATTTTTATTGTTTATTTCAAGTTTTATTCTATTGTGGTCAGAAAAGTTGCTAGATATTATTATTATTTTTTTAACTTTGGGAGGACTTGTCTTATGCCCCCTTGTAATCACTCTTACAAGATGTTTAATGTGCAGTTGAAACAAAATGCATATTCTGTATTTGTTGTGTGAAATGCTTTTTATTTTGATAGTTTTCGTTTTTGTTGTTTTTTGGCAGGGTGGTGAAATGTTCTTGAGCTATCCTTCAGTTCTCTTTGGTTTATAGTATCATTTAACTACAGTGTCTCTTTGTTTAATTTTGTCTAGGTGATTCATTGATGAGTGTGATTGTTGAAATCACCAATTAATGTGTTAGAGCCTATAATTCCCTTTGGGTATAGCAGTCTTTTCTTTGTGTACTTCAGTGCTCCAAAGTTGGATGCATAAATATTCATACTTTTATATCTTTATGGTGAGCTGTTCTCTTTAATAGTATATAATGACTTTCCTAGTTTCTTTTTACATATTTTAGCTTAAATATGTTTTGTCTAATATTAGGACAGCATCTCTGCTTTGTTTTGTTTTGTTTTTATTTACATAGAATTACTTTTTCTAACATTTTGGTTTCAATTCATGTGTGTTCTTGCAGATGAAATATATTTCTTCATAAGCAGAATATAGAGTGCTACATTTAAAAAACTGATTTAAAATATGTATTAATATCTACTTAAGTATTTATATCTATTTAAAATAATTTTTAAATCATAGATTTTTAAAGTCTTCAGTTTATTTATTTTTTTTAATTTTGCCAGAGGGAAAATACACTCACAGAAGTGAGACAAAGAAAAGTAAAACAGAAAGGAACAGTAAGAAAGCTAAAGCACCCACATGGGATAAGGTCACAATGTAATCCCATCTTCTCCATTTCTCCCTCCTTTTGAGATTTTCGGTATACACGCACATGCACATGGGATATTTCTTAAGATATGGGGTCTGGAACTTGAACTACGCAGTTGTCTATGTGGGATCCAGACATGTTAACCACCACGGGAAGTTTAATGTGTTTACATTCAATGAGGTTATTTAATGAAATAATGTCATTTTATTGGTTCATTTCTGGTAGACTTGTGTTTTCTTATTTTCTTCTGTTTTTTAACTTTCATGTTTGGAACTTTTTCACAGTGTAGAAATTAAATAATTTTTCTTTCTTTGTGTAATGGTTCCACTGATGAGTTTTACACTTTTATGCATTTTATGGTGATATTTATCTTTTTTTTCATTTCCAAATTCAGTTATTTCTTAAGAGTCAGTATAATATTGGTGAGTTACTTCAGCTTTTCAGAAATGATTTTATTTCACCTTCCAATTTGAATGATAGTTTTGATGGGTATAGTATTCTTGACTGAAAATGTTTTATTTCACTATTTTGAATATGTCATTCCAGTTCACCTGGCATATAAGTTTTCTGCCGAGAGGCCTGATGTTAATCTGAGAGAGTATCATTTGTAGTTAACTTAATGCATATCTCTAGTCATTTTAGAATCTTACCATTATCTTTGATGTTTGGCATTTGACTCTGATGTGCCTTGGAGAGTGTCTTCTTAAGTTGGATCTATGTGGCACCATTCGAATTTACTGGGGCTTGATGTCTGTATCTTTCTTTATATTTGGGATGATTTTAGTTACTACTTCATGAAATAGATTTTTCTGTTATCTTTTCCCATCATTTCATCTTCTTGGGTACATATTATACAGCTATTTGGTCACTTAAGTGTCCCAAATTTCCTGTATCTTTATCTTTAATGACTGTTTTTCTTTCATCTTGATGATTTGGGCTATTTTAAAGGTTATCATTACATATAGATATCTTCTGCATTAATCTATTATTGATGTTTTGTAGAGAATTTTCAGTTTAAGGTATTTGTAACCTTCATCTTCAGGATCTTTAGGGTCTTTGATTCTTTATTCCCCCGCCCCCTTTTTTTTGCCATAGGAACATGCACTTCTGGAGACAGACATTAATAGGGAAAGTGAGAAGTCACCACCTCAGGAGAGATGGCCATGCCACAATCCCTTCTCTATATTCTCTTCTCAGGATTTGGGAACACATGTATATGTGCCTGGCATGATTTTTGAGCCACTGTGTCTGGATCTCAAACTGTGGTTGACCATTTAGGAGTCCAGTGCCTTAACTACCACACCACTTGATGGTCCATGTTTGATTCTTTTGACATATGTTTATTTTTTGTTGAATTGCTTCTTCATATAATAAATTGTTTTTCTCATTTCCTGGAATTGTTAGTCTGTATTTTCTTTCATCTCATTGATGTTTGTTATGATCAATACTCTGAAAACTGTTTCTGATATTTCTGTGATTTCATGTATTTTGTTCATTGTTAGTGAGGACTTAATATAGTATTTTGAAGGACAAATATTTTCTTGATTTTCATATTTTTTGTTTCCCCATGTTCATACTTAGCAAAGTACTCAATTCTTCCTGTAAAGAAGGAAGATTCCTTTAGCCAAAGACAAATGCTCCCCTGTTAGGTATTTGCCTGGGTTCTCAGCTTTTATGGATGACTTGGGAGTCATCCTCTTGATTAGTTAGCCAGGTGGGGGTATATACTTAAAATAAGTAATATATTTTGTTTTAAATGGGTTGCACACAATAAGGATGTGTGTGCCAGTTGAAATGTTGTGACTTAGGGGGTGGCTAGTTGTTTAGATTTTCATTTGTCTGTGCTCCCTGGAGATAGGAAAAAAACTGTCTGCTCCAGCATCTGGAGTTTCTACATTTATAGTACTTTTCTAGAAAGGTTTTTGGAGGAGAGAAGGATGGGCGCTATTACTGATGTGGCTCATGGCTCTAAAAGTGTCTCTATAGCACTGAAAGATGGGTAGGGACACTTGGTGGGTCACTGTGGCAATGGCAGATGACAGCAAGTGTGCAAGAGTGACTCTGGGTGGACCTGTGCTCTGTGAACCTGTTTCCTCTTCTCTCCCCATTAGTAGGGATCATTGGTTCTATCCTCTCTATTAACACCCATCCCATCTCCTCCTCACACACTTACAGTTTAGAGAAATCCCAAGAAGCTGTGCTGCAGATACAAAAGTGGGTCAAGGAGCTATTTCCAGAATTCAAGTCTGGGAGAGTGGGTGTGGGACTATAGACCTGCTAGTCAGTGAGACAGAATGTCTTTTTTACTCAGTCTTTTCTGCAGATCAGCACTATAGGAGTGCTCACATGCCGTGCTTTGTTCCTTGAAGAAGTGCTCCTGCTGCATACATTCTAAAATGTATAATACTGTATGGCCTTAGGTGCTAGAGTCATGGCCCTATTGTTCAGTTTAGCTGGGATTGTTTCTGTACCTATCCTCAGAGATCTCAGGATTTTAGTGTGTTTGCAGGGATATGAAGACTTTGCAAGCCATTGGTCCTAGGTGTAGGTTTACTTATGCAGTTATTCTGTCCTCAAAATAGTGTTGCTTAGCTGCTGCTTGAGTCCTGGAAGATGGGGTTAGTAAAATTTCACTGATTTCAGCTTGCCAATTTATCTCAGTCAACGGAGTGCTTCAGTCTCTCTTTCTCTCTCTATTTTTATTTCTTATTTTTAGAGGAAGAGTTTTTTGCTACAGGGTGTGTGGGCTTGCCAGAGAGACAAAGAGTGACAAAGTGGGAAATCACCCCTGAAGGTGGATGATCATGCAGCAATCCCTTCTCCTCCAGTCTCATCTCGGGATTTTGGAAGCACAAACACTCCCAGTGTGATTTCCAGCGGCCAGATCTGGAACTGGAACCGCAGTGGGCCATGTGAAAGTACAGTGCCTTCACCACTATGCCACCTGCTGTCCCACGGTCTCTTGTCTATGTTGCTTCTTAACTATTATCAATGTTTTTTAAAAATTCAGATTTTCTGGATAATTTCAAGTGTTCTTCCTTAGAAATGCCAGTCAAAATGTGTCCAAGAAATTATTCTTTATTTTACACTTTGTTTGCAGAGATGAGTGCTGGATGCTTTCATTTGGCCAATTTGGTTTCTTCTTCATTCTATTATTTTCTTTGATTTTTAGGAGTGTCTTTTATTAAACATATAAATTAAAATATCTCAATTTGAAGGTTGCTTTGTCATTGTGCTGAGGACTTCTTTTGATAAATAGAGATTCTTAATTGAATAAAATCCAATTTACCTGTAATTTTAAAAATGTTTCTTGAGTTTTCTTTAAGGAGTATTTTCCTTGTCCAAGGTTATTAGTATTATTTTATATTAAAATGAGTCTACTTTAATATTTTTTTATCTGACAATTAGACCTACAATCATTTTGGAATTGATTTTGTAGTCCACATGAGAATGACCTGTAATTTTTTTTTTTTTATGTGTACTAACCTTGTTGGGTTAAAATTCTACTTAAAACTTTAACTTTTATATATGATGTCTTGTAAACAACACAGGGTAGGAATTTTCTAATCTTGGTTTTAATTGGCAAGTGTAATTAATTTATATTTCTTTTTACTGATGCATTTGTGACTATTTTAACCATAATTTTTCTTTCTCTTTGTATTGCAGTTTCTATGATTATTTTCTTAAATTTTCTCTTTTGTAGTTTGTATGTGTTTTCTTATATTTCTTTTATATTTATTATTGTTATTATTCTATCATATACCTTCAACTGCAATATTTGTTTTTTCATCTTTTAATGAACTTTTATAATTTTAAGATATTTATTTATTTATTTGGAGAGGTTTTCACTACAGGGTGTGTGTGCTCTCCAGACAGACAGAGAGAGACAGAGAGACAGAAAGGGAGTAACCCCCCCCTCCAGGGGAGATGGCCATGCCGCAATCCTATCTCCTCCATTCTCCTCTCAGGATCTTGGGCATGCACATACACATGCCCGGCATGAGTTTTAAGCCTCCAGGTCTGGGACTTGAACCACGGTCAATTACTTGGGAGTCCAGTAACATAGTCATTATGCTAACTGCTGGTCCCAAAATAGACACTTTTTTTAAAATACAGTTTTTTAGAAGACATTTATTAGTTATTTTCCAGTGGTAAACTCTCATGTTTTGTTAAGTTTATATAAATATAAAATATATAATTGCAAACATATTTTCCCTTGTTCTTTCATAATAGTTTATCTAGGTATAAAATCTAATGTTGACATTATTTTCTCTCAGTAGATCGAAGATATCATTCTACATTTTGAAAAAAATTGACTCTTGTTCTTGGCATTGATTTAATTGTTATATTTGAAAGCCAACAAATTTATTTATTTGCTTTTGATCTCTAATTTAAATATCTGTTTTTATTGGGATGGGCAGATGACATAGTGTTTACATCACTGGACTCTCACATGGCTGACTGTGGTTCGAGTCCTGGACCTTGTGGCTTGAAACACTCTAGGTGCATGTGTGTGTGTACACAAAATTTCTGGAGGAGATTGTAAGAGAAGAGATTGTGTTGTGACCATATCCCTGGCGATGATTTCTGTCTTTCTGTCTCTGTCTTTCCAGTGACTGCTGCATGTACCCTAAAACAACAACAAAAAAAGCTCTCTATAAAAAATATATCTGCCTTTATCTTTGATATTATGTAATCTTTTTATAATATGTATGATATGAATATGTATTTTTATTCTGCTTGAGATTTGATTTTTAGAGAAGTTATGTCTTTCATCAATATGATAAATATATTATCTTAGACACTATCTCTTTGAATATTTTTGCTACAACCTAGTCTTTCTTTCTGGGAATCTCATTTAATATTTATTATACATTCTCTTATTATTTTCAAAATTTTAATAACTTTTTTATATTTGCCACAGTTTTTCTTAAAATAAAAAAATAAATTTGTGTCTTCAACTATGTATGTAAACATTGCATTTTGTAATGCTATGATTTTTCGTTAAATATTATATTTGGCTCTCTCTTTTATTTTGATAATATTTAGTTTTATTTTGTATGCCATTTTTTTGTATACTTGAACATTTTAAACAGAGAACATATTTTACATTATAATTTTGAATATAAATTTAGATAGTTTATATTCTGTACCTGATCTTTTTTTGAGAATTGTCTCTTTTTTTGCTATTTGTTGTTTCTCCTGATTTATTTATGTTGATTTTTTCATTATTCATTGTGTAATTTTGGTGGATACTTTCTGTGACAACTCTACAAGCCTTGAGTTGACTTAAAAAATACATAGTTATTTTAGCCTGGTTGTCTAGGTTGCTAATAGTCCAAGCCAACTTTGAGAAAATTTCTTAGCTTAAAACTTCTCTGATCTTCTATGTAATATGTTTGAACTTGAATTCCTGGATTGGAAAACTAGTAATTATGAAGATATTACTCTCCCAATCTGCATCCCTAATCCCCATGTAGATAAATATCTTTGATTTTCTGAGTTTGTGATTAGAATTTTTTTTTAATCTTAATTAGCCAGAGTGTATGTGCTCACAAGAAAGAGACAAAGAAAGGAGGAGAGGGAGAGAGAGGAAAAGTAAAAAAGCACCCCCCCCAGGGGGTAAATGTGCCACAATTCCCTCTCCTTCAGTTCTCGCTCCATTTGGGACCCTGGGCACTATGCTTACGTACCTGGTGCACCTGTATGCCACAGGATCTGGACTTGATTCACACAATTAGACTTGTGGGATCCAGCCTTCTTAACCACCATTACACTAGCTGGCTCATTATTAGAATAATGTTTTCACAGATTAAATAGCTTTTCAAGAGTCCTTATTTTATGCAAAGCATGTGTCAGTTCCAATTCTAGTACCCAATTTTTTTTCTGTTTCTCATAGTTTCATCAGCACTAAATATCAGCATAATTGTGCTGTTTGCTTTTTATCTCTATCATTGTTTTTAGATTTTAGGGATATTTATTTTATTTAATATTATATATATTTGATATATTTATATGTAAATATAAATATATATATGTGTGCATACATATATATATCCCTAAAAGGATTTTTTTATCTTCTATAGTCTATGTAATTTATATTGAAAAATTTTAAAAAGGTATCTAATTCACTATATTGTTAGAACAAAAGATAGGCATATATTTTGAAATCTACTAAATATTTACATTTTCCATGTTTATATGTTAGTTCTGCTTAAATAAAAAATCCTGATATTATATATGACTATATATGATCATAAAAAATCCCCTATGTCCTCATTCTTGAGAGTGTTGCCTTCGTATGTACTAATTTTTATGTCCCAGATTTAAAAAAAAATTCTCTTTCTTTCTAACTGCAATTTTCTGCAGATTAAGTAACTGTAGGACATGCTCTTCTTCTTTTTTTTTAATTTATTTTATTTTATTTTATTTATTTATTCATTTATTTGTTAATTTGACCAGAGAGAGACAGAGGTTGAGAGGGAGAGAGAGAGGAAGTGAGAAAGCAAGCCACCAGATTCAGGACTCAAACCCTGGTCGGCCATGTGGGAGTGTCCAGCGCCTTAACCACCACACCACCTGCTGGTCCCGGACATTTTCTTCTTAAAGGTAGTGTTGGCACTCTCTTAACTTATGATTAACCAGTCATTATTTTTTTTCTTTTTTCTGTTTTAAGACTTATTTCTTCTTTTTATTCCATTTTTTTCTAATTACAAAGATAACTAATTTTTAACAGAAAATAACAGAACACATAGAAACTCTAGAGATGAAAACAGAAATTTTGTGTAATCTCCAAATCCAGAATTAACTAATATTAACATATGGGTGAATTCTAGAAGTTTCTATCCAATGAGAAGACTGTTTTGTTGAGTATATTGTTAGTATGATGCTCTCCCAGGTCATTTTATATCCCCCTACATTAGTTTACTGGCTATATGATATTCCATTTTTTTGCATTTTTATTTATTTATTATTATTATTATTATTTATACAGTCAATCACTATACATCATTTAGGTTGTAAAGAGACTTTACCCAGCATGATATATACCTCAGTCCAGCCCAACTGAGAATACCACATACATCCTCATCTACAGATAGTAAACCATATCTGTGTTCCATAAATCTCTTACTTCTTTATTATTTTCTCCAAATTTCCTTCCCTATGCTCTTCCCCTCCTACACTCTCCTTCCACTTTGTCTCTAGCGTCCATAACAATTTTTAATACTTTTGTGTCATCCAGTCTTTTAGTTTCTACCATAGAGTGGGGACAGTCAGTATATGTTAAGTGGAGACATACAATGTCTCTCTTTCATAGCCTGACTTTTCTTACAACTCATTGGAGTTCAAGTGCTTGTATTTTTAGGACATTGTTTCTCACTCACATTTACAGCTTTGTTTCTAAATTTAAAATAATTATTCCCTTCATATAAAGGGGCTAATTTCTAATAAATATGTACTGTTTACACTGTAATTTTGAGCTAAAATAATTACGGATTATATTATTTTTTAAAGTATAAGAGGCAATGCAAATAGTTACATTTTTACTGGTTTATGATGCCATAATTGGAGACTAAGGTTCACTATGAACATTATTAATGAGAGAGGTCTTTTCACATGGCTCTAATGGCTCTCCAACAAATGTGATATAATGTATGTAATTTGGTGAATTAAATGACATTATCATTCACTTCTCCTGGAATCTGAATCCTCCTCATAGATATGAAACATGTTTGTTTTAAATGATACCAAAGAACAACATTTTTCCCTATTATTCATAGAGTTTCAGAGATTTAGAGATTAAATTAATAAAGTTCTTAGTACTTAGAGTGTCTGTTGAATTTTCTTTGAGAAACTTAAAGCATTGTACCTCTTGAGGCCCCTCATTTCACTTTAGAATAAATTTAATTAAAGGTAACTTAGAAGTCAATTAAGGCACTCTGTCCTCTGACAACTTTATTTCAGAACAAGAGAAGATCTTGCATTCTTCCCTTCTCCAGGGACTTGGAGTAGAGAATGTAGTATAGAAGTTCAGAGTGCAGTTTCCAGCTTTCAAGTATGTCTCGTCATGGAAGCTATGTCTTTGCTGAATTGGGTTAATATCCAAAGTTCCTCTGCATGGGTTATTTCTGCTTAATGCATTAAAACACAACCTTTTACTTGAAGTCCATAAAGTATCAGTTCTCACACAACTCTCTGTGTATCAAAGCTTGTGAAAGCTTTGGGGAAGTAAAGGAGGTTTTACTCTACAACTTAAAGCCTGTGTAAGTGTTCCCAGAAACTTTAATTTCAAACTCATAGTGATCCAGACAATGTCAATGTGTGTTTGACAACTTTGTTGTGGTTACCCTATACGTAGAAATATTTGTCTTTTGAAATCATACTTCCTTGTTAGTTGATACTAAGCACCCTATTCTGTTATGAAGGTGCAAAGCTGTCTACACTTGAGGGGATTAATCTCAAGCTTACTTACAACTTATTCCTGATACACTAAAGCAAAATGACTTATTACTGAAGAAGATCTCATCATTTACTAAGTTAGTTACTTAGAGACCATAGAGCATAGTAATGGACACAAAACCAAATTTGAGGTCCAACTTATTTTGTTCTGATCCCAGATATGTGAATTATAAGCTTTCAGAAGGAAACTATTACCTGTCTTTAAATAAAAATAGCAACAATGCTTAGTTCATAGAAGGTTTTTATTTATTTTGCTGTAAGTTGTGTGCACCCACCAGAGACAGAGAGAGAGACAGAGAGAAAAAGTGAGAAATTACTAACCAGGGGCATGGCCATATTCCAATCCTTTTTCCTTTTGGGATATTGAGCATGCATGTACATGTGCCTGGCATAATTTTCAAGCCACTGGGCTTGGAACTCAAACCCACAGGTGGCCACTTGGGAGTCCAGCACCTTAATAGCAATTACAACCTCCTATTGGCCTACAGTAAACTCTAAAAAGTAATTAGCTATTATTATTATTAACCTTGAGACTCCATCACTCTTTTTTTATCACTCTTTATATTGCTTTATTAGTTAACTAAAACCATACTTTGTACATGACACTGTATATTTGTGCATATATATATATGTATACATATTTATGGCATATATATATCTGCAGTTGAAATTGAGTTATCTTATGCATAGGTGAAGTGTTTGTGTGAATAGAGTAAGAATCAATATCTGCTTTTTCTGACTGTATGCACAACTAGCCTTGTGCTGCTTTTTTATGTCTTTTTTTTTTTTGCTATAGGCATGTATGCTCACCAGAGAGACAGAGAGAAAGAAATTGCTCACCTCAGGGGAGATGATCACACTTCAATCCTTCCCCTTCATGCTTGTCTCTGGATTTTGGGAGCATATGCATACACCCCTGGTGTGAGTTTCAAGCTTCTGAGAATGGGACACAAACCAAGGTCAGTCATATGGGAGCCCAGCACCTTAATCACTATGCCACCTGCTAGTTTTGCATTGCTTTTTAACACAAAGCCCTATAAATTGTGTTGCAATTTATTTTGATGCCCAGAAACTTATTGATTCTGTATGATTTTATGGACAGCTGAGTATTCTCTCCTTGATTTTTTAATATGAGTATTTAAATTATTTTGCTCTTTTGTTAAACTGTTGTCTTTATCTTTCAATAATAAAGTGCATTTATTTATAAATGCATTTATAAGCATATTATTAAGATTTCTGAAAGAAAATAACTTTGTTATTATCTCCAAATTTTCTAGTCCCTATCCTGTTTTGTATTTAAATTAAAACAATGTTTAATGATAATTTTGTAATGTGAAGTTTTTAAAATATAAACAACGTATGAGAAATTTATTCATTGGTATTGAGATGAGATTGTTTCCTTGTAACTTTTAACTATTAACTCTATTTCTAAGAGTTACTTTATATTAAACCTTTAACTTCATACATAAGGGCCAAGCAAAAGCCTAGCACATACTGCTCAATAAACAGAACTTTGTAATGATTTTTCCTTGTATCCTCAGCCTGACCACTACCTTTAGATCTTCTTTATAATGTTAGGGAAATACCTCCATTATGAACCCACTTGCCTGGGTAAAAGCCAGAGAACCTGCTTTGCCAACCTCCTTTGCAACTGGGCACAGACATGTGATTGAGCCTCTATCAATCACTGGTATCTACATAAGACTTCTGAGGAATAGTGAACAACAAGGGAAGCAACTGCATGGAGTATGCGATTGGGTGAGTGTGGGGATGAGAATATCCAGAGCTGGTACATATGGTCCCATCCAAGACTTTTTGTGTTTAAAATGAGGGGGTATTGGCCACAGTGGTGAGAGCAGAACACACTGCCAATGCCTAATGCAGGTTTTTTTTTTTTCTTATTTTTTAATTTTTTATCTTTTTATAGAAGACTTATTCAGGGTTATTGCCAAATAATCTGGTTGCATAATGCAATCTTGCTTTCTAGCCAGTGGAAAGAGTCTGTGAGTTGTCTAATGTCCTCTTACAGACTTTTTTCTGTTCAACCTAGTTGGAGAGGATTCTATTCTTTGAAATTCAAAAATATGATTGATGTTGAATAAATGAATTCCATCAAGTCTATTCAAATATTCTCATCTCGAATAATCTGAAATTCTCTCCGACAGTCTTCATTGGTTAAGAAGTAACTAGCCTTTGCCCAGTTTACCAACATTCGGATAACCAAACTCAAAATAATAATTGTTCAAAAAAATAATTGTAGAAGAGTAGTGAAAATATTAAAATACTAAACTTCCAAATTGACATGGATTCTTTATCCACTTTTTAAACCACTTTGAAGACATTAAGGATGTTATCCAAGGTCTACTAGTCTTATGTCTCTGCTGATATTTTTTTAACTTTACTGATGCTTTCCTCTGGATGGATATATATTTGTCTCTGTTTTTAAAGTATGGTATCTAGAACCAAAAGCAACATACTAGGCAAAATCTGAAGTTTGCAGAAAAGAATAAATTATCATTTTATTTATTTTGGATAGTGTAATTTTGTCAATGTAGCTTAAACTCACATTAGCTTTGTCAGTAGTCTTAAATTTTAAAATACACTAATTGATGGATCAAGATAAAATATTGGGTGCGTGTGCGTGTGTGCCCAAGATCCCGAGGAGAATGGAGGAGAAGAGATTGCAGTGTGACCATCCCCCTTGGGGGGTGATTTCTCTCTTTCTGTCTCTATGTCTCTCTCTGTCTATCTGGCAAGTGCACACGCCCTATAGCAAAAACCTCTCCAAAAAAAAAAAAAAAGATAAAACATTAAATTTTCAGGTGTATTCTTTTTTTTTGGAGAGATTTTCACTATAGTGCACGTGCGCTCGCCAGACAGACAGAGAGAGACATTAGAGACAGAAAGCGAGAAATCACCCCCCAGGGGGGATGGTCACACCACAATCCCTTCTCCATTCTCCTCTCGGGATCTTGGGCACGCACGCACACGCGCCCGGCATGAGTTTTAAGCCACCGGGTCCGGGACGCGAACCACGGTTGACTACGTGGGAGTCCAGCGACATAGCCATTACGCTAACTGCAGGTGTATTCTATCTTTAGTCCCCAAAAGAATGAGGTATTAGCTTATTCAACCACATCACCCTATATATCTTCAGTAATTGTAACATTTTCAGAGGTCCATTTATATTACTTTTGAATGAAAGAGAAAATACAATTATTTATTCAAAGTAGATAGGTGTAACTTTAACATAATCAAAATTATTTCCCAAATGTTATTTTAACTCCCAGGTATCTGGTAAAAATGTTGTTTCCTGGGTCTCATTCCAAAAACAAGGCCTAGATGCTTTTATGTACACTGAATTTTGAGAGTCAAACATAGAAATTCTTTCTGTGATGGAAAATGTAGCACAACTGTTCATTAGCAGCTAGATTAAGCATATTTTGCAAAACACAGATTTTAAGCTACAAATTCTGACCTGGTTGGTTCTAGACTTTTGATTCCAAGGAAAAGTAATAATAGTAGTTGGAAAAATAGTGTTAAGATTTTGTGGAAATTTTAATGCATCTAAATATGATATTAGAGTTAAAATATTTGCAAATGTACCCAGATATGTGGATAATAAAACACGATGTTAAAACAGATAATGAATCTCTACTGATACATTCTAGAGAAGTTATAAGAAGAGTTTAATTTCTCCACTGTTTTCTCATTGCTTATTGCCATGCAAATATACACATGTTTGAGACATAATGTAATCAATTGGTTGATGAAAAAACATACTGAAAATGTAGAAAATCAGTGCAATTTTTTTTTCTTTTTTTGGAGAGATTTTTGTTATAGGGCACATGCGCTCGCCAGACAGAGAGACAGAGAGACAGAAAATGATAAATCACCTCCCAGCGGGGATGGCCACGCACCCCGAGACAGAGAGACAGAAAGTGAGAGATCACCCCCCCAGGGGGGATGGCCACGCCACAATCCCTTCTCCTCTATTCTCCTCTCGGGATCTTGGGCATGCACTCATATGACGCACTCACATGCGCCCGGCGTGAGTTTTAAGCCACCGGGTCCAGGACTCGAACCGCGGTCGACTACGTGGGAGTCCAGCGACATAGCCATTACGCTAACTGCTGGTCCCAAGTCAGTGCAATATTCATGAAAATTTAACCATTGCAATTAAACCAGATAGGTTCTGAAAAACTATGAAATACCAAAATGGCATAAAGAAATTATGTTTATTAGGGTATCCATGCATTTTCATCATCTTCAGAAGAGCAACAACTACTGAAAGTGAAAGGAGAGCAATGAGGGTTTGGTGAGAGTAATCATAAATAACACGTTAACCTGACTTGCAACGTCATTAGTACGTTTACGGTTTTGCTGATGTTTTAATTACATCAATGCTAAATGTGAAGTTAATATCCCCCTTTTGAGATAATAAGCAAGACATTAGGAAAGAAAGCTACATAAATAAGTAGCACGTAGCTGCATCAGTAGGAAGCCTGAATTTATCTGAGGCACTGAGGGACCCAGCATGAACTTCTCCCCCTCTGAAGGGTTTAGTCATTTGGCTTGAAAGGCTTGTCATTTCAAGATTGAGACAGATTTAAAGTTTCTCAAAGCATGACCTTTTTTTTTTCTTTTATTCTTGATCAACTCAGGCTAAATCTGAAAGCATAGAGAAAGACTTGAGAACAATTTCAAAGTTGTTACTTAAAAATACCTTTTTAAACTGCCATGCAGAACATTCTGCTAGCATATTTTCACTTTCGTGTTCACAGTAAAGTTTAAAGAACTTGAAATCTCCTTAGGTTGGGAAACGGTTCATGTAAACACTATTTCCATTAACACCACATTGAAACTATCACTAATGGAGAATGAATTTAAAATTAAATTAACTTCACACATATTTTTAAAATAAAATTTGAATTGGTTCGTGTGTCTGCAAAATTAATATCCTATTAGTTTAACTTTTCTCTAATAGATGAATGCAATTTATGACCAAAGAATCATTTAGCTGTCTGCTTTTTGTTTGCCTTAAATCTTTATAAACTTGAAATATAGTCTTCTTGACAAATGAGGTTACTAGAAACTAAATGGGAATTCTTATTTGCCACCACAGTGGTGACATGAAGAATCACAGCCTTTAGCTCAGGGCTACTAAGCTCTTAATAATGAGAGAAAGGTGTTCCATCTTCACCTATGGTAGAGCTACAATTACAATGAACAAAAATAGCTGCCAAGCCTTCTCCAAAAAATATTCATGACGGGGAGAAAAATATTGATTTTAAATGCCAAGAAATGAAATATCTTCTAAAGTGTTCATTTCAATCCAACTATTATTTTCCAGAAGAAACTGAATGGACTGTAAAGTGTTTCATAGTGCTATTTCACATTTAACATTTTTTTTCAAGAAAAAGTCCAAAGCAAGAACTTGTAATCAATCTCTCTCTCTCCCTCCTCTCACATACGTATGCATACTCTTCCTCTTTCTTGCTTGCTCTCTCTGCTTCCTTAACAACAACAACAAAAAACAAATAAAACACTTCATAATATGTAGGAGAGAATTAAGCTGTATGAGAACACAAATGGGTTTGCTTGATCTTTTCTTATTTTAAGTAGAATATTATAAGTTAAATAATGTCTATAAAATATGGAATATGCAGATGAGCTATTATCTTTGATGAGAGCATCACACTGTCTTAGTTCTCATACTTTAGTAGCAAGCTTCTCTTTTATGTAGTATCAAATTATGGTATTATGTGAGTTCTATGATATTAGGAATCTGCCTTTAGACACAATTAGGATTGATTATTTGCCACAGCTTTGTACATAAATTGTGTAATTACTATGACATGAGTGCTAGTACATTGTCATCTTTTTTTGAAATTGGCATCTTTGATTTAAACGGGCTTTTAGAAGAAGGTATGAAAGAAAATGAAACATGTGAAAAATTATTTTGGACACCTTTCATGTATTATTTCACATTGTCTTAGCGAGACTTGATTTAGCCCTATCTTTGGCCATTGCAGTGGTGGATTGTATTCCAGAGGTTCAGTCTATATGTTTTTGGTTTTTTTTAGGTTTTTGCTGTGAAATGTGTGCATTTGCTGAATAGAGTCATGGAGAGGGAAAGTGAGAAATCATCCCACAGGGGAGTTGACCATGCTGTAAATTCTTTTCCTTCATTCTACTCTCAGGACTTGGGCATATGTGCGTATGTTTCTGATGTGATTTTCAATCCACCAGGTCAAGGACTTGACCCATGGTCTGCCATGTGGGAATGCAGGGTCTTAACCACCATGCCACCTGCTGGCCCACCAACCAGATTCTTATTGGTGTAAGCTGAGAACACTCACTGTAGCTTCGTAGTCACACTTCTTGTTTGTTTTTGTTTTCTTTTATTCTAGTGCTTCTTTAAAGCTCTCTCTTGAATATGCATTTTTAATAAAATAATTTTCATTTTCTCATAACTTTACATCTGTGAAGATATCTTGTGCAACATCAGACAGAAGTCCCTAATAATGCTTTCTCTTTGTGTCTCCTATGCGGGTGGTTCAGAGACACATTTATAAAGTTTCACAGAAGATCCAGAAGGGAGAATGTACCAGTGCCCTATATTGGTGGCAATGCATTCACACATTCCTCATTGACTTTTCCTTCTTCTGTTTTATATCTCCTTTACTTCTGTCTGTGGCCTAAAATCACATTATGAAGTTGCCTACACACAAGCCTTTCTAAATCTCTGCTCTTGTGGGGATTCTATGATAGGATAAACTGATTTCTAATTAGTAATGTTTTGTAGCATTAACATCCATACGTAGATGGTCAGTTATTTCTTTTTTGAAAATATTTATATTTTATTCATGATGGAGAGTGTGTGCATTAGAAAGAGATGGAGAGAGAAAAGGATAGACAAGTATGCCCTAGCAGAGTCTGGTCATGTCACAACCTCTTTCTCCGAGGCCTCCAGATCCACAGGATCCTGGGAAATGTACATGTCCACCCAGTGTTTTTCAGGGTAACTGGCTAGTGATCCAAATTGCAATTGGGTATGTGGCTTCCAGCACTGCAGCCTGACACCCTACTGATTGTGAAACAGAACCAGAACTCAGGGTATCAATTACTGAGGCTCTAGTAGATCCCAGAATTTAGTGTAACAAGGGTAACACTCAGCTAGACACTTTGATGGTCAATTTCTTGCTCTGTCTCTTCCACCTAAGTATACATGAATTGGGACAAAACTGATGGACAGAAACCTTCTGCCACAACCTGCACAGATAATGTTCTAGAAGGCAGAGCACCCCAGAGACATTATTTTCCTCTTCTAAATTCTGAAAAATGCAATCCAAAAAATTACTCAAAATGTACTATTTCTGCTGTGATTGCAGACTTACTTTAATTTTTTCCAAATACTAAAAAGTAGAAATAATGGACAGTTTGCACATAGCATCTACAAAAAAGGCTAAATTTTAACACAGGAAGATTATAAAATATCATACAATTGAATATTTGTGTTAGGTGAGTCTTTAAGTGGCTATAAAATACACTTTGTAATCCAGTTTCTTTTTATATTTTTTATATTTAGCCATAGTTTCCATATTATTACTGCCCTTGGTTTTATAGTTATAATTTTAGTATCAAGTGATCTTTTCTTACATAGACTGATCTTTTAATATTTATTATCATAATTTTAAGTGAATGAAAATATCTAAAAGAAACAAAGGAGAAGCACAGAGTAAATCATTTCAAATACCATATTAAAGAGAACTTTAATTTCAAAAGAAATATTTGCAAGTAAAATTTTTAGACTGAATGGCCTTATTCTTTAACCTTAGAAAGTCACTGTGAAATTTTATTTAAGTTAGGTCTTGGAAATAGACATAGTCCAACGTGTTTCCCCACATGAAAACCCAATAACTAAATAAAAGCAATGGAATATAATAGCAAGATTTATATTCAATTCATTTAAATAGTTATGTATAAGTAAATGTGACTCTAAAACTTACACATAAAATTTAAAATATAGCAGTGTAGGTGTTATCAGGTTAAGATTTAACATTCAGGATATATTAAAGTTCTAATTTGTTAAAAGGAGGATATAATTTAAAGGCAATGGAGATGCTTGCCTTTCTAAAAAACTCTACTTAATTCTATTTTTCTCATATAGTGGAGGTAAGGAATAAAATCAATTAAAAGAATTAAGTATTGTGCATGGCACATACCAGACTTTTTAGAAATAATAATATAATTATTATGGCGAACACATTTATACACCTTTCTACAAAACAACTAGAAGAAATGTAATTTCCATAAAGGATGCCCTATCTTGAATAAGAAAAGATGAACTGAAATCTTTTTATTTCACATCCCTTGATAACCCAGTCGTGTAAAATGCCATGTAATGAGATGTCTCATTTTTTAATGTGTTGTGAACTTGAGCCTACAACATTAGCGGGAAGGTTTAATACCTCTGGAAAGCAGTCGCGGCTGAGCTGCAGGGGCTCCACGGACGTGTGAAACTCTGAGCTGTGGGCTGTGTTTTCATTAAGTGCATTTTGCTTTCCTGCTGCTTTTATTTCTAAGCTCCACCCTGAAAAGCACAGGTCTCTTTAGCAAAATTAAGGTAAAGCAGAGTGATCTCTCTTTGGGCCGTAATCGTGTGAAATAGATTAAGAAATACACTTGCTCATGCCAGCATGCAGCAACTAAACACAGACAAATGTTCACAGATTCAAATCACAGAACAAAGGCAGTGCACAATGAGACTTGTCATTATTTATCTTTACCCAGACAGGTGTATAGGAGTGTGTGTGGGTATGTGTGGAGGTGGAGAGGGAGCAGAGGCTGGTGTGGTTTACAGAAATCTTTCCCCTGAGAAAGCAGAAAGTAACAAAAAAAAAAAAAAAAAAAGAAAAGAAAGAAAAGAGAATATGATAACTTGACAAATAAGAATTTTATTTTCTGTCAAAGTCACACACAAAAAATTCCACTTAAAATACATAGTAAAAGTTATAGGACTAAGGTATTATTCTAGAGTTGATCTTGACATATCATGCCATTTGTTTTGAATAAGCCTCATGATGATCTTACGTGCAGTTGTAGATAGATAATTATTATGTAACAAGGGTAACACTCAGCTAGACACTTTGATGGTCAATTTCTTTCTCTGTCTCTTCCACCTAAGTATACATGAATTGGGACAAAACTGATGGACAGAAACCTTCTGCCACAACCTGCACAGATAATGTTCTAGAAGGCAGAGCACCCCAGAGACATTATTTTCCTCTTCTAAATTCTGAAAAATGCAATCCAAAAAATTACTCAAAATTGTACTATTTCTGCTGTGATTGCAGACTTACTTTAATTTTTTCCAAATACTAAAAAGTAGAAATAATGGACAGTTTGCACATAGCATCTACAAAAAAGGCTAAATTTTAACACAGGAAGATTATAAAATATCATACAATTGAATATTTGTGTTAGGTGAGTCTTTAAGTGGCTATAAAATACACTTTGTAATCCAGTTTCTTTTTATATTTTTTATATTTAGCCATAGTTTCCATATTATTACTGCCCTTGGTTTTATAGTTATAATTTTAGTATCAAGTGATCTTTTCTTACATAGACTGATCTTTTAATATTTATTATCATAATTTTAAGTGAATGAAAATATCTAAAAGAAACAAAGGAGAAGCACAGAGTAAATCATTTCAAATACCATATTAAAGAGAACTTTAATTTCAAAAGAAATATTTGCAAGTAAAATTTTTAGACTGAATGGCCTTATTCTTTAACCTTAGAAAGTCACTGTGAAATTTTATTTAAGTTAGGTCTTGGAAATAGACATAGTCCAACGTGTTTCCCCACATGAAAACCCAATAACTAAATAAAAGCAATGGAATATAATAGCAAGATTTATATTCAATTCATTTAAATAGTTATGTATAAGTAAATGTGACTCTAAAACTTACACATAAAATTTAAAATATAGCAGTGTAGGTGTTATCAGGTTAAGATTTAACATTCAGGATATATTAAAGTTCTAATTTGTTAAAAGGAGGATATAATTTAAAGGCAATGGAGATGCTTGCCTTTCTAAAAAACTCTACTTAATTCTATTTTTCTCATATAGTGGAGGTAAGGAATAAAATCAATTAAAAGAATTAAGTATTGTGCATGGCACATACCAGACTTTTTAGAAATAATAATATAATTATTATGGCGAACACATTTATACACCTTTCTACAAAACAACTAGAAGAAATGTAATTTCCATAAAGGATGCCCTATCTTGAATAAGAAAAGATGAACTGAAATCTTTTTATTTCACATCCCTTGATAACCCAGTCGTGTAAAATGCCATGTAATGAGATGTCTCATTTTTTAATGTGTTGTGAACTTGAGCCTACAACATTAGCGGGAAGGTTTAATACCTCTGGAAAGCAGTCGCGGCTGAGCTGCAGGGGCTCCACGGACGTGTGAAACTCTGAGCTGTGGGCTGTGTTTTCATTAAGTGCATTTTGCTTTCCTGCTGCTTTTATTTCTAAGCTCCACCCTGAAAAGCACAGGTCTCTTTAGCAGAATTAAGGTAAAGCAGAGTGATCTCTCTTTGGGCCGTAATCGTGTGAAATAGATTAAGAAATACACTTGCTCGTGCCAGCATGCAGCAACTAAACACAGACAAATGTTCACAGATTCAAATCACAGAACAAAGGCAGTGCACAATGAGACTTGTCATTATTTATCTTTACCCAGACAGGTGTATAGGAGTGTGTGTGGGTATGTGTGGAGGTGGAGAGGGAGCAGAGGCTGGGGGGGGTTACAGAAATCTTTCCCCTGAGAAAGCAGAAAGTAACAAAAAAAAAAAAAAAAGAAAAGAAAAGAAAGAAAAGAGAATATGATAACTTGACAAATAAGAATTTTATTTTCTGTCAAAGTCACACACAAAAAATTCCACTTAAAATACATAGTAAAAGTTATAGGACTAAGGTATTATTCTAGAGTTGATCTTGACATATCATGCCATTTGTTTTGAATAAGCCTCATGATGATCTTACGTGCAGTTGTAGATAGATAATTATTACTCTCCTCTTCCTATAGCATATGGCCAGATTCTTCTTCCTAGGGGGATATTATTCCAGGTTTAGGCAAAGTAGGGATAAACTAGCCCAGAGAAGAGTGTGCCTTTTCTTTCAGCTTACCTTAATATCTTATTTTTATATGCTGTCCTGGGAGGGAAAACAATAAAAGCATGGAATACTCTAGAAACAAAGAGCTGGTGTGAAATTTTGTTTGCAGCATACAAAATTCCCTCCCTGTACTGACTTCAGCAAAATGAAAGCAGGCTGAAGATACTATTCTTGAATGGCATATGTCTGAACAGAAATTCCCAGCCAGTATTGGTCAGGAGTATTCTAGATTCAATTACTCAGTCCAGTATTTAGTAGAACTTAATTGGGAGTCTGTAAATCACCTTGACTATTCCTGAATAGGCATAGATTTGCTCTTTAGGGAAAATAAATTTATCCTTATTAAGAGACTAAGAGGGCATCAGAATTAGAGTGAAGTCATATAACAATGAGAATGTGATCTTTGAAGAAGAACGGACAAATCGTCCAGTGAGGGGACAAAATAATTCTGTTGCCTAGGACACATCTATGTATCAAGAAATGGGACAAGTGCACTGGCAAATGATTCTTGGGATCAAGGTTTGAGAGAACATCAATTGATCAATAGGAGTTAGAAGAGTTACAAAACTTCAGGAAGAATTTTGGCTCCAAATCAGGAGAAAATGTCTGTGGCTTTCCTTGTTAATTTTTAGGTAGCACCATTATGGATAGAAGGTGGTCTCTTGAAATATGTTGGCTGTTTAAAAAACCAGCAGACAAATTAGGCATCAGGGTGGGTGCATCTGACCATGCTGTGGAGAATAGCAGTCTAAGTACTGACATTGGTCATCAGAAGAACGAGGAAATCCTGTTATCTGAGGGTCCTGGCTTAGTAGCTCCCTTCTGAAAAACTAAGAGCATGGTTCTAAAGAGAGGTATAGCCAATGAGAAGAATCAGTTGCCCCAGGCACGTTTGAAGTGCTGAAGAGAAGAACCAGTGGGCCCATCCACCTTTGATATAGTCAATGGGATGAAAACAATCAGTGGGTCTATCTGATGATCAACCAAGTTGACCAGGTAAAGAAATTACAAACCCCATGGAACATAACTGCTGGAGCCCTTGAGCTACCCTTCTCTCCCCCAATGGTGCCTGCCTTTACCTCTGGTGGGGAGGGTTGTAGTTTTACCTTCACTTAATAAACTACCCTTTATGGTGCCATTTTTTTTTAAAAATGGCACTGGGGACGGTACATGTCATAGTGGTTATATTGTTGGACTCCCACATGGCTGACTGTGGTTCAAGAGGAGAATGGATGGGAATGGATTGCTGCATGGCCATACCCCATGTGTGTGTGTGTGGGGGGGGGTGATTTTTTTGCCCTCTCTCTCTCTGAAGAGTGCACTTCCTCTATGGCAAAAAAACCTCTAAAAAAGGGAGAAAAAGTGGTACTTCCTTTCAAATTATGAAGAATTTTGAAAATTCATTAAAATGTTTTGGATTGTCACAGGTTTGGAGGAAAATAATCATTTGGGGGAGTGACCCTGGGGTGTGAGCTATCCAGAATTGTCTAAGAAAAACAGCATGTTGAAAACGTGTCTTAATTTTTGCAGGATTTTGAAATATTTCCCTAGATACATTTGTGGATCACAGACCTATTTTAATTTATTGAGTGTAGAACATAACTCTCTTATACATATAAACACAAAGTAATTTGGTTTTTGCATGAGTATGATGTATACTGAAGGTACTTGGGACATAAATATTGCATAATTCTAGAGGTTATTGCACTTTATTTTGTTCAGAAATGTAAAATAATTGTTTATCATTTAACAGAAAATCATATTGCCAAAACTCTTGTCATAATTCGAGTAGCCTATAAAACATACTTGAATCAGTAGGTTTTGCAGCTCTTTCATTTAAGATATTTTTAATGGATGCAAACATAAAACCAGTTCATTTTGTATTCTAGTGCAGCTCTCAAACATTTACACATGAACATTATGATAAATTACATCTTCCTTATTTCTCTTTTACATGTCATGACATCATGTTGATTCTCTGAAATTGTATGTACTGGTAAATTATATTATCTATGAATTTCATTTCAGAATAGTAGAGAACATGTCAGATATTTGTAATAAAAGGGGAAGTAGGTCTGATAAGGCTGAGAATCCTCTTCCAGTTTTCGTAATATTAGAAAACAGTCCTTGGGAGATACTGGGAAATAAGAGGACACATTAAAACAGTTTATTGTTCTCTTATATCGCAAACTTAGCCTATGATAAGTGACTTGACAGTGTTTTCCTTTGAATTTTGCCAAGGAACTTTCGATTTGTGAAATTTCTGGTAGTTTTGTTTCTTATAGACGAAAATATTATTACCTTTATTTTGGAGGAATGCATTAGGATGTGCCATTTAGTTACATGAAAAAGAGACAAACAACTATTTGAAAGAAAAGGGCACTATTATCTTATGTGTAGACTATTTAGCTTACATATAGGCTATACAGGTTGAGAGAGTGCGCTATCAATGTCCACTGTATTTATCATCTACTGTGACTAATGCAAATAGGAGGTATCATTATCAACTATGACTTTGAATTATGGAAAAAAGTTATTTTTCAAAATCTGATAGATATTGGGACCAGCAGTTAGCATAATGGCTATGTCACTGGACTCCCACGTAGTTGACCGCGGTTCACGTCTGGGATCCAATGGCTTAAAACTCACGCCGGGTGCGTGTGTGTGCGTGCCCAAGATCCTGAGAGGAGAAAGGAGAAGGGATTGTGGCGTGGGCATCCCCCGGGGGGGGGGTGGTGGTGGTGATTTCTCGCTTTCTCTCTGTCTCTGTCTGTCTGGCGAGCACACGCTCCCTATAGCAAAAACCTCTCCAAAAAAAAAAAAAAGAAAGAGAATCTGATAGGTATTTATAACCACGTCTGTGGTTCCTTGGCTTAGGGATATTAAGTCACAGGAAACAGGAAATATGTAGTAGGCCATTTAACCTGCCCTCTTAGACCTTGGAATTCACACTATATTTTATTTTATACAACTCTAGAGATAAGGGTTTGAAGTCATATTAAGTTCATCATTAACAGTAATTGAACCAGGGCCAGCAGGTGGCATGGTAGTTAAGGACAGTGGACTCTCACATGGCCGATTGCAGTTCGCGGCCTGGACCTAGTGGCTTGTTTTCTCACTTTCTCTCTCTCTCCCTTGCCTTTGCTCTGTCCCTCTCTGTTCAAAAAAATTAAATAAATACATATATACATACATAGAGTTAAATAAAATAGTTCTTAAAAAAAGTAATAAAACGAAACACCATGTAACTGATATACTCCTAAAATAATGAAATAGGACATATTGGTTATATAACATGTACTTTTTGGTGGTCTAATTCAAAATTTTTTTGGGGGGATAGTTATGCCAGCTTATATCCTTTGTGGTATGTGCCTGTGTGTGTGTGTGTGTGCATGCGTGCATGTGTGTGTGTGTGTGTGTGTGTGTGTAATTTGCTTTGTTTTGATTTTAAGATGTTACATTAGTTTAGCTGTTTACTTTCTAGAGACCCAATTTAGGGCTATATGAGATTTCCAGTAGTATAATCAAATAAGGTCTGCATCTTGAGTTTCAAACACATTTTTTGATTTATTTTTTGTTTTGCTTTGGCCACAGGGCATATATACTCACGAGAGAAAGACACTGAGATATATAGAAAGGGAGAAAGCACCCCTTGATGGGGGTCACAGCACAATCTCTTCTCATTTCTCCACCCTATAAGGATTGTTGGCACACAAGTACATGTGCCAGTATGTTTTTCAAGTTCCCGAGGCCAGGATTCAAACCATGCAGTCCACCATGTGGGACTAGGCCATGAAGCCAACCCCTGACAAATTTTCTATATGTTCTGAACAGGCATGAGTCGGTGCCAAAAGAGCCTACTTACATTAATCAAATCAGATACAATTTTCTGTCCACTGACATGCTGAAATCTAGTAAAAGGAGGTACTATGAATGGATGACCCTGACAGAGTAAGATGAGATTAGTAAGACTGGAGTAAATTAAAACAGGACGCTCTCTCCATAGTGAGAGCCCATTGTTTTGCTACACTACTGAAAAGCTTTTACTGCACCTCACTGAAAGTGGGTGGTTGAATTGGGTAACTATTTTTAATCCTCGAGCACAGCCTAAAATGACAACAAATCCTAACACAAAATTCCACACCTGTATGTTTTTACTTTTTTACTTTTCGTTCCACATATATTTTTCCATGTTAATTTCACTCTCATGTTTTCACTCAGGAGCCAAGATTTTAATGATGGAAATAAAAAAGAGGAAAAGGTGATATATTACATTGAAAAGAATTTCTGCATAAGTCATATATAACAACTCACTGGCTGACGTAGATATCTTTTAGGTTAGGTGCAGTGCCTGTTCTTTTGCCATATATACGATGCCACAGAAAGCAAGCATCGACACAGTGCAACCAGTTTTTCAGGATTAGAAAAGCTTCTGATTATTGTCCACAAAGACAGAAATCTCTGGGGGCTAAAAGCCCACATAAATACTTGAGTAACAGGCCAATAAAAGTGTGTGTCAGGGGGACCAGCAGTTAGCGTAATGACTATGACTATGTCACTGGACTCCCATGTAGTTGACCGTGGTTCGAGTCCTGGACAGTTGGCTTAAACTCATGCTGGGCACGTGTGCGTGTGTGCCCAGGATCTCGAGAGGAGAATGGAGGAGAAGGGACTGTGGCATGGCCATCCCCCCTGTGGGGGTAATTTCTCGCTTTCTGTCTCTCTAGTTCTCTCTGTCTTTCTGGCAAGCGCATTCATCCTATAGCAAAAAAAAAAAAAAAAGTGTGTGTGTGTGTGTGTGTGTGTGTATAAACCAATAAGTCTCATATCACTTCTTGAATACATTTGTTGAACAATATCTAATCTTATTTATTTTATGATTAATGGAATATGACTCCAATCTCCTTTCCCTGCAATTGTGGAAAATAAATAAAAGTTCTGTCTATTTCCTGAACAATTTTTAAAATACATTGTTGAGATATAATTTACATACTATACTATTCACTCTTTTTAAGTATATGAGCCAATGGCTTTTGGTATTTAAAATTACTAATGTTTTTAAATTGTGGTGAATACATATGTGATGAATACAGAGAGAGAGAGAGAGAGATTTTTATGGAAACAATTCAACACAGTGACATTAGTTATATAAACAATGTTGTGTGACCATCACCATTGTTTTCAGAATACTTCATTATCCTTTACAGAATATTTACAAGACAGCCTATATTCTTTCTTTAAAAAATACTAAAGAATGTGTGTGCTTGCCAGAGAGAGATGAGAGACAGAGAAAGGGAGAAATAGAAAGCATCCCCTCAAAGGAGAATGGTCACACCACAATCCCTACTCCTCCACTACTCCTCCATTTCTCCATCCTGTTAGGATCTGGGATAGGCAAGCACTTGTACCCAATGTGGTTTTAAGCCACAGGGCCTAGGATTCAAACTGAGGCCAGTGATGCGGGATCTAGCTCTCTTAGCCATGAGGCTATGTAGCTGGCTCACTTGACTTAGAAAAAGTAATGCACAATATAAGGAAAGTATTATTTTCAAATTATAAAGAGATATTTTAAAGCTTTTTCTTTATAAAATGTATTAATGTATTTATTTCTTGAACAAAACAGAGAGAAATAGAGAGAACCAGGAAGGGTCTGCAGGCTGTGATTCACGCCCAGCACCAACCATTCTCAGATCACAGGCATCTGTGGGCTTAGTGTACTCAGGGAGGTCTTTGGATGCAACCCTAAACTCTCCCACGTAGGCAGCCTTGAAAAGCATTTCATTCTACTTCTGTGCCACTGTTCATGCCCTTTAAAGCTTTTGCTTGTTTGTTTGTTTGTTTGTTATGTGTTTATGTTTGGTGCAGGACAATAGCTGTAGTAGGCAATAAAAAAAAAAAAAGAAAGAAAATGGGAATGTATGATGGAAATTAGAAGTTCACAATGGAATGCCTCTATACTTTCACCCATGTGACCACACATCTGCCCATCTTTTCGGATCCAGCAAAAGCAGGTTTATATCCACATGATTATAAGTGCTAGTGCACATCTATTTCTACAACAGGCTGAGTTCACCTCACAGATATAAACTAAAACATGCACACAGAGGGGTATTGAGAATAGAAAACAAAATACTCAGGAAACTTATCTGTGGAGATGGATGCATGAAGGTCTATGCCAATTAAAAAGGAAACATGTTTTGAAACAAGAGGTTAGATAAATTTGATAGTTCTTAAACATGCCCACAGGTTTTTGGACCTTCCATTCCTCAAGCAATGGAGTCCAGTTCCCTTCCCTTTAAATGTGGATTCAGCCAGACTCTGAGACACAGTTGGTAGCACACCAGACTGCAGAGTTAGAAGGCACATGCCAACTGTGGCTTGGTATGTGAATATATAACCAGGATCTTGGCAGACTGGAAGGAGGGTATTATGGTGTAATAAGCCCTTTGGAGGGTGCTTTTCACTCTCTTTCATTCTCTCATGTGCATACATGTGTTCTATCATGAAGTGTGTGTGTGTGTGTGTGTGTGTGTGTGTGTGTGTGTGTGTATGGAACAGAACCACAACTTTCTTTCTAAGAAGTAAAATGAGGAAGAAATAAAATTGCTGACTCCTGTAACTAGGTTAGGAAAGGCAATACAGCTTCTGCTGGGCTCCTATTTGGAACCTGACCTTCATGCTATGAGGAAACCCAGTCAACATGGGGAGCCCATGTGTACATGCTTTATTAGAGGGCTCCTACTGAAGTCCAAGCTAAGAGCACCCATATTTGGACATGTGAATAAGGAAGCGATCAAAATAACTCTAACCCAACCATCTATCTACAACCACATGAGAGGCTCTGAGCAACAACCAATGAGCTGAGCTCTGTCAACTCCTGGAACCCTGAGAGATGGTAATAAGTGATCATCACTTTTTGTCATTAAATTGGGGAAAATTTGTTAATTCTGCAGTAGATAACCACAACAGTACGTGAAGTGATTAAGACAATATAATTGAACAAGTTACATGGAGAGTGATTAACAAAGGCAGGAAGACAGCTTGTCTTGTCTATATTTGCTTTCCTTGAAAAAGTAAAAAAAAGGAGGAATAAGTTTTTAAAATTATTGTTTATCTTGGTTTTTCTTGTTGGTATAATTGGTTAAAAAGGATTTCAAATGAAAATAAATTTAAAAGTGTCTAAAAAAGATGAATTGTAAAGATTTTTATAAAGTAATGTAGAGAGAGTTTAAATTTTTTGATTACTTATTTGTTGAGGAGGGCATATTTCTTACCTTTGGAATAAGGTTCTCATTTGACCTTTAAATTAATAATATCTCATAAACATGTGACTTGTGTAATAAATAACTTTAATTATTTCTATTCATTCTTTAAACAACATATATCTATTAATTGCTGAGTATTTTGTTAGAAATATAAGATATAATCTCCACACACAAAGAGCTTATGAGGAAATCTTATGGGTAAAACAAAGAAGTAAATCAAGTCCTATGGATAAATACAAGATCTATGATACCATATAAGGGTATTTCATTAGCTTTTTAGAGAAGTTGAGGGGGGTATGTGTCAGGAAGGACTTTTTAAAGGGAATCATGGCTATATTAACAAGAAGAAACTTAGAATTCCCCAGTGAAGCTCTAGAGGCAGATGGGGAGTTGGGGGAGAAGGGTCAACAATTATTCTGGGAATTGCATGTGTCTCAGTGTGACTGGATCAGAGATCACAAGGCAGAAGAGAAAGAAGACACAACATCATGGGATGCTTCAGTCATATGAATTATTTTGAACTTTATCCTGAAGGCTTTGGTAGACCGTTAAATGCTTTTAATCAAGAGAGAAACATGATCAAGTTTGATTGCAATGTGGAAAACATTTGAAAGAGGCAGACAAGACTAGAATCGGGTAGGCCAATAAGAGCATTTTTGTAGCAATTTAGTGGAGAGAAGACAGACTGAGCTGGGGAATGGTGCAGGAAGAAGCACCTTAAAAATGGGAGGAGAGCTATGGTTCAGTCCCAGACTATGGATTCTCAACTCTGCATAAAGGCCTTTTGAACCATGATAAAAATAGATCACAAATTCATCATCTCATTTCAGGAGGGACATATCTTGGGTGTATATTTCAGAGTGCCAAAGTGCTATCCATGTGGCATTCTGGATTGAATGCCGTACGTGTTGTAAAAACATACAGGTGCTTTGATAAGCTAGCAACAGATTTCAAGCACAAAAATTTTCTTATAATGAGAAATCTTTGCCTCAACAGTAACTTACATGAAAACAAAGACCGGTGCGTATATATCTGTGTGGCAAATGAATATTCATGCCTCATGAGTCATTTTAACATTTTCACAGTCTGACCTTGAATGAGGGGTCAAAACACCACTCATTAAAAAAATGATAACCCTTTTCATATAAACCTACATGGTATTGCAAATTGGAATTTGTTCAGCCCCTTTTGAGATTGATTTCTCAAATTAGGACAGTGTTCACAATGTTAACAATGCCAGTGTGATTTGAATGAAAACAACACCTATGGATACAGTTAATTTATTTTGTAAGCATTACTTATGTGAAGTATATGTATGTGTATGTGATGCATCTGCATTAAATAATTATATTGGAGATACACATGTATATTTATACATGCATAAATACTTGGAATGAGTAAACTGAGCCAGTCAAGAACAGAATCTGCTTCTAATGCATTCCATATAAATTCAATGAGGAATTAAAATAATTCTTTGCCAACAGAGTGGCTAATGTGATAGGACAACTGCTTTCTTCTGCTACTACCAGAACAAATTAACATTACTGTGAGGAGAAAAAAGAAGTGGTTTGCAATTGCTATCACAAAATTAAGATTACAGTTTTTTTGGATTTTGCTTTACAATTTCTACAATAAATAACCATAGTAGCTTTAACTATTTTCATTAAGCCAAAATGCTGTAATTTAAATCACTTATACTGTCACTGAAATTGCCAGGGAATCGTTAGGAATAAGTATTTATAGAAATTCAAAAGGGAAATTTATATTGCTATAGACTACATATTTGCATTATTTATTTCACTTTATTATAAAATGTTGTTATGAAGAAAGATTAATCTAGGGTTTAAAAGATGGGTCAGAATGATGACACACAGGTGATCTCTCTGTTAGGGTTGGAGATTCAAGAAGCCATCCAAAATATCGTAAAAATGCATGTTATGAAAAAATGCATTACCTTTAAAATTTTTGCTCCAAAATAAACATAGATGTTAAATTAATTTTTCCTTGAACTCTTTGAAGTCTCCTCATAAATATTCATTATAACTGGAGAGTAGAAACTTACTATGTTGCAAGTCATTCATGATATTTTAATTGTTTAAGTACAAGATAATTATTATGCAAGTAGAACCTGGAGGGAAAGCAACCAAGGGCAAAAAACAAATCTGAACCACATACCACGTGTCAAACATCGTCACATCATCTCAAGTTTTACAGTCATTGTGAGTTGGGTATGATTTACCTGATTTTCAAAGAAGCTATCTTGTACTTCTAAAAGTTATGCCTTCAAGGTCCTCTGGTTAAAAAGTTCTGGAGGTGGGATTTAAAGAGATCCCAGATCTCACAGTCTCGAGATGATCAGTCGGCCCTTGCTGCTTACTTCCCCAATATCACTGCTTGGCTGAGGATGCTATATTTCTAGTGTGAGGAACAAAAGTAAAGCAAAATCCAAAAAAACAGTAATCTTAATTTTGTGATAGCAGCATTATAGATTTAAACTGGAAGGAAATTTGGAGATCTATGAGTGCAAAGTCCCTACTTTAAAAAGGAGCCACATGAAAATTATAGTGGTTGACTCAATGTCATTGTCATTGTTGTGGGTTTGAGACTAGAATTCACATCATGTGAATTAGTCATTATGCCACCAGCAGATGGCGTAATGCTTATGTTGCTGGACTCCCATGTAGTCGACCGTGGTTTGAGTACTGGACCCCGTGACTTAAATCTCAGGCCAGGTGTATGTATATGCATGCCCAAAATCCTGAGAGGAGAATGGAGGAGAAGAGCTTGCAACATGGTCATCCCCCTGAGGGGAGGGGTGATTTCTCGCTTTCTGTCTCTCCAGTGAGTGCACGTGCCCTATAGGAAAAATCTCTCATAAATAAACAAGTCAATAAACAAACAAACAAACAAATAAATAAATAAATAAAATAATTCTCATTTCTTGAGCAATGCTGGAAATCCATTTACTGTAACATAAATCATAGTAAAAGAAATACTTAATGGTAATGAGATTGAATGTGTATATAAACAGAATATGTAACATTTGTCATGCTTGAATTTTTAGTTTTACTTCTCAGAAAATTAAGGTCTATAAAACTGATTTTGGGACTGGCAGGTGGCATGGTGGTTAAGGTGTTGGACTCCCAAACGGCCAATCCTGGTTCAAGTACTAGACCTGGAGGCTTGCCTTCTCACTCTCCTCTCTGTCTCTCTCTCTGTCTGTCTCTCTCTCTCTCATCAAATTGAAGGATGATTATAAATAATTCTTTACAAAAATTTGATCATTTCTCCTTTAAATTCACTGGCCTTTCTTCTCTTCATTCTTTTTACTTCAGCAGAAATGTTTGAAAGCAAAACATAACAATTAACAGAATTAAATGAAAATGTAAAACAATGTTAAATTATAAATGCCCTGTTTAAGATAAATTCATCCTGGCTTGGTTTAATATATATATATATTTTTTTTTTGGTCAGGACTTCTCTTTTTCTTTCACAGATAAGCTGAATTCTTTCACTGTCTATACCTTTGAACCCATCGCTGGTTCTTACCTGTGGGTATTCTCTAAACTGTGCATGAGCTACTGCTCTCAGGCTTTGACCCTGAAGGCACAATGTTTTTCAGTTTGAATCTCAGATAGTCTTCAGTTTGATGTAGAAATTGCACCTTTTCAACTCAAAATATCCTTAACCTCTGTCCACAGAATTTCTATAAACAAAGGGACCAGCAGTTAGCGTAATGGCTATGTTGCTGGACTCCCATGTAGTCGACCGTAGTTCACGTCCTGGACCCGGTGGCTTAAAACTCACACCAGGTGTGTGTGCGTGCGTGCCCAAGATCCCAAGAGGAGAATGGAGGAGAAGGGATTGCGGCGTGGTCATCCCCCCTGCGGGGTGATTTCTTGCTTTCTGTCTCTCTGTCTCTCTCTGTCTGTCTGGCAAGCGCACGCGCCCTATAGCAAAAACCTCTCAAAAAAAAAAAAGAATTTCTATAAACAAATATAATACATTACATATACAAACAAACTAGAATGGCCAATTCATTCCATTTTCTCAAGACCCATCCAGTTTTAAAATGGGAAGTCCTGGAAAAACATTCCACCTCAAAGAAAATGGGATTCAAACAAGTTTCAATGATATATTTTAGATAATTACTTAATTTGATTTTTCAAAACAACCCTCTGATTTAGATAAAGTAGAAATTAATCAGCATAGTGTGTCAAAAGTGTTCCTATTCCAGCTCCAGTTTTAACTCTCTTATCTTAGAGACTAGATCTGTTGTTTGTGTAAGTTTTTTATCTGTTAAAAATATCACTTAGAGGAGTCAGCAGATGGCATGGTGGTTAACACGCCGGATGCCCACACCGTCAACCTCAGTTCAAGTTATGGGCTTGGTGACTTGCTTTCTTGCTTTCTCTCTCTCTCTTTCTCCCTCTCTCTCTCTTTCTCTTTCTCTCACTCTGTCCCTCTCTGGTCAAATTGAAACAAATAAAGTTAAATAAAATAATTCTTAAAAAAATTAAAAATAAAAAAAATTACTTGGCAAAATAAGAGACCCATACGTGTCATCTGATTACTCACTTATTCAAACTTTAGGAAAAGATATGTGCTTGGAAACATTAAGTTGCTCAAGGAATACTTTTTTTTTTCAATTTTCCATCTGTCTTGATTTTTTAAATTAGTGTATACCTTTAGAGTGTACAACGTGGTTTTCTAAGCATGAATACAGTGCTCAAGGTAGTACTTTTAATGTGTGCTGCCCCTGGTACTCTATTCAACTGCCTCGCCTAGCTTCCACTGTCCCTTCAGGTTCCCCACCCTATATACTCTCTCCATACTTTGTAATCCTTACCTGCTTGTCCTGTGAGCACCAACAAGCATAATTTCCACAGTGTCTGCCACAGAGAATTTCTTCTCTGAGCTGCAAGTTACCTGTCCCAAGAGGAAAGAAGTTAAGATGCCTAAATTGACAGGCTCTGACACTGGCAAGCTTGTAACTTGTATCTGTCGAGATTTCCTCTCTGAACTCTAACTTCGTCCATTGTCAGAAGGGTAATGGGACATGATAATAGACTAGGGTTCTTCCTTCTCACATAGGGTATATGAAAATTAGCCGAGTGGTTATGAAATTATACTTTAAAGAACATGGAACAATTTCTGGAACATAGTAATGCATAGAAGTTTAAATGTTTTAATTACCTGGGGAAAAGCCCAAGAAAAATGTAGATTTAGAAAATTTAGGCTAGTTATAAAGATAATGGCTAAATGTGAACAAATTATTGTTATCACCTTTAAAATAGTTACTGTATATCAGGTATGTTACATAGTACTATATTGTATAATACCATATATTACATTATATCATATATTCTACAATAATATACATATATTCCTTGTATTTTCCTGTATGTATATGTGCTGGCAAAAGTGAATGACTTCAGAACCCATAAGAGTCCTCAGATTCACTTTAGAAAAACTTCCTTTTTGTCATGGGAACCTTGTAGAAAAACCTCGTGAAGTTCTATTATGGTTTAGTTCATTAGGTATATAGTCCATCATGAAGTAAATGAAGCCATTTCCTGAATTGGGCTAAAATTGGAAAGGTCATGATTCTCATTTTTTTCTCTCTTACTTTGTGTGAATTGCCATCAATTGATTATACTTAGTCACTGAGAATTGAATTAAGGGCAGGTTAGGATGAAAGTGAGTTAAATAGCATGCATAAAACAGGGTAATTAATAACTAATGGAATATTTAAAAGGGAAAGTAAATTACATACATTATTTTTTATGTAATAACTGAGATGCCACTGAGATTAGAATGTTAGTTTTTTTGAGGTGCATTTAGGAAGCGACTTCAGAATTTTCATGTGTGAGCCAAATGAAAATGTATGAGTGTAACAACATACAGACAGAAATTATTAGCAGTTTTTTGATCTAAGTCGAACTGTACTTTTCTTCTTGATTCAAAAATAGTTCGAATTAATTGATGAACTCATACTGGGAATGGATATAGGTGGACGGCTCCAAGAGTAAGTACCACAAAATAAATTTTGTAGCAAAGAAAGGACTGACACCCTCTGTGTAATCGGAGCTCTGCTTCACAGGAACCACTCCCTACCTCGACACACATACACTTCACTAGTCTGCTGTTTTCAATTTTTTTAAAGTCTATATTTTAGCCAGAAGGGTTTATATCAAGAATAAGCCATCAACTTGTATGGAGATGAAGAATGAAGGCCATAACCTTTCTATTTTATCTTTCTATTACTCCCAGCCTAAAAATGGCTCCTGGGGTAATGCCTATTTCTGTAAGAAATTCTTTTCACTGATCTCTTCTTTGTGGTCCTTATAATAGGCTGCATTCAAGAGCTTGTAAGCATCTAATGTACATGCACAGAAACTTCTTCAAGGGAGAAGAACCTGGCTCCTGAAGCCTGTGGACTGCCACTTGACACCGGGAATTCTGAAGTGCCCGCACTCGAAAAAAATCGTTCTCTTCCCTGGTGTCCTGATTAAAAAGGGCAATTCATGGCTTATTTTAAGAAGCTTCAGACTCTAGAGGCTGGTCCAATTTTCCCTCTTCTCTTTACAGGTGGTTTAGAGAATATGACTTGGCAACATTTGATTGTGTTTTCACAAATTATTAAGTAAATGGATCCTGATGGTGACAGTATATTAAACATCTGTACTTTCTTCACTCTGAACATGTGTGTGTACATGTGCAATGAAAGACTTAGGATACAAATACAATCTCTTGACAAGCCTGCTCAATAAATATCTATACATCTTAAATGCACACACACATATACCCACATACTTTTCCTTTTTCCTTTTGGGAGGTTCACTTATGTACTTGTTCTTTCTGATCTTATTTATTTATTTATTTACTGATATTTCTGTGTAGCTCAGACCAGTGATTGCTCATTTACAACTCTACTAGTGTCGATACAAACTTCAAGTTTTATATAAATTTTAAAGTGTAATGTTTGTGTTTAAAATCGCTTGGTGCAAATCTTTTCAATACTTCTTGAATACCGAATTATAATTACGCATATGTAAAGTGCAGCAATTGCACAGGTGTGCTATGTGATAAATGAACTATCTGGTAACTTGCCTTTCATAATTACAGTTTCACCTCATTTTGTCTCCTTCCATCCCTCTTTGAGCTTTTGATTTCTCTGCTGAATTGTACAAACTCCTCTGTGGCTCGAAATTATTTCATCTGATGTCAGAGGCGTTTTTCAACCTCTTTCAGGTGTGGTTTTATGAGCGAATGAAATGTTTGCTCTCTGTTCTATAACTGCATCCTATGAAGCATTTATAACAGATGTGGTATGATAATAAATCACTAAATTAACACTTGTCATGAATTTAAAATGAAATAACTTTGTGAGGAAAAGATTACCTAATAAGGTTTATCAAACATTATCTCACAATCAAAAGTGTATTACATAAGTTTAGATAATTTATGAATAAAATTGTAAGAATATGAAAAGCTAGATAGGCAATAACATTTCAATTTTTTTTTTTTTTTGAGAGGTTTTTGCTATAGGGCACGTGCGCTTGTCAGAAAGACAGACAGAGAGAGACAGAAAGCGAGAAATCACCCCCCAGGAAGGATGGCCATGGCAAAATCCCTTCTCTTCCATTCTCCTCTCAGGATCTTGGGTACCCACGCACACACGCTCAGCATGAGTTTAAGCCACCGGATCCGGGACTCGAACCACGATCAACTACATGGGAGTCCAGTGACATAGCCATTGTGCTAACTGCTGGTCCCAAAAATATCAAATATTTTTGATAGAAAATGACAACTATCTCAGATTAACTCATTTTATTTTCATGACTTTAAAACAGGGAAGACAGATATTTTTATCTTCATTTTGCCTATAGAGACTTCAAGTCACAGAGGTTATATAACTTGCCTGAGGTTTCTACAGCTAAAAAGTACAATAACTCAAAAAAAGAAGATATTTGGGGAC
>NW_006159990.1:6295640-6309060 GCF_000334495.1 Tupaia belangeri chinensis | reverse complement strand
TCTCTGTCTCTCTCTGTCTTGTGAGCGCACGTGCCCTATAACAAAAACCTCTCCAAAAAAAAAAAAAGAAAAAAGAAAAAAAAAGATATTTGGTAATTACTAAGCCTTACTTTCTTTAAAAGCCAATGACAGAGTTTGTTCTGAATAAACTATGTACTTACTTTTTTTCAGAGCCACATAGATCTAAACTTCTTTCATGATTACAGTCCCTTCTTGCACTGTTTCACAAATGGACGTGGAGAAATTTTAATTTACAAAGAACATTGGTTTGGAATGTATCTTACGTATATCTCTCTCTAGATAAAGGCTTCCAACATGGTTTGTATAGTTTATACTTTCTTCTCAGCTTTTCCCCTCTTCTCTCTCTCATATATCCTCATAAGTAAATATCTTACTAAGCACCCATTTATTTGAAGTATGTAGAATATCTAGGAGTAGAAATACCAAGTTGAATGAGAAAAAGATCCTTGATATTAAAAACATACATTCAAATTGGAAAGAAAATCTAGTGGATTCTTTCCATAGAGTGTGCAAAGAGAATAAGAAATAAATATTAGGTGGGAAGAAAGGGGATGTCTTCGTGAAATGTGGTATGTGTGAGTGTGGATACTGTGGAGAACACATTACATGTCTTTTTATCTATTTGGCATGGTTTTCTTTTTTAATTATTATTTACTTAATGTTATTTATCAACATTATTGTTTTTTAACTTGCTACAGGGCATGCACATTCACCAGAGACAGACAGAGAGAAAGAGAGAGGGAAAGTGAGAAAGCAACCACCAGGTCTGCAGCTTGGACAGCAGTCAGCCATATGCAAGTCCACACCATAAGCTCCATGCCTTTAACTGTCTCCCTGTGTGTGGTTTTCTCAGTGTATGGCCCTAAAATGAAATAGGTCTGTAGGCGACGCACTATCTCATTGTACGTCATACATTTTACATCACAGTAACGGTGGGTATCTCAGTAGAGATCAAATTTAGATTAAGTAAAAATTCCCTATCCAAAGTCATTTTTTCCATTTAAATTAAACTGAAAAAAAAAAAGTTTTTCCTTGCCATCAGAAAACTGTTCTTGAGGAACTTCATTTTTGGACACACCACAATTCTGAGGAATAAACTTTGACGTTTTGACGTAGCATGAAAATATTTAGAACAAGCATGGATTTCAGATAAAAATATATATTCTGAATTACAGGGAAAATAAAAGACTATTCTACATTGTGGCAATTCATTCTGCTTTTTTTCCCTGCTGTCTTATTCCCCTACAATACACCAGAAAGATGTATGAGAGTATATAATTGGCTGGAAATTGAAAATTATGACACTATCTAAAGGTGTCTCAGAGTAGTAATAGAATTTTTATGTTTTAAAATGTATTTTTAATTCAAAATTACTGTTAACTTTATGTGATATCTTTAAAAATGTAGTATGAGGGTGTCCTAAATATTCAAGTTAAAACAGGCACACTTGTTTATTTTAAGTTCTCGATGAGTGTCTCCAATTAAGTAAACAATAAAAAAGTTCTATTTCTCCCAATTTATGGTTCAGAGGATGACAATATATTAATAATTTTTTTATTTTTTCATTACTTTATTCACTTCTATTTTCAACTAAACTTGGGCAAGTAGCAGATTTAAAATCGATATTTGATGATATCTACGACTACACATATGTTTTGCTCATTAATACAAAAAATCACATAAAATTTACATAAGTAATTTTAATAGGAATATATGTTAGTAGTGATTTTTAAACATAATATTGGTATTAATTTCTATCCAGATATAGATTAGTCAGCGCACCACAGGCAACTTAGCCTTCATGGTTTTACCATTGTGTTACATTTTATTTAAGGAGAACTTGAACTATTTCAGCATTTCTCTCCTTCTAGTCTCTAGAGATTAGAATGAATAATGCAAGTGAATTTAGCCATGTCTTCATTAAGTGTAGTGTAGAGACAGGACTTGCCCCTAAATTTAATTTAGATGACTATTTTATTCAAAAGGTAGCTTCAACTGTTTAGATTATACTATTTAAAATTCATTTTATCAACTTTAAATAATTTTTGTACACTTAAGAGTAAAGGAATCAAGTTACTGAGGCAATGAAAAGGCCATGCAAAAGTATGTCCCTAGCGGAGGACCAAAAAAAGAGTTAAACCATGCAGTTTAGGTGAGTGATCTTTCCAGGCTTCCACCCTTCTGTTTACCTCTGGTCTTTCCATTACTGACCTGGTAGAAAAGCACTACTTTATGAAAAATGTTGGTAACAATGTAACAGTGGACATAGCCTTGTGCATGTAGAACTAATTAGGCCATGGGCCATCCTTTGCACTGGTAAGGTCAGTGAAAGCAATGCCTTTTGAATATTGAGTCAGTTTTATACTCCATACCAATCTTGTGGCAAGTCTGAAGAAATTGTTTTAAAATTTATTTTACATTCTTATTCAAAAGCGTTTTCAAATCAAACATCCTTCAGACGTCCTTTAACTATTTTGCTGGGGCTTAGGAAAAATGCAGAGCAATACACTTTCAGGTGTACACTGTACAGTATAATTTGCATACAAATGCATTTTTACTGAAAAAGATCAGGGCAGAGTTTTAAATATGTTTTTACATTGAACTTTTAGGCATCTTGTGAAGTTGAATCTAATATAAAATTTAGAATTCTCTCTACTCCTAACACACACGATTTGAAATAAGTTTGTGTTTTCTAGGACATGGGTACTAATTTCACCAAAGCTGTTGCAGATAGAGTCACACACATTACACAAAATAATGAATTGGATTATTTAATATCTTATGATAATCATACTTAAACAAGTACTTTTAAACCCAAATATTAATTTTAGATGGATATTTGTAATAGAGGATTGGAAATGTATTCCCAATGTCATACAAAATAGTCATAAAACAGAAATCTGTTCACAGAATTTCAGTATTTCAGTATTACTTACTGTATCAATGCATAAAAGCAATGTGAAAGATTAGAAAAAAGAATATTGTCTAAACACTCAGCAAGATGAAATGCATATTGAATACCCCCCAACCAATATTAGAGGAGTCAGACTACGAAGAGGGGAATACAATAGCTAAAAAAAGCTTAATCAGTTAAGACATTTTCAGGGTCAATAAAGCTGGTAAGGTATGTAAAGATAATTTTAAAATATTTCTGCAATTACATTTTTAAATTATTGATAGGATAAAAAGTAAAGTATTTACTTCGAAGTAAATAAGTGCAGATTTGAAAAGATGAAAATAGACTAGATACCGATTAGAAATAAACAGAGGAAGTGGTATTGGGGAAGACATTTGAAAATGCATTGCTTATTTATTCATATACAACATGTAAATTCATTCATTCAGAAAACCTTTCTCAAGGAGGTGCTGTGTGGCTGGCACTGCCTTAAATACCAGTGTGCCGGAGGCTCTAGCCTCTGAGTGTCTCTATGACTGACCTCCTAGAACTTGAAGAGATTGACAGAAATAATTGTGCACCACCTAGTTAAAGCTTTACATGGTTGGGGGCTGGCAAGTGGCATGGTGGTTGAGGGCGCTGGACTCTCACATGGCTGACCACGGTTCAAGTCTCGGACCTGGTGGTTTGCTTTCTCACTTCTTCTCTCTCTCTCTCTGATCAAACTGGAAAGTAATAATGATAATAATAATAAATAAAGTTAAATGAAATAATTGTTTATAAAAAAGCTTTACATGGTAAATTGATAAGTAATCAACTCATTAAAATTTTAACTATAGAAAGAAACATGATTGTTTCAGTCTGAGAATGTATGGTATATACTATGTTTTCATATATTTGCCTAATTTTTGCTTTAGTAATACTAAGGACTATATATTCATATCATTTAAGAATCCTGGTTTTAAGTAAACATTTAAATGAATACTCAGACTATTGTTAATAGACAATGAGGGAAATTCTTAGGTTCAGAAATTATTTGTCCTGATATCTGAGCTGTGGGACCTGCCTAGGTCATCTGCCTATGTCATGTGGTCTACAGCATTCTCTCTCTATATATCTATGTGTAAGGAGAAGTAAGACACAGCTTAGTGCCTGTACTAAGCCAGGATCTGTGAAACGATACACACTCAATGAAAGGGCAATCTAAGAAAATAACCCTATCTCAAGGGAGGAAATTAAAAAATATTAGTAATAGCAGTAATACCTGCTTCAATGAAATACCAAAATATAAACAAGAAAAGAAGCTATTTTAAGTAAGATACCCAGAAACAACTTTTGAATTAATTTAGAAAAATTAGATAATAGTTACAAAATATATCTGGTTAGTATATTCAAAGAAATTAAAGAAAATGAAGTAACAAGAAACTAAAAATCATGTCTGGGCAGACAAAAAAAGAGCTATGTGAAACCTCCTCAGAGTAACGTAAAATATAATTGAAATTAGAAGCTCAACAAACTAGCTAAGCATAAAATAAATTACCACTGAGTGGACAATAGTGAACTGTGAGATAGTTCTAAAGCATTGACAAAGATTGTGTCAAGGAGGGAAAAAAAAATGAGGTGCAAAATATTAAGGGAAGATTAAGAATTAGGAAAAATAAAGATCAGGCATTCTACTATGACTTCCTGAAAGAGATTAAAGGGAAGGGTTATAAAAATGGAATACTAAGTGCCACTTGAAAATGAAACAGTTTTTCAGAACTGAAGAAATCATTCATTCCCAGCTCTCAAAAATCCAATGGAACCCAAACAAAATAAATGACCAGAAATCTTATTTTACACATATTGTGGTGAAACTGAAAACAACTAAGAGAAAAATATATAAAAAGTAGTCATAAGGAAAAGGCTTTACATAACATTAAGAATGAAAACAGACATATAATTATAAATTTGCTCAAATTTTAAAGGATAATCAAAAAAGGGCCCAGCAGGTTGCATAGTAGTTAGGGTATTGTACTTTCATGTGGCTGAACTTGGTTCAAGTCCTAGACGCAGAGGCTTGAAACCCATACTGGACATGTGAATGTGGGTACCCAAAATCCCAAGAGGAGAAGGGATTGCAGCATAGCCATCATCCTGGGGGTGTACTTTCTCGTTTTCTGTCTCTCTATCTCTCACTGTCTCTCTGGTAAGTACATACACCCTATAGAAAGACTCTTTCAAAAAAACAGTTGAAGAATGCTATGCCAATACCACATTTAAAAGTTTAAACAAACACATTTCTAGAAAAATGCAGATTATGAAAGCTGAATCAAGAAGTAGGATATCTATAAATTTGAGAAAAAAAGAAAAAGAATTCCTAGTTAAGAATCAGTCCACACATCCCATAAAAAAAAAATCCCACATTAAAAAATAAATTAATAAATAAATTAATTAATTAAAAAAAAAGAAAAAGAAAAAAAAAATCAGTCCACAGAGATGATAAGAAGCATGAATGGTTTAATGGAAGGGAAGTAAAAATCAGAGTTAATTTTATAGTATACAAAATCTTCCAGAGAATAAGAAAGAGGAAGTAAATATATATCTATTCATTTAATGTAGCTTTTTTGTTTGTTTATGTTTTTCCTCCGTTGAAACTAAACAAGGATAGTAAGAGTAGCCAAGTGTGCTTACAAAAGTATTGAGTTGTCAGAGAGAAGATGACATATTGTTTCTGTTTTTCTATGCAAAAATGTGTCATGACTTTTCTGACAGCCCAGTAGTTGACAAAATTAAAGAACAAATGGAGAATAAGTGAAACAATGTTTTTAAAAGATAAAATCACACATGCCGGGCATGTGTGCATGTGTGCCCAAGATCCCGAGAGGAGAATGGAGGGGAAGGGATTGTGGCGTGGCCAACCCCCCTAGGGGGTGATTTCTCCCTTTCTGTCTCTTGGTCTCTCTCTGTCTTCCTGGCGAGCACATGCACCCTATAGCAAAAACCTCTTTAAAAAAAAAAGACATATATGGTAAAATATCATTGATTAGACTGTCATGTACTATGTGCGTATATAGAGAAACCATACTGTGTGCTATAGGGATATACAAAGTTGGAATAAAAAAAATAAAAGGAACTCACTCTTTAATTATAAGAACAAGTCTTAAAAGTCCAGTCTCAAGACTTCTATTAAAGCTTATTCTTTGGGGCCAGCAGGTGGTATAGTGGTTAAGGTTCTGGACTCCCACATGACCAACCATGGTTTGAATCTCAGATCTGGCAGCTTGAAATTCATTCTGGATACGTGTGTGTGTGACCAAAATCACAAGAGGAAAACAGAGGAGAAGGGATTGTGTAGCTGTTTTCTCACTTTCCATTTCTGTTTCTTTGATGAGCGCACATGCCATATAGTAAGAAAATCTCTCCAAAAAAAGGATATATATATATGTGTGTGTGTATATATATATATATACACACACACATATATATCCTTTACTTCTTGGCTAGTACAGCTAGGAAATATAAATGAAGGAATAAGAATTTAAAAAGAAGAAGTGTTAATGGCAGTTGATATGGTAGTCTAGAACAGGAATCAACAAACAATGGCCAACAGGCCAAAAGTAGCTCACCAACTGTTTTTGTAAATGAAATTTTACTGGAATATAGCCAAGCTTTGCTCATTTATGTATTGTCTAGAATCGTTTTCATGGTACAATGGCACAGTTGAATAAATAACCACAGAGACCATATGGCCAACAAAGTCTAAAATGTTTATTATTTGACTTGTTACTGAAAAGAAATTCTATTTCCTGGTCTGGAATCTAAAATTATTAGAACTAATAATATCTTTTAGCAAGGTTGTCCACTGGGACAATAAAATATACAAGAAAAAATATTTTAGAAATGAAGTAAAACTAACAGAATATTAGAAATCATATTTTGAAAAAAATAATTAAAAATAAGGAAAATTTAAATACATGGAGAAAGACATCACACTTATGCATAGGAAGATCTAATATAGGTAAGTTTTAAATGTCTAATCTCTAAATTCAATTTAATTCCTATCAAAACTGCAATAGATTTTCTCATGGGGTTTGTAAATGTATATTTGAAATCTATCAAAAAATACTAAGAATATTTAACATTTCTGAAGAAGAAGAAGTTTGGCAGGTATTTTTCTATCAAAACACACACTAGAAAATAATGTTTAGATCAGAATGCTACTGAGGCATTAATAGAAAAACAGACCAATGGAACAGGTAAGGAAACTAAGAGAGACATAGATAAATGCAAAAGTTGATCTATCATGAATGTGGTAGAGTTTAGTGAGGAAAAATATATTTTCAGAAAATGATAAAAAGGGAATTATTTATGTATAAATGTACAGAATTTTATGTTGAAATTTACATTTCAGGGTCCAGCAAGTGGCATAATGGTTATATCACTGGGTTCCCACATAGTTGATCACAGTTTAGGACCCAGGCCCTGTGATTTAAAACACACGCTGGGCATGTGGCTTGCATGCTCAAATCTTGAGAGGAGAATGAAGGAGAAGAGATTGCAGTATGGCCAACCCCCCTGGAGGGTGATTTCTCACTTTCTCTCTGTCTCTTTCTGACTCTCTGGCAAGCACATGAACCCTATAGCAAAAAAATTCTCTTAACAATAAAAAAAAAAAGAACTTCTGTTTTATCAACGTGCATCATAAAAATAGAGCAGAAATCATGACCACAGAGTAGTCATTTCCCATGCAGTTAACCAACGGTGTGTTAGTGTCCAGGATAAAGAAAGAACAACCCCCAAATAATATAAAGACAAGAAAAATCCCATTAGGAATATAGCTATTAAAAAAGAAAGCCGGTAAATAAAAAAGATTTTTAAAAATGTACTTAACTCATGAGTTCTTATTTAAATGAAAATAAAAATTACAATATGAAACACTTTAAATCCACCAGACTGGCCAATTTTTAAGAGTGAAAACAGTTCAAAAGCTTTCATTTCTTGTTGTTGAGAAAATAAATTCGTACAACTGCTGTAATTCAGTAGTTTCTTTCCGAGATATACACCCTAGTGAATCTCCCATGTGCTCAAGGAAACATACATAAGGATGCTGAAAGCAGAGTGTGTAAAAATACATTTCTAGGGACAAGATTACTGAATGAACCATCTCTCTGAATGAATCTCCAAAGCAGAATGCTGAGTGAATAAAGCAAGGCAGACGAGAGTATACACCTTGTGATTCCGTGAAAAAAAAAAAAAATCCAAAACATGAAAGACTAATACTTGTCATGTTTAGGAATATTGTATATAACCATTGGGTAAAACCATGCAGAAAATCAAGAGAATGATCAATCTGAAATGTAGTTCAATGGATATTTTCAGGGCAGAAGAGGGGGATATCCTTGCTAATGTTTTCTTTATTACCAGGAGAGAGTAGAAGCTGCTCATACATTTGATTATTTTGATATGTACATATATGTTAGCTATACTTTTGGCACAAGTAATATATTTTTATAATAGGTACCAATACAAATATTTTGAAATAAATAAGACAAGTGGTAAATAGAGTATGTTCTTACCAAGGATTAAGCGTGAAAGTTTGATCCCCGAATGAAGGTTCAACTTAAATAGCACACTCTAATGACCAGTGATTCATTTACAGCTCTACCAATACAGCTTAATACCATCACTTTCCACTCCTTTGGCCAGACTCGTAAACATGGACTGGTCACTAACAATTTTTTCATAGCTGAGATCTTTGATGTAGCAGTCAACCTCTAGATTTCACATAGGGTACTGTTAACAAAAGAAGAGAAACAAATACCACCACATACCATTTGTAATTCTTTGTTTTTCAGAGTCACATTGGAAAATGTGCTGTATCCATTAACCTTTTTGCAAAGAGCAGAAGGTAAGCTAGTTAACATTTGACAGTTTCGCAGAGTCTATCGACTTCTAATGAAAAATACACTGCTACCTTTATTCTCTGTATACCTGTCAGTTGCAGAGAGTTTGTTACAAGAAGAATCATTACTATCACTGTGTTTTACTTTCCATATTTCCCATATACTGTCAGTAAATATAAATTGAGGTTGATCTTGACTTATTACCATATGAATTTTAATTTTCTCACTCCCTAATCCCATATTGAACAGTTGTTTGTTAATGGTTAGTTCCGTGCATAATAAATGAATTTCTCAGTTCTTTCAAGTAGTGCTTGATAGGGACCCTGTAGGATAGCCCAGCGTTAACTCTCATGCCTTTCTTTACACACTAAGCAAGAAAAGGCTAAAGGAAACAACCAATTCTTCTCTGGCCTTGGAAATTATCCAGCATGTTCTCATAATCACAGAATGATTAAAAATTATGAGGGCATCATGGAATATTTGTGCAAGGGACAACAAAAATGCAGGTGTAGTAATAATAATATAGTGGTAAAGTCCCAAAAGGAAAGAGGTGAGAACAGTTTTCAGACTAGAATGTAATCAATCAGTAAGTGGATGTCCTCCCTGGTATATAATTAATAGTCTGGGATTTCAATCAGTAATTGGCTATTACATAAACCTTTACCATTTGCTGGAAGGTAACTCAAAACTCCCCAGAGCTGGCTGTCAATCCTTTACAAATGCAGACAATAGAGCATAGACCCTTTCCCAATTCCTTTTTAAGCTGGCGATAGCCATATAATGTATAACATTTGTATCATGTATGGAACTGATGAAATCATTAGTTAAGATGATTTCAACTTCAGGTAACAGTTTTAGTTAGCTATAATATCACACACACCTTCACATAGTAATAGATCTTGAAGTGAGTTTTCAAGGTTAGTTAATTCTGAAACCAAATAATAGTGGTGAAGACCCAGGTTTTCTTCTACCTCTTTATTCTATCATATTCAGCCTGTTTACATTTGTTCTTGGGTTTGTCCCCTCCTACTCATGAAGAGTCCACAGATAATAATCCCCAAACAATTGAAAGGCAGATTGTGAATTCATCCTTCATGCATTTTTTTTCCCTTGGAGCAAAAAGACTTCCTGAGAATCACTACTCCCACCCCAACAGGACCTCTTTCATTTTCTCATCAATCAGAATTGTATCTCTTTCATTCCCACATCACTCATCACCAAGATGAATGGATTCACTTAGTGTAAGTATGGTTTACTCTCCAACTTGCTATCAGCGGGGAAGCTATAGCCTTCAATGAACATAGGATGATCAGATATATTGGGTTGTTGGGAAAGTCATGACACATTTTTGCACAGGAAAACACATCATGACTTTCCTGACAACCTGATATAAACACACCCAACATCCTGTTGGACAGATGACTGTTAAGTAGGCAACCAAGAATGTCTTCCATAAAGCTATGGAAAACCTTCTAGAACTTTCTAGGCAGTGACTTTACCCAAATCTCAAGGAGACTCAGATCCTCACTTCTTAATTTATTGTACCTATTCTTTTCTTAATAATCCACAGGAGAAAATTTATTCTGCTTTTGTTTGTTTGTTTTGGTAAGATGCACTAAAGTCTCTAACTCATTCAGTAAAATAATCTTTTCTTCTAGTATCTCCTATTTAGATGTAAGCAGAAGAATATTTGAGATTAACACAAAAGCAAAGGAGCCAATAGCTAGACACTTTGTAGTATCTCTCGAGGAATAATTTCGATTTCTGCCTGAAGGGAGAACATGAGGTAGAGGAAATAATCACAGTTTTAAAAATTTAACATTTGGTGCAAAAGGATAAAATAGGAAATTCAGAAAGAGAGACTGGACAGAAATTTGACTTTCATTCATTCATAATTCTACCTCATTATGTTCTTAAATGGAAATACATACTCTAATGTTACTGTGAGTATTGAAGGTAGGTAGAAGAAAACTATGACAAAGAATATTCTGTTTCTAGAAATTGATTTTCTCTGTTTGTATGTATTTTATTTTAGGGAATCTGTTAAGTCTCTAAGTGCTTTGAAATGGTTATAGAAGAACAGAAATACGGGTAGAGCAAATTAACATTTAAGGTGTACCTGGTGCCCATTAGGTATAAGACTAGAGATTTTTATATGCTTTTTAAGTTACTTAGTATAACAGACTTGAAAACTACACATGATTACTGCCATATTTTAGATAGAACTTGTTGAGCAGAGAAATTATATGACTTGTCCTATTGCTCACAGAGGGTATGTGTGACAGAATTGAGAATCAAATATCTCTCTGACCACTCAGCCCACCAGGACACAGACGGTCCCAGCCATCTGCCTTATTCTGCCACATTGCCAAAAACGCCCAGGGCAAATAAGATGAACTATGTAGACACACTTAGAAATATTGAATCTGAGGTATAAAAAAATTGGTTAGTCTATACATTAAGTAATGTGAATAATGGTGAACTGGAAATGTATAAAATATTCTTTCAAAGAGAGCTCTATATAGAACCTCTGGAATCAAATTTGTACCCTCCCTAATTGCCATAAATAAAAGGTGAAAGCAAAAGGAAAGTATATTTAATACCAAAATGAGATGTAGACATTTCTTTTTTTAGATATATTTATGATTCTATAAATAAAGTTATATATATATATGTATATATACACACACACACACACACACACACACACACATATATATATATATATATATATATAGAGAGAGAGAGAGAGAGAGAGAGAGAGAGAGTTATGTATAAAGGTATAGAATGCAAACTCAAAATGTTCATACTCATTTCAATAAGAAAATTAAAAATGTAGGAAGGTCTACATTGTAAAGTAGACTTTCGAGAAGAGAGTGAAGGGGAGGGTTGTCAAGGGAGGAAAGTGATGGTAGTGCTGATGGAAAAACACCTTTCTGCAGGGCCACTGCTCTGACACCAGTCCCACATGTTTCACATCACAGCTCAGTGTGCGAGCGCTGAGCTGTGCACCACACTGCACAGTGGGAAGTGTGAATCTGAGCACCGCTGCAAGGAGAGGTTTCCCAGCATTTCACAATTACCAAAATACCTGCACAGCAAGATATCCCTTGTTCAATAAACAGTATCTGAATGTGCTCTTACTTCCCAGGCTCACAGTCAGTCAGCACAACATACATTGCACTGTAAGAAAACGTACATGAGCAATGGAAGCATTTAAAACAACCTAAACGATTTTAATGTAGGTTATTGGATGGTAAAACAAGTACATGAATTAGAGTTCATTCATTTTATTACACAATTTTGTTTTCGCAGATTGCCTATTCCATAAGACATATATGAAAAATTTAGACATAGAATTGATATTTGAAGCTATTACACATATTCAAAAAAATTTCAATGTGTAGAACTGCAGTCAGAATACAAATAAAACTGGCCAAATTTTTTTTTCTTTTTAGCCATATTGCCTGTGTGCTCCCCTGAGAGAGACAGAGAGAGAGTAAATGAGAAATCACCTCCCAGGGGAGATGACCATACTGCAATCCCTTCTCCTCTATTCTCCTCTCAGGACCTTGGGCATGCACACACACACACACCTGGCATGATTTTCAAGCCACCGGGTCCAGGGTTCAAACCACAGCTAGCCTTGGGGAATCCAGTACCTCAGCCATTACACCACCTACTGTCCCCAAGGACATACATTTTTAATGAAAGCATGTAAAAAATACATTAGAATATTGGTCATTTAAAGTTTTCCTCTATGATTCTTAAGTTCTGATAGATTTATGTAGACAATCGAAATCATTTTCTTGGCACATAATTAAACTGACCAAAGAACTTTCTCACTTGGGTATTTGTTGCCACTATCAAAGAGATTAGGGACTGTCCTTGATGCCCAAGGAGAACACATTATTAGGAGCACAGTCATCCTATTTTATTTCTCTTTGCAGTCACTTTCTTCAAGGTTATCTTATGTAGATAAAGTGTTGTAGAAAGAATAGGGTTAGAAAAGTCCTTTAGAGGTTTCTTGGTCTTTTATCTGAAATACAAACTGGATTACCTCAGCTGCAAAGTGTCACAACCAGTGCTTGCGAGATAATTCCTCTGTGCCATGGCCCCTCAGCACATTAACTTTGATTTTGTTGACTTATGGGCATATAACTTATAGAATGTAAATTTTACTGGAGCCAGGGTTTTGTCTGACAGTTCATTCAAGAAACACTATTTGACAAATGTCCTAGGAACATTAAGAACAAATGAAAAAGACAAACCGTTGGTGTGTCCAGCTGAGGGGAAAGATAAAACATGTCAATAACAATGACAATAGAGGGAGATACAAACAAGAGAGGTGTCTCAAAAACTACAAGAGTGAGGTTTTGTAAATTTAGTAATACCATTAATCTGACAGGCCAATACAGAACAGTTAAAATTGTATTCAGGGGACCAGCAGTTAGCATAACGGCTATGTTGCTGGACTCCCACGTAGTCAACCGCGGTTCGCGTCACAGACCTGGTGGCTTAGAACTCACGCCGGGCGCGTGTGCGTGCGTGCCCAAGATCCCAAGAGGAGAATGGAGGAGAAGGGATTGCGGCGTGGCCATCCCCCTGGGGGTGCGAT
>NW_006159990.1:6269680-6295486 GCF_000334495.1 Tupaia belangeri chinensis | reverse complement strand
TAAAACTCACACCGGGTGCGTGTGCGTGCGTGCCCAAGATCCCGAGAGGAGAATGGAGGAGAAGGGATTGCGGCGTGGCCATCCCCCCTGTGGGGCGATTTCTCGCTTTCTGTCTCTCTGTCTCTCTCTGTCTGTCTGGCGAGCGCACACACCCTAAAGCAAAAACCTCTAAAAAAAATTGTATTCAGGGGTTAAAGAAGATTTACTTCTTTTTTCTTTCTTCTTTTTCACAAACTTTTATTTTGAAATCAAAAGTTCACAGGAAGTTGTAAAAATAGTACAGAGCACATGTAGTTTTTACCCATTTTATCCCAGCAATACATAGAGGCAGTTTCATTTAACATGAGACTTACATATAAGTAACCATAGAGAAAAAAGTTTTTTGAAAGAAGGGACTACATCATGAAAAGTAAGACATGAGTAAAGAAATGGCAGAATTCAGTGCAACTGGAGCATCGAGCATGCAGTAGTATAAAGTTCACACTTTATCCTGAAGCCACTGAAGAATCAAATTTTGTCAGTTAGGACCCACTGTGGTGGGTTGTGATGTAACTATGAGATATGTGAGGTCACGCGGATTGAGTTGGATGCTTCAGATCACAAGTAACAGAAAGCTAACCTAAGCTCATTTACGTCAAAATGCATACTGGGCTCATAACTAATGTGACGGTGGAGTCCTTGTGTGGATTCAGTCAGCGCTTAGACTCCTTTTCTCTCGGACTCATTCTCTGTCCCTGCTCCATGAGCTGACTTTTCCTCAGGCTGGCTCCTCACATGGTATAAAGTGACACCCACCAGTAGTGGGAATGACCATTTTGCTTTTTACAGTTAAGGAGAAGGACTGTGTTTTCCCACAACGATTAAACAACACTTCTGAGTTTTACTATCAATAGCCAAATTTGAACACTACAACATGAAAAATGAGATAATGCTCAGTAGTTTATTTCAGTCAAAGCAGCCTCCCGGAGCGGGGAGTCACCTTGATTCTAATCAGATTGGGAAGTAGCTACATACTGGTGGTAGGCTGATTTTCAGAAAGAAATTATGGATGCAGGGAAAAAAAAGGAGGAAGAAGGAGGGAAGGAGAGGGAAGAACGGCTGCTAGGAAGGCAGCAAGCAAATGTACATAAAAAATATACTTTGAAACCCTTCGTCACTGTCAAGGCAAGTAACGACAAGAACTGAACTTTATATCTTGGAGATAGAAATAGGAAGCAGTGGACAGTTTTGAAAAGGTATCAACTGATTAAATTTGACATATGTCTAAAAAAGAGGAATGAAGAACAACTCCAAGTTTTTTGGTTTGGATAAATGTAAACTTAGAAGTGACATAAACCAAGGTAGAGACAACAGAAGAATTATATTTAGAAAAAAGAGAACAAGGTAAGATTATGATTATCTGGAACATTGAGTTTAAGGTACTTGTGTATATCCAAATAAATGGATGTGAATTTAAAAAAAAATTGGGGGGATGGCAGGTGGCATGGTAACTAAGGTACTGGACTTCCACAGGACTGACTACAGTTTGAGTCCTGGGCCTGGCAGTTTGCTTTTCATGTTCCCTTTCTCTCTCTGGTCAAATTTAATAATAATAATAATAACAATAATAGTAATAAAATTAAATAAATAACTTTAAAAATTTTTCCAGAGGGCATGGGTGCTTTCTGGAGAGACAGAGAGTTTCCAGAGGGCACGGGTGCTTTCTGAAGAGACAGAGAGGGAAGGAAAGAGAGTGAGGACAAAAGCGGGAGTAAGAAAGGGGAGAGGAGAGAGACAGAGAGAGAGAGAGAGAGCACTCTCCATGGAGAATGCTGCGATCCTTTCTCCATCCCTTTCTCCTTTTGGGAACTGGGCATGCATGTGCATATGTCTGTCATGTTTCTCAAGCTTCTAGGTCTGGGACTGGAATTGTATAGTTGGCCACGTGGATTCAGCCGCCCTCACTGCCGTACCACCAGCTGGCCTAGGATGTAGATTTCTATGTACAGATCTTGACTGAAAAATGAAACATTAAAAAGCAAAGACTAATGGTAATTTAAATAAGGGTAATAAATAAGAATAACTGAGATAGAGCTGTTGAGTAAAATAGAACAGAAACAAAGAAAAACCCTGATATTAATATAAAGAGATCGGTTTAATAAGATTCAAATGTGGCACTGGGGATCCAGCATGTTTGCACAGGGGTAGGGTACTGCTACATGATACCAGAGCCAGGTGGGAACCCTGAGCCAAGTGGGAGGTCCTGATTGGCTTGAATCTCCAGGCCCCCTAGATACTGCCAGCAATACTGGCTGTGAGGAAAGTTGTCAGGGGAATGTCACAGCATGACAAGACCCTGTCAATGCTATGTCTCTCTCATGCAAGAAAATAAACTTTAAAATATACATGCAGTTAAAAAAAAGTAACAGTCAAAGGGAAGTACATTTAAAGTAGAACCAGTAGAGTGTATAGGATTTTAATGTAAAGGGGATAAAAATGTTAGAAAAGAAAAAGTGCTCATCTGCATCATACGTAATTTTATTTAAGCAATATAAGAAATCATGCCCAGGGCAAAGGTGGGTTATTTTAGATAGGTTAAGAGAATTCCTAGCTGATGAGGACACACTTTACCTGAGACCTAATAAAAGAAATGAGGAGACATTCAAAATAGGAGGGAATATTTTCCAGGCAGTCTAAAGAGCAAGTGAGTTGAGTCTGAAGTGCGTATAAAACAAGGCCAACATGGCTCGAGTAGGCTTGGAAATGCTTCTACAGAAATGAGCACAGATCACAGCAAGTTGGGACCGAGAGACCAAGGAATTTAGATAGTGGACTTTACTCCAAATGTATTGGGAAGTTTTTAAAAACCTTTGGACAGAAAAGTGTGTGACTTGACTTACATTGTGCAAAGAATTTTCTGATCTCCATCTGGAGAGAAGTCTACATGGGTCAGAGGACGAAGGATGATAGATCCGTTAGCCAACTAGCTCAGGAATCCAGATGAGGATCATGGTGAGATGATTTAGGATGTTTATGATGGAGATGAGAAGTGCATGTATTCATAATCTATTCTAACTGGGGCAAAATTGGAAGCACTTACTAATGTGGAGTGGAAAAAGAAGAGCAGACAAGGCCCACTTCTAAGATGTGGAACACCGAGACAAGAGACAGAGCTTGTTGAGAGGCTGAGTGAAAAACATTTCTGCTTTGCTCAAGGTAATGTTTTAGGCTTTGTAAACACCCAGATGGAACTATTGAGTAGGATGTGTGAAAGTAAAGATGTGGAGGGAAGGAAAAGTTTGGGGCTAAAGCCAAGGAAAAACCTGAAGGAGGTCATGTAGGAAATGAATGTGGAAGATAAGAAATATACCAGAAAGGAGACTGAGAAATCATCTTTGTGAAAGGAGAAAAATCATGAGAGTGTGTTGTTCCAGTGGGCAATAAAGGAACAGGGAGTATCTAAAGAGTATCTACTATGTTAAGTGCTACCAAAGTTTTGATAAAGGAGAGCTTAGAAATGTTCATTAAGTCTGAAGAATTCAGCAAGGACATTTCTGTGGGTTGCTGGGAATAAGAGGTTAATGGAGGTGATTATGAAAAAATGGGAGTTACTGGAGGTAGCAGGTCATGCAGTGGTTAAAGTACTGGACTTCCACATGCCGACTGCAGTTTGAGTCCTGGATCTGGTGGCTTGAAACTCATACCAATGCAGGTGTGTGCATGCTTAAAATCCCAAGAGGAGAATGGAAAAGAAGGGATTTTGGTGTGGCTATCCTCCCTGAAGGGTGATTTCTCACTTTCTCTCTGTTTCTCTCTGGCAAGCTCCCTATAACAAAAGAAAAAAAAAATCTATGGGAATAGAGAAAGATGTTAGCTACAACGGAAGGGGAATAGTCTTAGCTGTTGGGCCCATTTACTGATTTGAAGAAAAAGACAACTTATGATCAACATTTGAGACTGGTAGATTTGTTAATGTGAACATAATTTAATTATATTCTTTTTGCTTTTGCCTCTATCTCCACTCCTACTGTGGAAGCAAAATTAAGATAATTTAGTGTGAGTGATGAATTTATTTAGAAAATAATGGCATTGGTAATCAGCAGTTGATAATACTATTGAAGTTTCTACTGAAGTTTATTATATGTAAAAATTTTTGGTAGATATATTCTTAAATAAGATACTAAGACCAGAGTTATAAATATGACTGAAATATGATAAAGAAATGAGACAAATAACTGTAGTATGGTTTACATTAAGATCTGCATTACTCCCTGGGTGATTACCATGCTACCTGATCTCTTCTCTATGTTTCCCCCTATCTCTATGCTTTTGTTTCCTTTGAATCATCATCTCTAGTACAGAATTAGCAGCTCTGGAATCCACATGATTTAGCAGTTGGGATCCTTCCATTTGCCTTTACTATATAGCTAAATTATTTTCCTAAAAATGTATGAGTTAACACAACCACGACTTTCTTTTTAATATGGAAAATATTGACCACATTTATCGAGGAAGACAGAAGATTAAGAAAAAAAGGAAGATAATATAATACAGAAGGAAGGTAATGAATAGAATAAAATACTTCCAAAGGAAGATGATGAGTTTCAGGTTCAGGTGAGAGAAAGGTGTCAATAGTAACAAGGAAAAAAAATGCGGAAAAAGCACTAGATTCTTTAAGTCTGTAAATTCTTTAAGGAAGTCAAAAAAATATACCATCTAGTAATTCTTAGTTTTTTTCTGCTGAGTAGTAAGCAAGATAGGCTGCTGAGAGTCAGGTAAGGAGGTGGTTTCCGAGACTTGACATTATTACAGAAAGTTTGGACAATGAAAAAGTGAGCCCATGTGGAAATGAAGATTATCAGTATTGTTTGAAATGACATGCATTTTATAGAAAATAAGAGGTATGAAGCTACCAGAATTGAAAGCTCAAAAATAGAATGCTTGAAATTTTATTTATTAGATATAGAATACTTCTAAAAATCCAGAGTATGGCCTTAGCAATGGTTTACTTAATGTAAAAGAGGTCATTAGAGATTAAAAGATAAAGAAACTGATTTTTCTTTTTGAGGGCATGGATTTTCCATACTGGCTTTGGAATTACTGTTGGCATAGCTTTGGGAGTATGTTGAACCCCATTTGTGACTTGACTATACCAGAGTTAGAGATGGACCCAATGATTCTCATTCCTGAGACTTCCCTGCTGTTCTTTTATGTGGTCTTCTCCCACAATGAATAATGTAGATGTTTGTGACTACGATAATATTGGGGAAATGGAACAAGTCAGTCATATACAAATCTGTCAAGGCTAACGTCAGTGAAAAAGAGCAAAATCTTAAATAGTAGATGAAGAGAGATTCATGTCAAAGAAATTCTGTGTACATGACTCTGGGCTAAGTCGCAAAGACATTGTGACTCTCACCTTTATTCTCTTACATCACTTTTTCTATAAGAAGTTGCCATATTGAGAAGATACACAGGCAGCCCCATAAAGATATTACATGGTGAGGAAATAAAGACCACAACTAGTTAGTACCAAAACTAGCACTGACTTTTCAATCTTTAGATAGCCAAAATAATTAGATTATCCAGCACTAGCCAAACCTTCAGATGACTACAGTCTTTACCAACAACTTGACTGCAGGCTCACCAGACACTGAGCCAGAACTAATTAGCCACACCACAACTGGATTACCACTACTGGATTCCTAGCTCACAGAAACTGTAGAATATAATACTTTATTGTTATTTTAAACACTAAGCTTTGAGGTAATTTCTTGGGCAGTGACAGCTCACTGTATATATTTGTGTATTTGTGTGATATGTGGCTGTTATCTATCTATCTATTTATTTATTTATTTCAAGAGCTAGAGAGAGAGAGATAGAGAGATGAAGAGGAAAAGAGAGAGAAGGCATCTCTAACAGGTGCCTGTGGAGCAGGGTGGGTTTTCATCTGAATCTGTCCCCGATCCCCAAGGAGATAGGCCTGGTCAGGGAGCTGCCCTGGGGGCACAGACTGTGGACAGATGGGAGCGTCCCAGTCTGCCATGAGACAGCCGCACGAGGAGGCAGGTTCTCCAAGCCGACACCCCTCCCTCCCCGGCCATGGCCCCTGACCTTCATGCACCTTCACCCCAGTTAGAAACATCCCGAGTGCCTGCTGCTCAGCAAAACAATGGCCTAGCCAATATTGGAGATGAAACATACACAAGATGGGATTAACTTTCCATGATTATGCATTGTAGAAGAAAGATTAGTGAACTTGAAAATAGGTGTAGTAATGAAAAGTATCCAAAATAAAACATAGAAAAAATATGGAAAAAATGTGAACTAAAGATGTGCGTTCACCTCATGAGAGACTTTTGAAATATAACAAGAAAACATGGATAGAATTAAAAGTAGAAATAGGTATTTCATGAATAAAATTAATGTTTCACAATTTTAGAATACTATATTCAAAAATGAAAGTGTATACCCTGTAGAAATGCACATGGAATATTTACTAACATTGACCATAAAAAAGTCTCGGTAAGCTTAAAAAAATTTAAGTCACGGAGTGTTCTCTTACAACAAAGGAACTAAGTTAGATATCTGTTCTGATAAATCTCAACTATTTGGAAACTAAACAATATACTTCTAAATAACCTAAGTAGATCAAAGAATAAATCAAAAGTGAAAAATCCAAAAGATTTTGAACTGAATGAAAATGAACTCACAAGATAAAAGAATTTCTTGGAAACTACCAAAGTAGTACATAGAAAGAAATTTATAGCACTGAATATTCTATTAGAAAATAAGAACTTCTTACATAGTATCCAGTTCTACTTTTTAAAACTAGATGAATTAAAGAGCAAATTAAATTCAACCATAGAAAAAGAGAAAATAATAAAAATCAGCTATTTATGAGACATGGAAATAGATTATTACCTGTCAAATATAATGTGTCTTGTATCCCCAACTGGACTGGTGTGAAGTGTATTCATGAAAGGTAAATTAAATGTACAAGCTAAGTGATATATAGTGATCAAATGTATAAAATAAATTTAAAAAAGATCAGAATAAAATCAATGAGGTAGAAAATAGAGAAAAACACAACAAATCAATAAAATCAAAAGTTGGATCTTTAACAAAGTCAATAAAACTGGTAACAACTATCCAGATTGATCAGGAAAAGAAAGAAAGAGCACTGAAAAAGATGAGAAATATGATGTCCTGATAGAATCTATAGATATTGGAATTGGATAACAAAGGACTATTATGAATTATTTTATTTCAATAACTTAAGCATCTTAAATAAATGGACAAATTCCTTGAAATACTAATAAAACATTCTCAACAAGAAATAGATAACCAGAATAGACCATTTTTTTCCTTTAAAGGCATTGAATTTAAAGTTGAAAAACTTTTCTACAGAGAAAACTCCAGGCCTATTGGACTTCAGTGATGTATTCTACCAAATGTTTAACAAAGGAAAAAAAAAAACAGTTATATAAACTCTTACAGACATTAACAGACAATATTCTTTGTCATTAAGAACATGACCAATGATAAGAAAATCGAGATACTGTTATACACAACTAGAATCATGAAAATAAATACTGAGTGTTCTCAGTCATTAACAGAAGCTAAAGGACTGGATAGCATAAAAGTAGAAAGTAAGGGTAAACATTAGCAGCTGAATGGAGTGTGGGTTGGAGGACTGGGGGAGAAATTAGTTAAAAGAAACAAGAGCGAATGTTAACAAGTGGAATAGGTTTTGAAACTGTGTACCAGAGTAGAGGAATCAACCTCTGTAACAAAGTGATACATACTTCTAAATCACCAGAAGAGAGATACTCTGGTGTACACAAAATAGTGTGGTCTCGAATGTTAGTTATGGTGAACAAATTTATATCCTTGAGTTGATTATTTCACACTGTATACGTGCTTTAAAAAACTATACTGTACCAGGCTAGCAAAAGTGGCTGGATCCCACATGGCTGACCGTACAACTGGAGTCCCAAATCCAGAGGCTTGTCTTTCACGTGGGATGTTTGTGTGTGCATGCCCAAAATCCCGAGAGGAGAATGAAGGAGAAAGTACTATGTCATGGCTCATTTCTCTCTCTCTCCTTCTCCAGTGAGTGTACATACCCTAAAGCAAACTAGTAACACACACAACACACACACACACAATTACACTGTACCTTACAAAAAAGTAAAATAATTGTCTGTAAGTCAGATATTACAAAAAAGTATTTTATAATTAAAATATGGGGAAAATAATATAAAATCAGAAATATTAACCATATTATGTTAGAGAAAAATATAGAGAAAGTGGAAGGCTCATACTCTTTTGGTTAAAATGCAAAATGGCAGAATGACTTTGGAAACAGTTGAGCATTGTTTCTTACAAGGTACACATACACTTACTATATCATTCAGACCCTCACCTCTTAGCTATTTACCCAAGAAAAATGAAACTTTATGCCCATATAAATAAATACACAATCTTTCTTGTACATTTTTATTATACATTTAATCACTGTTTATCATTAGTTTGTAAAATGAGTGTTCTCATCATGAATATACTGTATACTAGTACAGTTAAAGATATTATCATACACTTTATCAACAGATAACTTTCCATTTTTGTGTCCCTTAAATATTCTGCTTCTTTCTTTCCACCCCTGATTCCTTTCCTCTCAACCTCCCTCATTTCCCACTCTCCTCACACACTGTCTCTAGTATCCAGACTTGTTCTCCATGTTTTTCTATCTGCCAATTTTTCAGTTTCTGCATTTGGTATATATTAAGTAGGGGTATACAATATCTCTCTTTCATATTCTGGCTTCCTTTGCTTGCCAGTAAATCTTCCACATTTGTACACTCTATCAAATGTCTATCAAATGCCAAGGTTTTATTGTTTTTCCATGGCTAAGTAGTATTCCATAGTGCATATGTGCCACACTTTTCCAATCCATTCATCTGTTTATGGACATTAGGGTTGGTTTCATATTTTAACAATGGCAAATAATGCTGGAATAAACATGGATGTGCAAGTACTTTTCTGACGGAGGTTTTTTTTTTATTTAATTTTTAAAATTTTATTTATTATTTTTTTTGGAGAGGTTTTTGCTGTAGGGCGCATGTGCTTGCCAGAGAGACAGAGAGAGGGACAGAAAGACAGAAAGCAAGAAATCACCCCTGGGGGGATGGCTACACCTCAATCCCTTTTTCTCCATGCTCTTCTCAGGATCTTGGGCACACACACACACACACACACACACACACACATGCCCGGTGTAAGTTTAAGCCACCAGGTCCAGGACTCAAACTGCAGTTGGCTACATGGGAGTCCAGCGATATAGCCATTATGCCAATTGGTGGTCTTTATGGAGCGTATTTCTATCCTTTGAGTATATACCCAGAAGTGAAATTACTAGATCATGTGATAGTTCTATCTGCAGATTTATTTTTTGTTCTTTTTTTTTTTTTTTTTTTTTAGTTTTTCTTTGCCTAGAGGCTTGTGCGTTTGTTGGGGGGGAAGAGAGAGAGCAACAGAGAGACAGATATATAGAGAGAAACAGACAGTGAGAGGGGAAGTAAGAAATCACTCCTCAGGGGGACAGCCATATCACAATCCATTCTTTTAAAATCTTGGGCATGCATGCACGTGTGCCCAAAGTGGTTTTTTAAGCCACAGATTCAAACCACGGACATCCATGTGAAGTTCAGAGATGTAAGTGCACCACTATCTGCTGGTCCCTATTCGTTAAGTCTTTGAGGGATCTCCATATTGTTCTTTACAGTGGCTGTACTAAGTTACATTCCCACCAATAGTGTAGGAGAGTTCCTGTTTCACCACAGCCTTATCAACACTTAAAATATTTTACTGTTTTAATCTTAGCCATTCTGACTGGGGTTAAGAGGTATCTTATTGTGGTTTTGATTTACATTTTCCTTATGATAAGGGATGTTGAGTATGTTTTCATTTGCTTTTTGGATGTTTGTATATCTTCCTTAGAGAGTTATCTGTTCAGCTCATTTTCCCAACTTTTAATTGGGTTGATCATTTTTTGGGGGGAAGAGTAAGTTGCCTGAATTCCCTGTGTATTCTGGTTATAAGTCCCTTACCTGAGGCATTGTTTGCAAATATATTCTCCTATTCTGAGGGTTTGCTGGTTTATTCTAACTATTGTTTCTTTTACTGAGCAGAAGCTTTTTATGGAAGTAATCTCACTTGTCTATTTTGGAAATTTTTGCCTGTGCTTTAGGGATCTTATTTAAGAATTTTTGTCTGCTTTGATGTCTCCAAGAGTTTCTCCTGCATTATCCACCAGTTTGAGGTCATAGGTTTAGATATTTGATGTATTCTGAGTTGACTTTTGTTAATGATGAGAGAGGGGTCCATTTTCATCTTTCTGCAGGTGGATAACCAATTTTTCTAACACCATTTGCTAAAGAGAACCCCCCCACACACACACACTCCACTGTATTGATTGGTGTCCTTTGTCAAAAATCAGTTGCTTGTATATTTTGGGATTTATTTCTGGGGTCTCTAGTCTGTTCCAGTGGTAGCAGCTATATTGGTGTTAACCAAAAACTAAAAGCAATCAAATGTACTAAATAGAAAAGTTCATACAGAAACTATGTCCATACAGAAGAACAATACTCAGCAATGCAAATGAATAAGTTATCAATACAAACAACGACATAACCCTACTGAGTTAAGAAGTCAAATAATACAAGGCAACTTCAAAAGTTCATAAAGCAATAGAATTAAAATGCAAGTTTATTTCTTTGCCAAACAAATCTTTGAAATCCATGCATAGTTTTTTGATGAAATGAATTTTCAATATAGGTTTGAAAGGTACTTCATATGAATCATGTCATGTAATTTATTATGGAAGTCTAGAAAATGAAAACTAGGGCCAGCTCCGTGACTTGGTGATTAAAGCGGCAAGAAGCCATATGGCTGACTCTGCAGTTCAGGTCCAGAACCCAGAGACGTGACACATTCCAGGCACAAGTGCATGTGTCCCTAAAATCCCTGAAGGAGGGAGAGATGAAGGAGAGAGAACTGGGCATCACCACGCCTCATATGGAGTGCTTTCCCTTCTCCCTCTCTCCCTATCTCTCCGACGATATGACATGGCACACACCATCTAGAGGAAAGGAAACATAAACCCATAAACAAACAAAAATCAAAGACAAGAAAAGGGAAAAAGAAAACTAATCTTTAGTGCTTGCAGATCAGTGTTTACCTGGGTATAGGTATGACACAATGAGAAGCAAAGATTAAGTATTACCAAGGAATTAAGGAAAATTTGAGCTGGTGAGTACGTTCATCATTTTGGTTGTGTAAAGACTTGTATATATGCTGGTAGCGTTCTCTTGTACATTTTGTTCGGTGCTATCATTTGTGGAGGATCACGGTTGACCTTTTTTCTCCTCTTTCATGACTAAAAACAATTTCATTTTTCTAAATGACAAATTGTGGTAGGTAATGTTAAGTTTTTATGTCTTCTCACTAATAGAAGTATTTTTTAAAATCAGATTTTGAATACTATTTTGCAGTAATCATAATTTTTTGACACTTAAAAAAACTATGTAATTATACGTGACAGATTTGTATTGAAATGAAACAACTTGAATATCTTTGGAATGGCTTAAAGTTGTGAAGACATGTTAAATGAATAAGTATAAAGTCTGAGTTGCCCAGTGAGAAGGAGTCTTTAATAGCTATTCAGTGATAATCATGTTCAAAATAACACATTAATGAAATGAGTCTTATTATAACAATTTAGTGTTCATTAGAAATAAAAATGAAAAGAATAATTTGACACTTAGAAATCTATAATAATTCAGTGACTATGGCATACTCACTTTTACAAATATAACTTATCAGAAAGTGCCAATAGAATTGTTAACATGCAAAAAACTGATAAAAAGTAATTGGAAATGCTTTTTGTTAAAAATACATAGTGAGGGACCAGCAGTTAGTGTAATGGACTCCCATGTACTCGACCACAGGTTGAGTCCCAGATCCGGTGGCTTAAATTCATGCTGGGTGCGTATGCATGCATGCCCAAGATCCAGAGAGGAGAATGGAGAAGGGATTGCAGTGTGGCCATCCCCCCTGGGGGCGGTGATTTCTTGCTTTCTGTCTCTCTTCTCTCTGTCTTTCTTGCGAGTGCACATGCTCTATAGCGCGAATCTCTCCAAATAAATAAATAAATAAATACATAATGAGATGGCATAATAATTACATTCCTAGTCTCCCATATAATTGACCATGGTTCAAATCTTGAACTCGGTGGCTTAAAACTAACACCGGGTTCGTGTGTGTGTGTGTGTGTGTGTGTGTGTGTGTGTTTGTGCCCAAAATCCTGAAAGGAGAATGGAGAAGGGGAAGGGATTATGGCATTGCCATCCCCCCATGGGGTGACCATGGGTGATTTCTCACTGTCCTTCTGGTGAGCACATGTGCTCTATAACAAAAATCTCTCTTTAAAAGAAAAAAAAATAGGGACCAGCAGTTAGCGTAATGGCTATGTCGTTGGACTCCCATGTAGTCGACCGTGGCTCGTATCCTGGACCCGGCGGCTTAAAACTCATGCTAGGTGCGTGTGTGTGCATGCCCAAGATCCCCGAGGGAGAATGGAGGAGAAGGGATTGCGGCGTGGCCATCCCCCCTGGGGGGGTGATTTCTTGCTTTCTGTCTCTCTGTCTCTCTCTGTCTGTCTGGTGAACGCATGCTCCCAATAGCAAAAGAACTCTCAAAAGGGAACCAGCAGTTAGCGTAATGGATATGTCGCTGGACTCCCACGTAGTCGACCGCAGTTCGTGTCCCGGACCCGGTGGCTTAAAACTCACGCCGGGCGTGTGTGCATGCGTGCCCAAGATCCCGAGAGGAGAATGGAGGAGAAGGGATTGCAGCGTGACCATCCCCCTTGGGGGGTGATTTCTCGCTTTCTGTCTCTATGTCTCTCTCTGTCTGTCTGGCGAGCGCACGCGCCCTACAGTGAAAATCTCTCCAAAAAAAAAAAAAAAAAAGAATCATTATGAGTTTTATCTATCCTGAGAATTTTTTTATGGTTTTGTTTCTTTTATATAACATTTAAAAATTGTTTGATTATTTCAATCCATTTAATGATTTGAAAAAGGAGCATACTATATAATTGCTTTTGAAATCATGTTAAACACACTGATCTAATGCATTATCTTCTAGGATGTCAGCTGCCAAGATACTTAAGGAATTAAAAATAATATGCATAATCTAAACCTAAAAACATTTAATCATTCTTTAACTGTAAAAGGAAGAAATAATAACTACTGAAGAATATTAATAAAATGCATTGTCATTTCATAGAAAATATATGCAATACATTTTATTACAAAACTAAAATTTTCCAAGAGATCTTTAAAAACTTTGTGTAAAATGCATAGTATGAAAAAACTATGCATGGATTTCAATTTTTTGTTTGTTTGTTTGTTTTAGTTTTTTGCCATAGGTCATGAGCCTTTGCTGGAGAGAGAAAGAGATAGTAAGAGGGAAAGTGGGATATCCCATCCCAGGGAGAAGGGTCACACTATAGTTCCCTCACCTCCATTCTCTTCTTGGGGGTTTGCACATGCACACAAATGTGCCTGGAGTGATTTTCAAGCCTCAAGATCTGGTACTCAAGCCGCAGTTGGCCCTGTGGGAATCTAGTGCCCCAACCACCATACCACCTGCTGGCCCCAGGATTTCAAATATTTTTTGCAGTGAAATAAACTTGTACTTTAATTCCACTTGTCAATGTAATTTTTGAAATCCCCTTCTATGTAAGGAAATGTTTCTGAATAAAAACCCTTCTGTTTTTTTTTTTTTGATTGCTAACATATTTCTGAGAAACTCAGAGGTACTTTAAGAGTGATTGTCTACCCATTATGGCTTTGTTTGTTTTTATTTTGTAGTTTGCTGTAGAGCATGTGCACGTGCCAGAGAGAGGCTAAGAAAAAGAGTGAAGGAAAGTAAGAAATGACTTACTGGGGAGGATGGCCATGCCACCATCCTTTCTACTATATTCTCCTCCTAGAAATTTGAGCAAGTGGGTACGCACACACCCAGTGTGACTTTCAAGCCACTGGTTCCAAGATTCGGATTACACTATTCTCCATGTGGATGACGCCTTAACCTCTTGCTATCTGCTGGCCTGTCTACCATTTATCTTTAGATATTGGTGTTTTTATAAACAAACATGATTTTCAATACATTCTTTTTTTTGGGGAGAGGTTTTTTTTCGCTATAGGGTGCGTGCACTCGCCAGACAGACAGAGACAGAGAGACAGAAAGAGAGAAATCACTCCCCAGGGGGGAGGGTCACGCCACAATCCCTTCTCCTCCATTCTCCTCTCGGGATCTTGGGCATGCACACACATGCACCCGGCGTGAGTTTTAAGCCACCGGGTCTGTGGTCGACTACGTGGGAGTCCAGCAACATAGCCATTACGCTAACTGCTGGTTCCCACCAAACATGATTTTAAAAGTTTTTCATAGTACCTTCTCTTTTAAACTCATCTATTTCTGTTAATAATAACTTTCATGAGAAAGTTGGTCTCAAAATACAGATCCCTGCTTCTTTTTCTTCTTTATGTCTCCTGTACATGGTACCAACACTGATTTTGATGTTTAACTTAATTCTGAGTCACCCATTATTTATTTCTTAGTGAAGCCAGTTGCATTAGTCATATAACTGAAAGAGTAATTTGATCCTGCAGTAGACCATAGCTAACAATATCACCATGACTCCCGCTTGACCCTTTGAATGGACTTCAACATTTATGAAATAGTGTCCAAAATTCCTACTGAGATTATGGGCTTTCAAGCAAGCTCTTTTTCCCGGAAATCATCAAGACCCTCAAAGACTTCAGACCCCTGGCTCTCAGCAGATAAATTTTCCACTGACAAAATTATCTGTCTCTGTTTTTTTTCCCCATATGCTTTCAAAAAGTCCAGCTTGAAGTAGATAGTGCCTTTTGTTTTAACATTTGTTACAAAGGCCATTAAAACACCGATGCATTTAAATATGGACTTTTGCTAAAATGGCTCCTATCTCAGTGAATTCATCTTGTGACTCCAAAAAAGACAATCCCCTGGAAATCCTCATACTACCAGCTAACCAACCAACGCCCTAGTTTCAGTGGAATGTTCTCACAGCTCCTTCTCTCTTTCAAATTGGCTTGCTCTATGTATCAAAGCATTCTAATAATATTAACTACAGGTTAAGGTTAATCATAAACATTAGCTATTGCTAAGTGTCAATAATCATCTTTAATATTTACATAAATTACTTCATTTAATGTTCTCAGTCATCAGACAGATAGGTTTCAATTGTCTTTTTAAAAAATGTGTTTAAGAAACTAAGTAACATGGGAACCAGCAGTTAGCGTAATGGCTATGTCACTGGACTCCCACGAGGTCGATCGCAGTTCGCGTCCCAGGCCCGGTGGCTTAAAACTCATGCTGGGCACGTGTGCGTGCATGCCCAAGATCCCGAGAGGAGAATGGAGGAGAAGGGATCGTAGCTTGACCATCCCCTCTGGGGGGTGATTTCTCGCTTTCTGTCTCTATGTCTCTCTGTCTGGTGAGCGCACGTGCCCTATAGCGAAGAACCTCTCAAAAAAAAAAAAAAAAGAAACTAAGTAACATGCTACTGTCACCATGTCAACTGTGTCATTGTAGATTTAAAACAGCCATAGATATAAAATGAATAGCTGTGGCTGGGTTTCTTTACTGACAAAATTATCTGTCTCTGTTTTTTTTCCCCATATGCTTTCAAAAAGTCCAGCTTGAAGTAGATAGTGCCTTTTGTTTTAACATTTGTTACAAAGGCCATTAAAACACCGATGCATTTAAATATGGACTTTTGCTAAAATGGCTCCTATCTCAGTGAATTCATCTTGTGACTCCAAAAAAGACAATCCCCTGGAAATCCTCATACTACCAGCTAACCAACCAACGCCCTAGTTTCAGTGGAATGTTCTCACAGCTCCTTCTCTCTTTCAAATTGGCTTGCTCTATGTATCAAAGCATTCTAATAATATTAACTACAGGTTAAGGTTAATCATAAACATTAGCTATTGCTAAGTGTCAATAATCATCTTTAATATTTACATAAATTACTTCATTTAATGTTCTCAGTCATCAGACAGATAGGTTTCAATTGTCTTTTTAAAAAATGTGTTTAAGAAACTAAGTAACATGGGAACCAGCAGTTAGCGTAATGGCTATGTCACTGGACTCCCACGAGGTCGATCGCAGTTCGCGTCCCAGGCCCGGTGGCTTAAAACTCATGCTGGGCACGTGTGCGTGCATGCCCAAGATCCCGAGAGGAGAATGGAGGAGAAGGGATCGTAGCTTGACCATCCCCTCTGGGGGGTGATTTCTCGCTTTCTGTCTCTATGTCTCTCTGTCTGGTGAGCGCACGTGCCCTATAGCGAAGAACCTCTCAAAAAAAAAAAAAAAAGAAACTAAGTAACATGTCAAATATTATATTTTAAGTAATGATGGAGTCAGGGTAGAATCTAAGGGTCTCAGACTCCAAAGCCCCAGGTAATATACTGGAAAGTATGTATAACAACAAGGCTATTACTGTAACAATACTACAAACACAAAGTTTAGCTAAGGGTTTGGTATAATTTGTCTCTCCAGAAAAGTTCACATAAAAATTACATTTCATTTAACCATATATGATGAAGAGTATGAATGCTCTAATTATAATGGTTTCTCACTTTCTCTTATTCTTTCACAGTCCCTTGCTTATAGGACATTAGTGTGGCTGAACAGTTTTCCAGATGCCATGAGTCAATTGAATCCTCAAGAGCAGATTAGGAATTAAGATTATTTTCCCTTCATTATTATAAAAGGAAGATTCTTTAGCTGCGAAATGGATATATAAATTCTTCTCGAGCACCAATCAGGAAAAATATAGTACAAATCTTCTTTAAGTGAGGGATAATTGTGCTACTTTTGTTCACTATATTTCTTAAATCCATTTCCTGTTTTCCTTTTCCATGACCACTCCTACCAGTTTTAATTCTTGTTGTCTGTTGTCTAAATTATTTCACTACCTCCTAATTGGTCTTCCACTCCAGCTTTTTGTATTTCTTATGCATTTTACCAGACAAAACTTTAAAAACTGTTCCTAACATACCACTCTCTCTCCCAAATCTTGCATTAGTCCTTACTGTCTTTTCCTAGAGGGCATTTAACATTTATTTTTTTCTAGCCAGAAAAACAAAAATAAAGGATTATTACCATGAATACTCTTGTATATGTATTTTACGACTTTTTAAAATCGTTATACTGTATGTACACAGTGGGAGGGAGAGAAACAAAAATACATCTCCCCTCCCAAAGGGTTAGCTCATGCCACAATCCTTTCTCTTCCATTTTTCCTTTGTACCAGGCTATTGGGCCCACAGGCATACATGCCCAGTGTGTTTATCAAGCTACCAGAGCCAGGATTCTAACCACTATCAGTTATGTGGATTCCAGCTCTCTTCACTGCTGTGTTACAGGTCCAGTCCATGGTGTACATATTTTTTTTAAGTGAAAGATGAATAAATGAATGAATAAAGTGTCTTACATAGTAGAGATGTCATATATCAAGTGTGAGTACTATTTAATTGTCCTTTCCACTTTTCAAGTACCATTTTAATTTGAGGAAAAGAATGCAAATATTGCTAGTAGATGAAATTGAAATTTGTTATGTATTTTCATGTCATCTGGACATTTTCTTAACCTGTAATTGTGAGGCCACATTCATGTACAAGAAACACATGTGTGGAAATCTTATACTATGTCCACAAATCTTGGTAATAATTCTTTCAAACTGTGGGACATAATTCTCTTCTCCAAACTGTAGGTCTGAACTTAGTGACCTGCTTCTTTTCTAGTGAATACAATATGATGAAAGTGACCATGGGTGGTTTTGAAGAATGCCTCTTGGTTCACTCACTTTGGGGAAAGCCAGATTCGATGATGTAAGGACACTTAGGAAACTCCATAAAGAGGACCAGGAGATGACATACGGAGACCTCCAGGCAATGGCCTGTGAAGAACTGAGATACCTGACAACATCTATGTGAGTGAGCTTGCAAACAAATTTAGTTTCAGTCAAGTTTATAAATGACTGCCCATGCCTTCATTGTAACTTCGTGAAAAAGCCTGAACCAGAGCCATACAGTAAAGTTGTTGCTATTTTCCCAAGTCATGAAAATAATGAAAAAAAAAATTCTTGTTTTAAAACATTATACTTAGGAGTAATTTGCTATATAACGATAGGTCAGCAATACAGCTCTGGAGAAAGATTTTAGTTTAAAATTAGTGTGGGGGAAGATGTAAGGAATGTGGTCTGAAATAATTGATCTTGTATCCCTTTTTTTACATATAAAAATTAATCATTATGTCAAGAATATAACAGCACTTTCCATGACTTATTTTGGTTGCAAACTAGGAAATAAAGGTCAGATTTTATCCTCCTTACTAACATCCCTATCAATAATATAAAAATAAATTATTTTAGGATAATACTCTTTTTTTTTTTCTTAAAGAGTGATTTTTTTTTTTTTCCTATACAACACCTATGCTCACTGGAGAGATGGGAAGAGATGGGGAGACAAAAAGTGACAAATCTCCTCCCAAGGGGGAAGGCCATGCCACAATCCCTTTCCCTCCATTCTCCTCTTGGAATTTTGGGCATGCATGCACACACACGTGCCCAGTGTGAGTTTCAAGCCACTGGGTTTGGGATTCGAACCATGGTTGTCCATGTGGGAGTTCAGCAACATAATCATTATACCATCTGCTGGTCCCAGAAAGATACTCTTCTAAAAGCATTAAAAAGCCATTAACTTATATATCTTAGACTCTTAGGGACTCAGAGAACATAGCATTGTTTATGTCTCAAGTGCTCTGATTATAATCTTTTTTTCTTTATTTTTGAGAAATACAATTTGTTTTCTCAAATTATTAGGTTGACATATTTTTCTATGAAAAAATGCATCGTGACTTCCCAACAACCTGATATTTATCCCTAGTGAATTCTATTTTCACAAATGAGATATATGTTTCTGTAGTGCATATAAACTTGTATAGAATAACCTTGTGGTTACTATTACAATTGTTTGTAGAGCATGTACTCAAGCTGAAATGCTACACTTTTTCTACCTTCATGTCTTTTAAAAATTGATCTTAAATTAATTTATTGTATGTTATATCAGATAAACACATAACAGTTTCTTATAGAAATATTTTTATAACTAGCACAATAACTTTGTAAAGAGTGCGTAAAGCCATAAAATAGGATAAACTCTTTGGTTAACATGCTGTCATACATATTCACTCATAGAAGTAGGTACCCAAAGGGTTTTCATATTTCAAATACTTTTACATCAGAATAATAAAGTAATCTTTTTTAAATAAAGAAAAAATGCAAATAAAAGTTTTAATATCCTTTTCAAAGTTTATTGAATAGTGCAATGATATTTTTATTCTTATTTGAGATAATTTCATTTCTTCACCCTTCTCTTAGGAACTGTGAGTACAATCAATAATATTCTAAAAAGAAAACTAATCAACCTTATGAAGAGAGACAGCTTGTCATTCTTCACTTTCCATGTCAACATTAATCTGTTTTTAATTTGATGTAGTTCTTTTATTTATACAGAGCTAACGGTTGCTTTACTTTTATTTATTTATTTTTACTTGTGAGGGAATTATGAATATGTTCACATGCCAAATAATAAAGTCTCAAGTTGTATATAGCAAGAAATCTCTCAATTCTAGGAAAACTCCATCCTGTGTGCTGTAGGGTGACTATATAGATGTTTGTTTTATTGTTTTTAATTTGCATATCTTCCTACTGTCCTTAATTTAGACGCAGGATCTTAATAATTTCAGTTGAAACTCACAGCCTAGATTTTGCTGTGTGAGGAAGTTTCTGAATAAGACATCAAGTTTCTAGCCATCAGAGGATAATTTATTGATACTTGTCAAAAGGAAGTATCAGTCTAACAGAAATCAAGACAAAAGGAATGCCTGATGAATTTTCTTTGAAGTGCCTTTTATAAAAGTCCTTGGTAATACATATTGATGAACTCCAAATTGTCTTGCCTGAAGGGAAAAGAAAGTAGACTGCTTTACACTGTCTTATAAATATTCATCAAAAGAATAAGACTTATGTTTCCAGGCGTGAGGTGAATGATTACGGTTGTATGATTGCCTTGGAATCTGGATAATTAGTAAAACAGTAGTTGACAGTAAGAGAATTTTAAACTTGGTGTCTTGCTTTCACTTCATTTGGAATCAGAGATAAAGCTTCCTATACCAAAGGAAAGCAATTTTAGGGGGTGATGGATTGATAGTATAAAGTTCTAGCCATCAGTTGCTTCCATTGTTGGCTTATTTATTTGTTTAGCTCAAAATTAACACAAAAAATTTGTTTTGTTTCATTTTCTTTTTGTTTTATTTATTTTTACTTTGTAACTCATTTTTTTCTAATGAAACAGTAACACTCTTATGAAGGATAATTTGCTGGATCTGTGTCTTAATTAATCCCCCAAGACTCAAAAGTATAGAATAACTTCATCCAAATGGCCATGAAGAATAGTTTTATCTATTTTTTGGGTGGTATGGTTGTTTTCGTTTTGCTTACTCATTTTTGGCTGGGAAATTAACTCCATGTTTCTTTTCTTCTTTGAATCTATGTGTTTAAATCTGATATAATTAAACACACATACCAGTACTAGCCAGACCTTTAGATGTCTGCAGTCCTGGTGAACACGTTAACTGCAACCTCACCAGAGACCTTGAGCCAGAACCACTCAGCCAAGCCCCTGCTGGATTCCCGACTCACAGAAATTATAGAATATAGCACATTTATTGTTACTTTAAGCTACTGAGCTTTGAGGTAATTTCTATACATAATTATACACTAAAAAGAAAAGGTGGTTCTTATTTATTCCATGATAAAGAGAGAGAGTGAGAGAGAGAGAGGAGACATCATTCTCCCAAAGGGTCTTGAAACTACAGTACACCCCCAGCTTCAGTCAGTTCCAAATCTTATAGGCACATACATGCACATTGTACTCAGGGAGGCCTTCATATATGATATTAGCCTCCCAGGCCATGGCATTTTGGCTCCACACATGGACTTCTTGATGTTTGGAAAATAAGTATGGTTCCTATAAGCTATCAGAAATTATGCATCATCAAACTGGCTGGAAATTTCTCCTGGTTTTCATCAGTAATCTAACTTATTAAGAGGAAACTAACCTATTCCAGAAAAACTTTATTCTTTATGGTGTTTAGTGAAACGCAATTAAGCAAATATAATGTCCTCTTTGAAGCAAAGTGGTTGCCCAACTTAAGTAGCTGAAACATTATCTCTGTTGAATGAAAGATGTATTTGGCAAGTGCTCTCTTCACTTTGAGCAGAAATTAGCACCTATGTTGCGATTAAAGCCAGAGGAACACTCTACATTTTAGATACTCATGGGAAGATGGCAAGACCCAGCAGGAAAAACAAACAAACAAACAAACAAAAAAACTAGAACTTAGCTTGCAATGCATCTAGGAGTGAACTGTGGTAGAAAATAAATGAATATATAAGTAATAAGGGAAAGACAGGCTGATTCAGTTATTATCCTAGGAAAATATTTATAATTAATCTAGAATCTCCACTTTTTGTAAGGAGATTTTTACTTTGAGAATTTGATATTACTCAGCAGGGCTGAGCTGTGATAAATGTTGGTTGAGACTATGATGGTGATGAGGGTTTTGGAGTTCTTGAAACATAATTGGATAGTTTGGTAAGTGAAGGTAATATTTTTTAAAGAAAAGAAATCATCCTGTGGTCTTTGCTCTGATCATTTTTCTAGTCTTGCACTTTGTTTAATGTGCTGTATAATTCATCTCATTTGGAATTTATAAAAAATAGATTGAAAAAAAACTCTCATAAAGGCATATGGTGTCAGCAGTCTGGAACAGTGAAATTGATCATACAGAACACCTAGATATATTCAATATGGAATAGAAACAAACCCAGAACAGCCTGTGGATAGAAGTGTCAGTGTCTCTGAGGAAATCTATTATTTTTCTCATATTTTAGAGAAACCACCACTGAGAAACTTACCAAGAATCCATGATATCATTTTTAGGCCCCTTTTCCAAGTTCCGAAGGAAGAAATCTCCATTTAAAATATAAATGAAGGATCACAGGAAAATGTGTAGGGTAGCAAAAGGGAACTGACAGTAAAATACTTAAAACTTTGCTTTTCTTGCCATGTTAAGCTGAATCTATGTAATGTCTAACACTGCCTCACAGTGTGCACCCTATGGCACATCAAAGTATGCAGTTGACATATTTCAAATATAGATACGAAGAACCACAAAAGAAAGGCTACTATCTGAAAGTAATAGCTACGATTAATATTTGGAAAGTATAGGGGTAAGACAACACTCACTAAAACATAGCCCTGGTTGGATTTCTATTAGAACACTGTCTTCCCCAAGCACATCTTCAAGGAAGACAGAATTTATAATTGTCACCAAGATGGCATGCAACTAAGGCTATTTAACTTCTGTAACTTTCCCTGGTGGAGACTAAAATGCCCCATGTTCTGTTAAGAGGCTCATTGAAGAGAATAATGTGCTTTAAATGCATTCAGTGTTTGAGGGGGATACAAATGAAGCCTACATTCATGAAAGGAAATGTATGGATGGACATAAAACAGAAAAAAAGTCCACATTTACTCCCTCATGTCAAATTAATTCTAATAAATAAAAATATAAATACAGCGAGCTGTCATTTCTTTACCAGGGAAAAATAGAATAATAAAAAGTTTAAGCTGGCATGTCTGTAGTAAATAGATGCCAGTGTTTAATCCTTGTTCGAGAGAAAACTGATGCAAATTTGGTAGTAAGATAAAAAATCCCTAATGTGAAAAAGAAAGCACACTCCAACCAATAGAGTCCATTATTAGACATTTATCAAAAGAAAATGAATAAGAAATAGTATCAGGGTACATAAGTAAGAATGTTCATACAGCAATATTGAAAAAACACTAGAAACCACTCAAATGATTAATAGTAGGAGAACGGTTAAATATATCATTTTAAGTACATAAAATTGTGTGTTATGTAACTATTAGTATTTAACAGATTTTTATTCATATTTGATAAAACCATATATTTAAAAAAATTGCCATAGGGTCCATACTCTCACTAGACAGAGAAAGAGAGGAAAGAGGAGAGAAAATAAATGAGAGCGACCTCCCTAATGGTGTGTGATCACTCTGTGATCCTTTTTCCTCTATTTCTCCTTCCTGCTAGGATTTCGAGCACACACGGACATGTCCTTGACCTATTTTTCAAGCCACTGAGGCCAGAATTCAAATAGCAGTCAGCCATGTGACATTTGGCTCCAATACATAGCATTTAATGATTGCTCTACGGAGTTAGTCTCAGAAAACTCTATGGGAAGAAGACGCACATGTGCGTACATAGCTCTATCCACCTGTCTATCTCTCACCATTTATATTTCTTCTTATGTAGATGGTTTATGGGCTCTCTGAAATTCGTATGTTGATGTTCTAACCCTCAGTACCTCAGAATGTAAATATATTTGAAAACCTATATTTCTAGAGATTTTTGCTATAGGCATATGTGCTCACCAGAGAGACAGATAGAGACAAAAAAAACAGAAACCGAGAAATTACCCCACAGGGGGATGGCCATGCCACAATTCCTTCTCCTTTATTCTTTTCTCAGGATCTTGGGCATGCACGCACACATGCCTGGAATGTTTTTAGACACCAAGTCCAGGACTCAAACAGTGGTTGACTACGTGATAGTCCAGTGATGTAACCCTTATGCCATCTGCTGTTCCCCGAAAACCTATCTTTAAAGACTTTTAAAAGTCTTCAAAGAATTTTTCTAAAGAGCTTTTAAAGAGGCGGTTAAGGTGAGGTGAGCTCGTGGGAGAGTCCTAATCAGCCATGGCTGCTGATTATTAAAAGAGGAGATTAAGACACACACAAGTACTGAGGGTCACATGAAGACATAGAGAGAAGATGCCATCCCTGAGTCAAGGAGAGAGGATTCAGAAGAAATTAGTACTGTTAAAATCTTGATTCTAGGCTTATGAGAAAATAAGTTTCTATTGTTTAAACTTCCCAGTCTGGTATTTTGTTATGGTAGCCCCAAGAAACTAGCATTAGTGTATTTTCTCTTGGCCATTAGTATTTTCCATTATTATAACATATATTTCATTTACATAATTTAAAAAATATAATGAAAATTAAAAGAAAAGAAAAATGCTAGAATATGTTAGTTTTGAAATACTGCATACTTGGGAATCATTTTTTTCTAAGAATTCTGTTATTAAAGATAAACCACTAAATTTATCTAATATTCACATGCAGTCCCGGTCAGACGTTAACTTTTTAAGTTTTTTTTTTTTTTTGTAACTTTGTCACTTCTTGCTTCAAATGGAATCAAACAACAAATAATTTCAACCAGGGCCACTATATCAGACCTAACTGTAAGTAAGTGGAGAGAATTTCTTTTTTTTGCAAAGATCATATTTATAGTCAACAGAGGATCTATGTTCTGGAACTTTCCATCCCCCATTACAAATAGCAAAATTATAACCATGAACTAATCTTTAATAAACACTTTATGACTGATTCATTTTAAAAACGAGAGTGAAGAACTACTTCTCATTTATTTTGCTTCAGTACTTACTGATGTGTGTGTTCATCATGTTGAGATATACATGGGAAATTTCAGGTTGTTATTGTAAGAAGTTACCTATCAAAATAGTGTAGGGGTATGTCAGTTTTTCTCTCAAAAAGTGAATAAACCCTAGAGTACATTGAATCAGAGAATTTGTCCTGGAAATGTCAATACCAGAAGTGTAATAGAGAAGAGGACATGGAAATGACAATCCAATTGTATCCGGCATGGTCATTTATCAAAAGTTTGGATGGCCTTGTGCACAGTATATTTTTGAGTCTATAGGAGAATCACTGTTGAGACAGGGAGGTAGTGTTGTTATGTTTTGATCTACTGGACCGGGGAGAAATGTTCACAAATTGAAATGATCACTTTGTAAGCTAAATAATGTGATTGAATGTATTAAACAAATGTAAATAAAAAATAAATAAATGAAGTAATCCCTTCCTCCGAATCCAACACATTTTCTAAAATGCATGTTGAATTTTAAAAATGCAGCTTTACACATAAGGGAGAAATATGTAAATATGTTTCTAACTTTTAAAATAATTTCCTTTTAGGAAATGCATCACTGAAGACATAGATACAATATTTACAAGGGGCAAAATCACTTTCTTAACATTTGATTGTTATTTTAACATAAAATTTATATATACATTTGTCTTAGAGGGAGTGCACACTTGCTGGAGAGAGAAAGAGAACCCTCTACTATGATTTGTGGCTATGCTATAACACCTTTTCTTCTACTTCTTCATTCTGCCAGGAATTTGGACATACATGCACATGTCATGCACAAGTATTGGATGTGCCTTTCAGGCTGCCAAGCTCATGCTTAAACTGTGGCCAGCCATGTGGGATCTAACTTACAGGATTCATATTCTTTTCTCTGGGGCTGACCCAAACCTAAGATTCTTGATGACGCTAAATAATAATTTAGAACTTATTAGCTTTATCATGAATATTGCATAAGCTTATTTAGTTATATAGCATATGGCCTCAACTTTATATAGAAATATTAAAATCTGTGAAAGTCCAGTGTTAGAAAAAACATGTAAGGCATTATAT